>NC_088099.1:63274868-63602090 GCF_036370855.1 Dromaius novaehollandiae | reverse complement strand
TCTTGGCCCTTGCTAACTGGCTCCATAGCAGTTGGAGAGCTGGCTTTCAGCCCTCAGAGCTTGAAGGCAGCACTCTTGCCATGTCAGTCACTAGCAAGAGCCCAGCAGCTCCTCTGCTAAGCACCTGGCAGGGCCCCAAGTGCCCTAGCAGGCCTTAACAGTGCTGACCATCCTCACCTGGGGGCTGCACCAGCACACCCCCCCTCACCTCACCCCACAGGTGTCCATGGGCCCAGAAGCCCTATTTAAGCTTGGGCCTGGGCCTGGAGCCCCTGCCTGAGCTCTGTTGGAGAGCTGTTGCTCTTCAGCTCAGCCAGGGCCCTCCCTGGCCAAGCGCCCTGGTGGCCCAGAGCCTGCTCTGGGGACTGACCTTCTGCCTTCTTCTCCTGGTGCTGCCTTGTCATCTTGGGCCTGCCTGGCAGTCACTGGGCCTGACCCTGACCCTGACCCTGACCTGCTCTTGTGGCTTCCCCTTGGACCTGCCTCATCATCCTGAACTTGCCTCATGCTCTGCACTCTTATTGGAGCTGGCCATGATCTCTGGGCCTGTCCTGCTTGGGTGCTGTGGGACAGGGCCCTTGCTGCTGATGCCCTGGCCCTGCATTTGCCTCCTGGCTCCCCATCCTTAAGGAGCAGCTGGCCCTTCCCGGTCCCAGACGCACCCTAGGATGCCAGTGGAGAAGTCTCTTGATGAGACTTGGGAGGTGCCCTCACCAAGGGCCTTACTCAGAGCACGGCTGCTGTGACAGGTGTCTTGGAGTCACCTTGAACGACTGAGCGCACAGACCGCTCGTCCTCCTTTTGGGCTGTGATGTTCTGCTGAGACGCGGTATTGGAGCCTGGCATGGAGGGGTTGTGTTCTGGTGCCTCGGGCCCTGTATGCAGGGAGGGGGCCTTCTGTGAAGCCCCCACCTGGAGGGTCTCTCTCAGCATGGTGAGCTGGTGTGTACAGGAAACTCCAGTCTGAGGTACATCTGCGCCAAGGTAAAAGGAGTGACTGACTGACTGACTGACTGATGGAAGTGTAATGTGCCATTAACTTCCATCCCAAAGCAAAAGATGGGGAGTTTTACAGGAGGAAGAGCTTACTTAGCTGCAGCCTAACAAGGCCTCGTGCACTGGAAACACTGGTAAGCACCACAGGAGAAGGACCACGAATACCTTCGGTATACGAGCTAGGAAAACCAACGACAACCACCATCCAACAGCCTTCTCATTTACGGCCCAGGCAAGCCTCAGGGCGAGCAACGAGGGATGCGCCTCAGGGCGCGGCGCGGCGCGGCCGCAGCCCTCCCGCTCGGGGGCACAAGGGAGCGCGGCCGGCAGAGGCGCGGTACTTGCCGCCAGCAGCGTAGCGGTGGCTGCGAGCTGCGGGCGGCTCCTTGACGGCGCGCCTCATCCCGGAGACCCGCCTCGGGGAGAGAAGAGAGAGAAAGCCGGCCCGGGCTGCGCCCGCCCCACCGCCGCGCGGCTCCGCGCCAGGAACGGACGCCCAACGGCTGCGCGCTCCTCGCCGCCGCCGCCGCCGCCGCCCAGCTCCCTCCCGACCGCTCCGCGCACCGGCGGAACCGGCCGGCCGCGCGCGAAGCCGCCCCAGCGGCCCGCCGTCCCCATGGCAACGGCGGCGGCGGCTCGGGGCTCTTCGCCACCACCCCCCGCCCCGCCCGCAAGGGGGCGTGGCCTGCAGCCCCCACGCCCCGAACCCGCGGCGGGATAGGCGGGTGGGGAAGGCGCGGAAGCTGCGTCCCCTGCCGCTTGCCGTCGCCGCCGTTTTGCCGGGTGCCGTCGCCGCGGTAGCGGTGAGGGTTGAAGCATGGCGCAGCCCGTCTGATGCCCTGCTCAGCTGGTCCGCAGTTCGGCGTGGGCTCGGGGCGTGTACTCAGCGGGGGCTGTGCTCAGGGGTGCGGGCTGCCTGCCCTCGCGGCATCCTGGCCGGGCTGGGGTCGGCTGTGCAGGCCCCGCAGAAGCGATGCCGCCAGCCACGCCGGGATTTATGCTCCCGTCGAGCCGCGTGAGGTTTGGTGCCTCCGCCGTTGCTGCGGCGTAGCACAAGCCGGCCAGAACAGTGCTTTTGCTCTGTGTGATGCACTCTTTCTAGGCGAGCAGGTGAGGAGTGAGGAGCTGAACCTCCAAGTTCACCTTGGCTGGCCTTGTAAGGGGGGCTGGCTTGCGCCCGGTGGCCCGTTCCTTTTCCTGCTAAGGGCCGCTCTTTTCTGTCTTCCTTCCCAGGACGTGCAAAAGCTAATCGATGAAGCATGGGAGAAGCTGGAAGGTGGTAACCAAGGCCAGACGCTGGATTGTGCCCACAAATCGTCAGGTGCGGCTACGGCACATGAACAACAGAGGCAGGGCGCCTTCCAAAGCGCCTCCTGTCTAGCTGGACAAGGTTTGCATTGGAACGTCCCCAGTGGCAGGAGAGACAGGGTAAAAAGTTGAGGGCTGCCGCCTGCTCAAAAGGCATGATGTGACTGACGGGGTGTGTGATGTGGCAAACCACATATGAAAGACCTCAAGCCTAGGTGTCCTTGTTTGCTAGCAGAGGGCTGTGTTAGCTTTCATTTTCCACAGCCTATTGGGAGAGTTCAGTGAATCACTGCTGTGCGTTCCAGGGGGCTCATGCAAGGAAGACAGAGGGGGCTATCACTGCTGGAGATCTAGGAATATGTAGTAGCACCTCTCAAGTTGACACAGCCACAACACACATGGTTCATAGGACCCTCTGGACAGATGAAATGCTTATATCCAGATATATATCCAGATATATGTCCTTCCTCCAGGGAAGACAGTACTTTATCATTGCATTTGTGTTAAATTTTCAGGGGCTGCTGTCCTGCTTTCAATGACTTCTGTCTTCTTCCGGAATACCGAAGAAAACTCTGCTGGGCTGGGCTCCCATTGTTGGGTGAGATGAAGTTTCCTGAGGTTATTCTTGAGGTAGGGACATCAAGAAACAGAGAGCAGCCAAGGTGGGGTTCACTAATCCAGTGTTAGGGGTTTCCCTTACCCTTGCCTCTGTTTCTGCATTGCTCTTGCAGGTACCTACTTGCTTCTTGTGTCTCCCTACAGGGGAGTATTTCCTCTGCAAACCTGCCTCAGGTCCTCAGTGCTGAGTGGCTTCTAACAGGGGAACTTGGTCAGGCAGGGTTTGCCTTCCCAGTCCTTGTGAAGACTGCTGGTATTATTACATTGAAGGTAAAGGAGCATGGGGCCTCGAGAGGCCTGAGGTGTGAGCGATGTGGGGCTCCAAGTGAGCACAGGTGGGCACTGGCAGCCAGCACTGTTGACTTGCCTCAAATTTAATTTGCCAGACTGTCCTGCCATGGCAACAAAACTCTTTTGCTGACTCTGTGAATTGTTACTTTCTGGGGGGGAAGGGAAAAAATAAAGTCTTCCCTTTTCCATAGGGAAATGGGGGGCTGACTGCAGTCCCTAGAGATCCCATGAGGTAGCAAAAAAAGCGAGATTCAGATATGCTCCCTTCCCCTCCTCTAAACACGTCTCCTATCCTCTGCAGTCAAGAGCCTGCTGCCCAGAGCAACAACTAGAAAAAAAAGTGCAGGCCCAGCCCTTCTCTTATGCCACTGTGCCTTCTTCGGGCTACAGGAAAAAAGCTGCTGCCGCCACCATGAAGCTGAGCCGCCGGCAGAGAACTGCTGACTGTACGTGGTTGCTCGCTTCAGTTGGCTCTGCAGGCCCTGGTGGTGCAGAGTGTCAAAAGCAGGGACTAGACAAGGCTGCTGGTGGCTCCCAAATCACTCCCTCCTCCCTGGGACTTCAGAGAGTTTAATACTTGGGAGGAGATGTTGTGATTTCCGAGGGCTGCCTCTCTGCAGAGGAAGAGAGCAGCTTCTGTGTCCTGTCAGGTTGAGCTTGGCCTGGAAATACGGCGCTGCCTTGTCTACTGTGATGTCGCTGCCTGCCGTTGACATCACAAGCCGTCGCTGCTGTGTGAGGTAGCAAGAGCAGGGCGGCAGCTCCGGGCTGCCCCTGCCGCTTGGTCACTCCCTGTCGTGGAGGCAAGGAGGTCGGAGCGCTTTTGGCCCATGCCCACGCAAACAGGGTGTTTGGCAACTGCAGCTCTGCAAGGATGTTCAGAAATCACGGCCAAGACCTACGCTGGTATGGAGGTGCTTCTTCGGGGAGTTCTAGAGATCCCCCTCTCTTCTCCCCAAGTGCCGTTTGCAGCTAATCAGCCCGGCGCTGGGGGACGGACTGGGGAAGAACACAAGGACAGCCTCCGAGCTCAGTGTAAAGGTGGCTGAAGGCAACAGCAGGTAGCACGTGTCCTGTGTGCCTGAGCCCCTTTCTTTCTTGTAGGCAATCTGCGAGCCAAGGGCCTGTTCTCCAGAGCACCGGAGTCCGCAGGCAGGACCAAGGCCAGCTTCAGCATCCTGGCAAAAGTAAGCTGACGCGATTCTTCAGTACAGCTCTCTCTGCTTGTTACCATTTACAGTGTGGCTTGTTTGCATGGAAGGAGAAGGCTGTTGTCCAATGGCAGTGAGAAAAACCGGCTCAAATACAACTGCATTACGAGAGCTGTTGCTTCTGCATGGCTCAGCCATCCAAAGGCAGGAAATGCAACGTGGAGGCTTTATGCGACCATATAAGCCTTTTTTCTGAAATGTGCAAAGACTCAGTGGTTGCCTGCTGTTTTTCATGTGCAGGTTTCCTCGTCCAGGTCAAACTCGCTCTATACTTTCTCCAGCTGGTGAAGAGCTTTTCAGCCCCCAGTTGTTTCAAACTCTTGTCAGAGGCAGAGCAAGAGCTCCCAGAAGCCCGGCCTTAGGCTCTGCCTCAAGGTCCTGGGGACCAGGAAAGGCAGCTCTGCCTATGACCTAAGAGGCCGACCCTCTGTAGCCCTAAAGGGAGATATGACCTGATTAAGGAGTGATGTTTGGACTGGAGGGAATTCATTTCCCGTCCCCTGTCCTGCTTGCAGCTGCAGAGCAACTGACAGAAGCGGGAGCAAGTCACAGAAACGGGAGGATGCCTCCTGTCCTCTGCCAACACAAAGAGGACGAGTAGAAGCCCTAACCTAGAATTACACACGAGCTCACTGGACTTTTTCCATCTTGCCTCTTTCTCAGGAGTTTTCTGGCTCATCTGGCATTTCATCCTGCTGAGCGTAACGTCTCCTCAGCGCTTTGTGCTCCACGTTTTGGGCACTATTGCAAGGTAAAGCTGAGGCAGCACCTTTTCTTGAGAGTGGGGGGAGAACAGTCTCGGCACAAGTACCGACTGGATGGTGGGCAGGAGAAGCGGGTGTGAATTATGTCCTTTGCGTCTCCAAAGAATCGCCTCTACTCCCTTAGGCAGGAAGTACGGCCCTAGCTTTTGTTGGCACTGCTTCTCCTGGTCTGGAGTTAATCCTCCATCCCTAGCTCCCCTATGCCAATCCTCACCCTCCCAAATGCCCCACTGCCACAGTGGCTGAAAGCTTGACCACTGACTGGAGCTCGTGCGCGAGCAGGCCACTTCCCAAGTCAGTAACGCCAGGTGCAAGAGCTGCAGTTGCTACTGCTGCTCTGGAGCCTGCTTAGGGCCTGCACAGCTGCAGCCAGCTTCACCCTTCTTTTCCTCCATGCTCCTCCACAGGCAAAAGAAGGCTCGGAAGACAGTTCTCCTGGTGCTGCTTGCTCTGTTTGCCTCCCTTCTTGGTGAGTGTCTGTAGAGCCCCGAAGTCACGGTGGTTCTTTACGAGAGACCCCGTGCTTGCTTCTGCTTGGGTCCATGTAGACGGCTGTGGCCAGAGGAGCCCAACTAGGAGCAGGAAGGCCCTGAGAGAGGGCTGCCCCGCTTCCACGTGCCTCAGAGCAACGGGGGTGGGCACAGGGTGACTTGCTTTTCCCCGGAGCTGAAGCTAAGTCTCCTAAGCCTGGGGAGCGGCAGTGGCTAGCCTGCTTGCCCCAGGAAGTGGGGAAGCTTCCTTCAGGAGAGAGCAGCATGTCCCGGGGAAGGAATCTTCATCTCTTCAGAGGCCCCTCTTCCATCATCCTCTCTTCCCGAGAAGAAGAGAGGAGACACAATGATGGCATCTGTGCCTGACCCTCAGAGTGCAGCAGGCAGCCCTATGGAGGGAGGCAGCTGGTTAAGGTTTCATGAGGCGCTAACAAAGCCTGGGAGATCCCCGTGCTGGCTTGTCACCCTTCCCAAGCAGTCTCCAGCCGCAGGAGCACTTGCAGCCTGTCTTTTGCTGGCACACCAACTCACGCACAGCTTCCTAACATCAGCTGGGTGTCAGCATGCCTGAAGGACTGGAGCCCTACTTGCACACAGCTCTTCTGGCATGAGCAAGTTCGAAGTGTAAAGAGAGCTTTGGTTTGTGACCAACAGGTGTTTACCACGTGGGGCTGCTGGATGAAGGAAGCATCCGGACGACCGCAGCAGCAGCGAGGGCCTACATCTTCTCCTCCTTTCAACCTGTCTGTCAGCAGGTGACATTCTGGGTGCCTCAAATCCAGGCTGCTTCTGCCAGTCTTAACCCAAGGGCATCAAGGGTGGCTTTGTTAAAAGGCCCTTTCTTGCGGGGGCTAGCGCAAGGTCCACGAGCCACCATTGCCAGGTCTGTCAGGTGAAGGTAAACTGCCCAAACACCAGTGCCTTAACATGAAGCTCCTGGTATAGGGCACAGCTGAAAATGGACCGCTGTTATGCACGTGGTTACCTCAAAGTACTGGGTTGTTTCTGAAATCTTGAGTCTTTTGGTCTGGCTCATTCTTTGCCCAGCCGTTCAACACAGCAACCACTAAAAAGTGTGTCTGTGTGTGTTGTCTGTGTGTGTGTGCACGTGCACATGCCTAATAAAGCCAGCAGCTTTATAGTAATAGAGCCTTTCATGGTGGTCTTAAGAAAGGAACTGTAATGACAGCACACCTTGAAATGGAGCAATAACCAGTGTGGTACTGGCCCAGCTCTCCAGGAACAGAGGAAATTCAAGGACTATGCACAAAGGCATGTGGTGTAGGCATCTCTTGAGCTGTCAAGTCAGTGGCCGACAAATGGTAGAAGGCTTTTTAAGAATCGATCCGTTGGATTCAAGGAAATGTCGGTGCTTCTCGAATAGCACAATAGCCAGTGTGACTTGTGTTCTCTTGCCTGGCAGTCTCTCGGGATAATTTCCCAGTGCATGCTAGCGGAGTAGCTGGCTCCCCGGAGGCATGGGGTCTGTGCCTGTTTGCTTCCCGTTGCTGTAAAGGCCATACCATTGCCCCACACCTTCCTTTCTGCAGCAGGTCTGTTGGTGTTTGAACTGAACGTTCCCTTACTTGTCCCCATAGGAGGAGTTTCCTCTCTCTGGCGTGCACGTGAAGACGCAGAGGTAAAAATGATTTCCTCTTGGCTAGATGATGCTTTAGAGGAGCTCCAGGCCTGTCTCACACAAACTTCACACGACACAATTCCCAGGGCTCTTCCCACTGCCCTGCCTGCCTCTCTGCTTTTCCTTTCTCCCTAGTGGGCAGCTATATCTCCATGTCCCTTCGAGGCCTGGAGCAACCCCTCCATGAGCCTTTTAGCTAGGGCAGGGCTGTTGGAAGCTCCACCTTTCCGCTGCTGGAGAAGGGGCATAGGGGTAGGCCCCATCCTGCAGCTGCTTCTCACACTCTCAGCCACTGGCTGGAGTCCAGCCACTTGATGCTCCCAGGCACCTCGAGGGAGATTTGTTGCCTCTCTCCCATTCCCATGGCATAGCAGCAGCCCGCAAGAACGGTGGTCTCTGTCTCTGTGGCGCACTTTTTCCAGGCAAGCAGATGAGGTATTAGGAGCAACACTTAGCGAAATCCAGACCCTCCAAGGAGAGCTGCGTGAGCTCCAGGAAGTCCTCCACGCTCTGAGATGGAGCGCAAAGGACGTTGCCCGGCGTGCTCTCAACGAAGCCCTGAAGCAGACTGAGGGCATGACAGCGTGGGTAAGAGACCATTGCAGAAGGCTCTCCTCAGAGATTTTTCTTCCCCGCCCCGGCACGTATCCTAGTAGAGTTCCCTGCCACAGCTAACAGAAAGGCTCGGAGCACTGGAGTGAGCAGCCCCGCCACTCTGATACTGGTCAATGGGAGCCAAGCAAACCTGGGAGCTTTTCAGGGAATTCCCAAGCTCCTTAGGCCAGAGTGCAACAGCCAAGTTTACCTTAGCTGGCCCAGGAAGGGAGCTGGGATGTGCCCCTTTGCCTCTAATAGCTGCTCTCTTTTCTGTGTCTTCCCAGCATGTTCAAAAGTTAATCGAGGAAGCACTGGAGAAGCTGGAATATAACCAAGTCCAGATGCCGGATTTGGCCCGCAAATCATCAGGTGCGGCTACAGCACGGGAACAACCAAGACAGGGCGCCTCCTCTCTGTGCTTCAGCCTGTGTTAGCTTTCCTTTGCCACGGCCCATTAGCATAGCTCCATGAGCCACTGCTGTGTGTTCCAGGGGGGCTCACGCAAGGAAGACAGAGGGGAACGTCCCTGCTGGAGATCTAGGAATACCTAGTAGCATTTTTCAAGTTGACAGTGCAGTGGGAACAGGCGTCACCGTGGCAGTGTTCATTAGGACACAGCTATGTCCGCATGCCTTGATTCCTGCTCCGGGAGCACTAATTGGAATCCATGGAAGTAACAGTGGAGGGAAAGGAGGCAGGTACCAGGGCTGCGACGGTTCCCGTACAAGATGGCTGTTCAATAAATCCTTTTCTTTCCGAGTCTCTCCGGAGTTCATCCATGTCAGGAATTGAAATAACTGTCACAGGGGAGTGTCTCTGCTGCTTGTCTGAGGACAGGTCCACAGCCTACGGGGTTCATGAGATCCTCCGGAGAGATCACAGCCTTATAAACAGATGCAGTCCTCCAGGGAAGACTGGACTTGATCAGTGCATTCTTGTTTCAGGGGCTACCATCATTCATTCCAAGACTTCTGCCTCCTTCCGCGACACCAAAGGAATACTCTTCTGGGCTGGGCTCCCCTTGCTGCACTCCATGAAGTCTCCTGAGGTTATCCTTGAGGTAGGGACACCAAGAAACAGAGAGCAACCAAGCTGGGAGGGGAGAACCAAACCCACTGTGGAGAGTGTCCCTTTCCCACATGAACAGCGTGCACTGTTCTTCCTTCAGCCTGAAAATCATCCGGGAAACTGCTGGTCTTTCCCCGGGAGTCAGGGTCACGTCTTCATCAAGCTGCCCAAAGCAGTCTTTCCACGAGCTGTTACGCTGGAACATATTTCAGCGAGAGTGTCCCCTGGAGAAAACATCTCCAGTGCTCCGAAAGACTTTGCTGTCTATGTAAGTGCTTCCTCTAGAGTCGGGGGGGTTGTGAAGAGCATTTCTAAGCATGGCAGGGTGGCAGCGGGCAGGTGAATACAGGTCCCGCAACGCTGGGAGGATTCTCTCTGGCCTGCGACTTCCTCCGAGCCTGGAGGAGAAACAAACTCCTTTGAGTTACTCCATTTCCATCACACGCCTTTCCTTTGCGGTGTAGCCTCAGAGCAAAGCTTCCCATTTCCGGGGCCACGCAGTGCTAAATGAGCCCTGAGTTGCAGGAGCTGGCACACTGGCTCTGCCACCACTCCTCCCAAATAATCCCCCTGCCCCTACTTCCTTTCTCCTCCTTGGTGCCAATTCTCTTTCCTGCGCACCCAAAGCTGCTCTTCCCAACACTCCCACCTCGGCCTAATTCTGGCCGCTTCAGTAGTTGCCCTAGGGAAGCTGAGTCTTCCCGCTGTGTACCTCCCTCTCTTCTTTTCTCCACCCCTGCCTTTCCGTAGGGGATGAAGGCGGAAAATGAGGAGCAGGGGCTGTTCCTAGGAGAGTTCACGTACGTGGCTGCAGAACATCCCTTCCAGACTTTCCAGCTGAAGGTACAGTGAGGAAGAGGCATGAGAAGTGTACGGGGGGAGGAGGAGGAGGAGGAGAAGTGTAGCTGGCAGGGGAGAAGCTCTAAGTAGTCGAAGGCCAGGGAGGAAAAGACAGCTCATCTCTTCTCATTTCAGAACGAGCGCTCTGACTCCATAGAGTACGTGAAGCTGAAGGTGCTGAGCAACTGGGGCCACCCGGAATACACATGCGTCTATCGAGTCAGGGTCCACGGTGACGCAGTACCCAATGAAGAGGACCCAGCATGGCGCTCTGCTGGAAACAACAGAGCACCCTGATTAAAGCTCGCAAGATTTGAGCAGCAGTGGTGATGGGCTACTGTGTGTGCCTTTCCTGCCTCCTTTCAATCCAGACTGCTCTGTCCTTGACAGCACCTCTTGAGATTGTTCTTGGCACTCTCATCGACTCGTTCCCATGCTTAAAGTGTCACCTGCAGGACGGGCTAGGCCTTCCCCCGTCCGTCCAGCATTTTTCTCACACCGCAATGGGCTATTGCTGGAGAAGGGGCAAACCGGTGAGGAAAGCGGGGAAACCAAGAGAGCTTTCCTTTAAATGGAAAGGCAGAAATCCTCTTTGACTCGGAGGACAGTGGCAGAGCAAAGCAGCAGTTTGTCAGGCCAGTACAGCAAGCCACTGCTGTCCCTGGTTCCTTATGCCTTGCATGACTTGATGCCTGTTGGCTGCAGGAGGAGGCTCTCGCTGCATGCGGGCAAGCACTCTCCTCGTGTGGCTCCCCATCCTCCTCTCAGCGTGGCTTTTACGGACAGGCTGGATGGGGCTGTTCCCCCAGCTTTTGGCCTCTTCTATCATCCCTCTCCCCCCCTTCAGCAGACCTTGTGGTCTCCCCTCCAGGCCCTTTTCTGTGCTGGTACAGGGGCTGGAAGATGGGGTCTCTGGCTGGCATCACCTCCTACGCTTTGTTCAGCATGTTTGGCTGATTTTCCTGGGACTAGGGGACCCTGACAGTCTAAGAAGGTGGCTTCTGATCCTGTGTGTATCAGCAGAGCAGTTTTCTGTTCCCACGCCCCTCGTCGTGTACATCACACCTCCAAGTAACCCCTTTCCCCGTGCCCCGTGTCAGCGTGGTGGCGGTGGGTCTTCCTGGCACCAGGGCTTGGGACTCCGAGTGCTGGGAGGTTGTGCAGGACGCGCGTAGGTTTTCCTCTGTGGCAGGAGGAGCTGGTGTTTTCCCACCTCCTCTGATTTCCTCCCCTTTCCTCATAAGGCTTTTCTCCGCCACGCCAGTCAAACTCCTGTAAGCTGACCATCCAGTTCCTCCTCATTCACCCCGAGGCTTTGCCAAGCGTTGCCAAATTACCCCTCCGGGAAGGAAAGGTGTCTGCCTTTGCAGTTGCTGCGTCCTTCTTTGCCTCCCCTTTTTGTGCTACACCTGCTGGGAAGCCCATGGTCTCCAGTGGAGCCATACCCTCACCCGGGGCTCCACTGGTTCAAGCACAGCCCCGGCTGGTAAAGAAGCCTTTACGGGCTCCTGGGGTGTGACAGGCCTGTATCATACCCTGCATCACCCCGATCCACAGCTCCTCCAGAGTGTCCAAGTCAGGCCTTACGGGGCTCGGGGCTCGGCTTTTGTACTCGCAGCAGCCCACGGCCACACAGATGGGCCGGTGCCTCCTGGACCTCTGTCCAGGGCATCCTTTCTCCCTTATCTCTGACACGCTCACAGGCTTCCAACTTCCCGATTCTTAGGCTCAGCTCTTGCTCCCCCAATGCCTCATCATCAGGCAGGGCTCAGAGAAGTGCCCCTGCCTTTGGCCAAGGCACTCCTCTTGTCGCCACGATTCGCGTAGCCTCCTCGTGTGAAAAAGGAGTACACGGCTCTCAAGTCCTGAGCACCTGTACCACACAGGCCATGCTCCTTCTTGGTTCTTCCAAACCTCCTCCTTTCTGGCCATGTCCCCGTTCCTGCCATGGTGGCTTGTGCCTGGCAACTGGTGCTCTGCTTCCCCGCTCTGCAGGTCTTGTCCTCCTAATAACCACCACAGCTACCTCCTTCACTGCCCTGGCCTCTTGTATCAGAGGGCTTTCCTCACCCTCGGAATCCCAAACATCCCCATCCCACGTCTCCAGGTCCCAGGCACTTTCACTCAATGCTGCTGCTTCTCTCTGCTCTAAGCCTTTTCCCAGACACAGCACTGCAGCCAGGCACCGCACCATGGCGCTGGTGCCTCCTTAGGAGCCCTGCCCCAATTGTTTTGTGCCGTTTGTAAACGCTGCTCTTTTCCTTGCCCCACAGCTTCTGCAGCACTGGCCAGATCAAACAACAGCTGCTGGCAAGCAGAGCACTTCCTCTCTGCCTTTGGTTGATGCAAAGAAAGGCCATTTTCGCAATGGCTTTCACCACTGATGAGAGGGGCAGCTTGCTTAATGAGTAAGTCAGTCATCCCCAGCATCCCCTCCGTGCTCTCACAGAGCTTGCCCCAACAAACCTCGGCTTCTCGGGCCAGAGGACACGTCCACTCCTTTTGCTCCTTGCTTTTTCCTCCCTCCTTGAAGAGGGGCTTTTCACCCTTCCCAACAAGGTCCTCCTCCCTGGCCCAGGGGGCACCCTTACTTCCCCACACTTCAGCAAGGCCGCCTGGGCACCTCTGTGGCAGATGGCTCTTGGCTAATCCTGCTCAGACCCACAGGAGGCAGTAGGGACGGCTTAGCTCCCAGGCGTCATCGGCCGTGGGGAATATCCCCAACTCACCTGTCTGATGCCTGAGGTAGTGACAACTAAACTGTCCCCAAGCATTACATCCTGCTAGTAGGATTGCTACCCTTTCCACGTTAGGACGCAGACTAGAAACCTGGAGGTTTTCAAACAGAGGTGCATAGGCGATACAAGGTTTGAGAAGACCAGTTTCTCTGTCATCCGCCTACTTCTTCCAACAAGCCAGTCAGCTTGCAGCTAAGACCTCATCTACCTAGTTCCTTGGCAGGCACGTGTCCCTCTGTCTTCTGGGCTCTGGAGAGCTGGTCTCCCTTTGAATTCTTGGCCCTTGCTAACTGGCTCCATAGCAGTTGGAGAGCTGGCTTTCAGCCCTCAGAGCTTGAAGGCAGCACTCTTGCCATGTCAGTCACTAGCAAGAGCCCAGCAGCTCCTCTGCTAAGCACCTGGCAGGGCCCCAAGTGCCCTAGCAGGCCTTAACAGTGCTGACCATCCTCACCTGGGGGCTGCACCAGCACACCCCCCCTCACCTCACCCCACAGGTGTCCATGGGCCCAGAAGCCCTATTTAAGCTTGGGCCTGGGCCTGGAGCCCCTGCCTGAGCTCTGTTGGAGAGCTGTTGCTCTTCAGCTCAGCCAGGGCCCTCCCTGGCCAAGCGCCCTGGTGGCCCAGAGCCTGCTCTGGGGACTGACCTTCTGCCTTCTTCTCCTGGTGCTGCCTTGTCATCTTGGGCCTGCCTGGCAGTCACTGGGCCTGACCCTGACCCTGACCCTGACCTGCTCTTGTGGCTTCCCCTTGGACCTGCCTCGTCGTCCTGAACTTGCCTCATGCTCTGCACTCTTATTGGAGCTGGCCATGATCTCTGGGCCTGTCCTGCTTGGGTGCTGTGGGACAGGGCCCTTGCTGCTGATGCCCTGGCCCTGCATTTGCCTCCTGGCTCCCCATCCTTAAGGAGCAGCTGGCCCTTCCCGATCCCAGACGCACCCTAGGATGCCAGTGGAGAAGTCTCTTGATGAGACTTGGGAGGTGCCCTCACCAAGGGCCTTACTCAGAGCACGGCTGCTGTGACAGGTGTCTTGGAGTCACCTTGAACGACTGAGCGCACAGACCGCTCGTCCTCCTTTTGGGCTGTGATGTTCTGCTGAGACGCAGCAGAAGCCTGGCATGGAGGGGTTGTGTTCTGGTGCCTCGGGCCCTGTATGCAGGGAGGGGGCCTTCTGTGAAGCCCCCACCTGGAGGGTCTCTCTCAGCATGGTGAGCTGGTGTGTACAGGAAACTCCAGTCTGAGGTACATCTGCGCCAAGGTAAAAGGAGTGACTGACTGACTGACTGACTGATGGAAGTGTAATGTGCCATTAACTTCCATCCCAAAGCAAAAGATGGGGAGTTTTACAGGAGGAAGAGCTTACTTAGCTGCAGCCTAACAAGGCCTCGTGCACTGGAAACACTGGTAAGCACCACAGGAGAAGGACCACGAATACCTTCGGTATACGAGCTAGGAAAACCAACGACAACCACCATCCAACAGCCTTCTCATTTACGGCCCAGGCAAGCCTCAGGGCGAGCAACGAGGGATGCGCCTCAGGGCGCGGCGCGGCGCGGCGCGGCGCGGCCGCAGCCCTCCCGCTCGGGGGCACAAGGGAGCGCGGCCGGCAGAGGCGCGGTACTTGCCGCCAGCAGCGTAGCGGTGGCTGCGAGCTGCGGGCGGCTCCTTGACGGCGCGCCTCATCCCGGAGACCCGCCTCGGGGAGAGAAGAGAGAGAAAGCCGGCCCGGGCTGCGCCCGCCCCACCGCCGCGCGGCTCCGCGCCAGGAACGGACGCCCAACGGCTGCGCGCTCCTCGCCGCCGCCGCCGCCGCCGCCCAGCTCCCTCCCGACCGCTCCGCGCACCGGCGGAACCGGCCGGCCGCGCGCGAAGCCGCCCCAGCGGCCCGCCGTCCCCATGGCAACGGCGGCGGCGGCTCGGGGCTCTTCGCCACCACCCCCCGCCCCGCCCGCAAGGGGGCGTGGCCTGCAGCCCCCACGCCCCGAACCCGCGGCGGGATAGGCGGGTGGGGAAGGCGCGGAAGCTGCGTCCCCTGCCGCTTGCCGTCGCCGCCGTTTTGCCGGGTGCCGTCGCCGCGGTAGCGGTGAGGGTTGAAGCATGGCGCAGCCCGTCTGATGCCCTGCTCAGCTGGTCCGCAGTTCGGCGTGGGCTCGGGGCGTGTACTCAGCGGGGGCTGTGCTCAGGGGTGCGGGCTGCCTGCCCTCGCGGCATCCTGGCCGGGCTGGGGTCGGCTGTGCAGGCCCCGCAGAAGCGATGCCGCCAGCCACGCCGGGATTTATGCTCCCGTCGAGCCGCGTGAGGTTTGGTGCCTCCGCCGTTGCTGCGGCGTAGCACAAGCCGGCCAGAACAGTGCTTTTGCTCTGTGTGATGCACTCTTTCTAGGCGAGCAGGTGAGGAGTGAGGAGCTGAACCTCCAAGTTCACCTTGGCTGGCCTTGTAAGGGGGGCTGGCTTGCGCCCGGTGGCCCGTTCCTTTTCCTGCTAAGGGCCGCTCTTTTCTGTCTTCCTTCCCAGGACGTGCAAAAGCTAATCGATGAAGCATGGGAGAAGCTGGAAGGTGGTAACCAAGGCCAGACGCTGGATTGTGCCCACAAATCGTCAGGTGCGGCTACAGCACATGAACAACCGAGGCAGGGCGCCTTCCAAAGCGCCTCCTGTCTAGCTGGACAAGGTTTGCATTGGAACGTCCCCAGTGGCAGGAGAGACAGGGTAAAAAGTTGAGGGCTGCCGCCTGCTCAAAAGGCATGATGTGACTGACGGGGTGTGTGATGTGGCAAACCACATATGAAAGACCTCAAGCCTAGGTGTCCTTGTTTGCTAGCAGAGGGCTGTGTTAGCTTTCATTTTCCACAGCCTATTGGGAGAGTTCAGTGAATCACTGCTGTGCGTTCCAGGGGGCTCATGCAAGGAAGACAGAGGGGGCTATCACTGCTGGAGATCTAGGAATATGTAGTAGCACCTCTCAAGTTGACACAGCCACAACACACATGGTTCATAGGACCCTCTGGACAGATGAAATGCTTATATCCAGATATATATCCAGATATATGTCCTTCCTCCAGGGAAGACAGTACTTTATCATTGCATTTGTGTTAAATTTTCAGGGGCTGCTGTCCTGCTTTCAATGACTTCTGTCTTCTTCCGGAATACCGAAGAAAACTCTGCTGGGCTGGGCTCCCATTGTTGGGTGAGATGAAGTTTCCTGAGGTTATTCTTGAGGTAGGGACATGAAGAAACAGAGAGCAGCCAAGGTGGGGTTCACTAATCCAGTGTTAGGGGTTTCCCTTACCCTTGCCTCTGTTTCTGCATTGCTCTTGCAGGTACCTACTTGCTTCTTGTGTCTCCCTACAGGGGAGTATTTCCTCTGCAAACCTGCCTCAGGTCCTCAGTGCTGAGTGGCTTCTAACAGGGGAACTTGGTCAGGCAGGGTTTGCCTTCCCAGTCCTTGTGAAGACTGTTGGTATTATTACATTGAAGGTAAAGGAGCATGGGGCCTCGAGAGGCCTGAGGTGTGAGCGATGTGGGGCTCCAAGTGAGCACAGGTGGGCACTGGCAGCCAGCACTGTTGACTTGCCTCAAATTTAATTTGCCAGACTGTCCTGCCATGGCAACAAAACTCTTTTGCTGACTCTGTGAATTGTTACTTTCTGGGGGGGAAGGGAAAAAATAAAGTCTTCCCTTTTCCATAGGGAAATGGGGGGCTGACTGCAGTCCCTAGAGATCCCATGAGGTAGCAAAAAAAGCGAGATTCAGATATGCTCCCTTCCCCTCCTCTAAACACGTCTCCTATCCTCTGCAGTCAAGAGCCTGCTGCCCAGAGCAACAACTAGAAAAAAAAGTGCAGGCCCAGCCCTTCTCTTATGCCACTGTGCCTTCTTCGGGCTACAGGAAAAAAGCTGCTGCCGCCACCATGAAGCTGAGCCGCCGGCAGAGAACTGCTGACTGTACGTGGTTGCTCGCTTCAGTTGGCTCTGCAGGCCCTGGTGGTGCAGAGTGTCAAAAGCAGGGACTAGACAAGGCTGCTGGTGGCTCCCAAATCACTCCCTCCTCCCTGGGACTTCAGAGAGTTTAATACTTGGGAGGAGATGTTGTGATTTCCGAGGGCTGCCTCTCTGCAGAGGAAGAGAGCAGCTTCTGTGTCCTGTCAGGTTGAGCTTGGCCTGGAAATACGGCGCTGCCTTGTCTACTGTGATGTCGCTGCCTGCCGTTGACATCACAAGCCGTCGCTGCTGTGTGAGGTAGCAAGAGCAGGGCGGCAGCTCCGGGCTGCCCCTGCCGCTTGGTCACTCCCTGTCGTGGAGGCAAGGAGGTCGGAGCGCTTTTGGCCCATGCCCACGCAAACAGGGTGTTTGGCAACTGCAGCTCTGCAAGGATGTTCAGAAATCACGGCCAAGACCTACGCTGGTATGGAGGTGCTTCTTCGGGGAGTTCTAGAGATCCCCCTCTCTTCTCCCCAAGTGCCGTTTGCAGCTAATCAGCCCGGCGCTGGGGGACGGACTGGGGAAGAACACAAGGACAGCCTCCGAGCTCAGTGTAAAGGTGGCTGAAGGCAACAGCAGGTAGCACGTGTCCTGTGTGCCTGAGCCCCTTTCTTTCTTGTAGGCAATCTGCGAGCCAAGGGCCTGTTCTCCAGAGCACCGGAGTCCGCAGGCAGGACCAAGGCCAGCTTCAGCATCCTGGCAAAAGTAAGCTGACGCGATTCTTCAGTACAGCTCTCTCTGCTTGTTACCATTTACAGTGTGGCTTGTTTGCATGGAAGGAGAAGGCTGTTGTCCAATGGCAGTGAGAAAAACCGGCTCAAATACAACTGCATTACGAGAGCTGTTGCTTCTGCATGGCTCAGCCATCCAAAGGCAGGAAATGCAACGTGGAGGCTTTATGCGACCATATAAGCCTTTTTTCTGAAATGTGCAAAGACTCAGTGGTTGCCTGCTGTTTTTCATGTGCAGGTTTCCTCGTCCAGGTCAAACTCGCTCTATACTTTCTCCAGCTGGTGAAGAGCTTTTCAGCCCCCAGTTGTTTCAAACTCTTGTCAGAGGCAGAGCAAGAGCTCCCAGAAGCCCGGCCTTAGGCTCTGCCTCAAGGTCCTGGGGACCAGGAAAGGCAGCTCTGCCTATGACCTAAGAGGCCGACCCTCTGTAGCCCTAAAGGGAGATATGACCTGATTAAGGAGTGATTTTTGGACTGGAGGGAATTCATTTCCCGTCCCCTGTCCTGCTTGCAGCTGCAGAGCAACTGACAGAAGCGGGAGCAAGTCACAGAAACGGGAGGATGCCTCCTGTCCTCTGCCAACACAAAGAGGACGAGTAGAAGCCCTAACCTAGAATTACACACGAGCTCACTGGACTTTTTCCATCTTGCCTCTTTCTCAGGAGTTTTCTGGCTCATCTGGCATTTCATCCTGCTGAGCGTAACGTCTCCTCAGCGCTTTGTGCTCCACGTTTTGGGCACTATTGCAAGGTAAAGCTGAGGCAGCACCTTTTCTTGAGAGTGGGGGGAGAACAGTCTCGGCACAAGTACCGACTGGATGGTGGGCAGGAGAAGCGGGTGTGAATTATGTCCTTTGCGTCTCCAAAGAATCGCCTCTACTCCCTTAGGCAGGAAGTACGGCCCTAGCTTTTGTTGGCACTGCTTCTCCTGGTCTGGAGTTAATCCTCCATCCCTAGCTCCCCTATGCCAATCCTCACCCTCCCAAATGCCCCACTGCCACAGTGGCTGAAAGCTTGACCACTGACTGGAGCTCGTGCGCGAGCAGGCCACTTCCCAAGTCAGTAACGCCAGGTGCAAGAGCTGCAGTTGCTACTGCTGCTCTGGAGCCTGCTTAGGGCCTGCACAGCTGCAGCCAGCTTCACCCTTCTTTTCCTCCATGCTCCTCCACAGGCAAAAGAAGGCTCGGAAGACAGTTCTCCTGGTGCTGCTTGCTCTGTTTGCCTCCCTTCTTGGTGAGTGTCTGTAGAGCCCCGAAGTCACGGTGGTTCTTTACGAGAGACCCCGTGCTTGCTTCTGCTTGGGTCCATGTAGACGGCTGTGGCCAGAGGAGCCCAACTAGGAGCAGGAAGGCCCTGAGAGAGGGCTGCCCCGCTTCCACGTGCCTCAGAGCAACGGGGGTGGGCACAGGGTGACTTGCTTTTCCCCGGAGCTGAAGCTAAGTCTCCTAAGCCTGGGGAGCGGCAGTGGCTAGCCTGCTTGCCCCAGGAAGTGGGGAAGCTTCCTTCAGGAGAGAGCAGCATGTCCCGGGGAAGGAATCTTCATCTCTTCAGAGGCCCCTCTTCCATCATCCTCTCTTCCCGAGAAGAAGAGAGGAGACACAATGATGGCATCTGTGCCTGACCCTCAGAGTGCAGCAGGCAGCCCTATGGAGGGAGGCAGCTGGTTAAGGTTTCATGAGGCGCTAACAAAGCCTGGGAGATCCCCGTGCTGGCTTGTCACCCTTCCCAAGCAGTCTCCAGCCGCAGGAGCACTTGCAGCCTGTCTTTTGCTGGCACACCAACTCACGCACAGCTTCCTAACATCAGCTGGGTGTCAGCATGCCTGAAGGACTGGAGCCCTACTTGCACACAGCTCTTCTGGCATGAGCAAGTTCGAAGTGTAAAGAGAGCTTTGGTTTGTGACCAACAGGTGTTTACCACGTGGGGCTGCTGGATGAAGGAAGCATCCGGACGACCGCAGCAGCAGCGAGGGCCTACATCTTCTCCTCCTTTCAACCTATCTGTCAGCAGGTGACATTCTGGGTGCCTCAAATCCAGGCTGCTTCTGCCAGTCTTAACCCAAGGGCATCAAGGGTGGCTTTGTTAAAAGGCCCTTTCTTGCGGGGGCTAGCGCAAGGTCCACGAGCCACCATTGCCAGGTCTGTCAGGTGAAGGTAAACTGCCCAAACACCAGTGCCTTAACATGAAGCTCCTGGTATAGGGCACAGCTGAAAATGGACCGCTGTTATGCACGTGGTTACCTCAAAGTACTGGGTTGTTTCTGAAATCTTGAGTCTTTTGGTCTGGCTCATTCTTTGCCCAGCCGTTCAACACAGCAACCACTAAAAAGTGTGTCTGTGTGTGTTGTCTGTGTGTGTGTGCACGTGCACATGCCTAATAAAGCCAGCAGCTTTATAGTAATAGAGCCTTTCATGGTGGTCTTAAGAAAGGAACTGTAATGACAGCACACCTTGAAATGGAGCAATAACCAGTGTGGTACTGGCCCAGCTCTCCAGGAACAGAGGAAATTCAAGGACTATGCACAAAGGCATGTGGTGTAGGCATCTCTTGAGCTGTCAAGTCAGTGGCCGACAAATGGTAGAAGGCTTTTTAAGAATCGATCCGTTGGATTCAAGGAAATGTCGGTGCTTCTCGAATAGCACAATAGCCAGTGTGACTTGTGTTCTCTTGCCTGGCAGTCTCTCGGGATAATTTCCCAGTGCATGCTAGCGGAGTAGCTGGCTCCCCGGAGGCATGGGGTCTGTGCCTGTTTGCTTCCCGTTGCTGTAAAGGCCATACCATTGCCCCACACCTTCCTTTCTGCAGCAGGTCTGTTGGTGTTTGAACTGAACGTTCCCTTACTTGTCCCCATAGGAGGAGTTTCCTCTCTCTGGCGTGCACGTGAAGACGCAGAGGTAAAAATGATTTCCTCTTGGCTAGATGATGCTTTAGAGGAGCTCCAGGCCTGTCTCACACAAACTTCACACGACACAATTCCCAGGGCTCTTCCCACTGCCCTGCCTGCCTCTCTGCTTTTCCTTTCTCCCTAGTGGGCAGCTATATCTCCATGTCCCTTCGAGGCCTGGAGCAACCCCTCCATGAGCCTTTTAGCTAGGGCAGGGCTGTTGGAAGCTCCACCTTTCCGCTGCTGGAGAAGGGGCATAGGGGTAGGCCCCATCCTGCAGCTGCTTCTCACACTCTCAGCCACTGGCTGGAGTCCAGCCACTTGATGCTCCCAGGCACCTCGAGGGAGATTTGTTGCCTCTCTCCCATTCCCATGGCGTAGCACCAGCCCGCAAGAACGGTGGTCTCTGTCTCTGTGGCGCACTTTTTCCAGGCAAGCGGATGAGGTATTAGGAGCAACACTTAGCGAAATCCAGACCCTCCAAGGAGAGCTGCGTGAGCTCCAGGAAGTCCTCCACGCTCTGAGATGGAGCGCAAAGGACGTTGCCCGGCGTGCTCTCAACGAAGCCCTGAAGCAGACTGAGGGCATGACAGCGTGGGTAAGAGACCATTGCAGAAGGCTCTCCTCAGAGATTTTTCTTCCCCGCCCCGGCACGTATCCTAGTAGAGTTCCCTGCCACAGCTAACAGAAAGGCTCGGAGCACTGGAGTGAGCAGCCCCGCCACTCTGATACTGGTCAATGGGAGCCAAGCAAACCTGGGAGCTTTTCAGGGAATTCCCAAGCTCCTTAGGCCAGAGTGCAACAGCCAAGTTCACCTTAGCTGGCCCAGGAAGGGAGCTGGGATGTGCCCCTTTGCCTCTAATAGCTGCTCTCTTTTCTGTGTCTTCCCAGCATGTTCAAAAGTTAATCGAGGAAGCACTGGAGAAGCTGGAATATAACCAAGTCCAGATGCCGGATTTGGCCCGCAAATCATCAGGTGCGGCTACAGCACGGGAACAACCAAGACAGGGCGCCTCCTCTCTGTGCTTCAGCCTGTGTTAGCTTTCCTTTGCCACGGCCCATTAGCATAGCTCCATGAGCCACTGCTGTGTGTTCCAGGGGGGCTCACGCAAGGAAGACAGAGGGGAACATCCCTGCTGGAGGTCTAGGAATACCTAGTAGCATTTTTCAAGTTGACAGTGCAGTGGGAACAGGCGTCACCGTGGCAGTGTTCATTAGGACACAGCTATGTCTGCATGCCTTGATTCCTCCTCCAGGAGCACTAATTGGAATCCATGGAAGTAACAGTGGAGGGAAAGGAGGCAGGTACCAGGGCTGCGACGGTTCCCGTACAAGATGGCTGTTCAATAAATCCTTTTCTTTCCGAGTCTCTCCGGAGTTCATCCATGTCAGGAATTGAAATAACTGTCACAGGGGAGTGTCTCTGCTGCTTGTCTGAGGACAGGTCCACAGCCTACGGGGTTCATGAGATCCTCCGGAGAGATCACAGCCTTATAAACAGATGCAGTCCTCCAGGGAAGACTGGACTTGATCAGTGCATTCTTGTTTCAGGGGCTACCATCATTCATTCCAAGACTTCTGCCTCCTTCCGCGACACCAAAGGAATACTCTTCTGGGCTGGGCTCCCCTTGCTGCGCTCCATGAAGTCTCCTGAGGTTATCCTTGAGGTAGGGACACCAAGAAACAGAGAGCAACCAAGCTGGGAGGGGAGAACCAAACCCACTGTGGAGAGTGTCCCTTTCCCACATGAACAGCGTGCACTGTTCTTCCTTCAGCCTGAAAATCATCCGGGAAACTGCTGGTCTTTCCCCGGGAGTCAGGGTCACGTCTTCATCAAGCTGCCCAAAGCAGTCTTTCCACGAGCTGTTACGCTGGAACATATTTCAGCGAGAGTGTCCCCTGGAGAAAACATCTCCAGTGCTCCGAAAGACTTTGCTGTCTATGTAAGTGCTTCCTCTAGAGTCGGGGGGGTTGTGAAGAGCATTTCTAAGCATGGCAGGGTGGCAGCGGGCAGGTGAATACAGGTCCCGCAACGCTGGGAGGATTCTCTCTGGCCTGCGACTTCCTCCGAGCCTGGAGGAGAAACAAACTCCTTTGAGTTACTCCATTTCCATCACACGCCTTTCCTTTGCGGTGTAGCCTCAGAGCAAAGCTTCCCATTTCCGGGGCCGCGCAGTGCTAAATGAGCCCTGAGTTGCAGGAGCTGGCACACTGGCTCTGCCACCACTCCTCCCAAATAATCCCCCTGCCCCTACTTCCTTTCTCCTCCTTGGTGCCAATTCTCTTTCCTGCGCACCCAAAGCTGCTCTTCCCAACACTCCCACCTCGGCCTAATTCTGGCCGCTTCAGTAGTTGCCCTAGGGAAGCTGAGTCTTCCCGCTGTGTACCTCCCTCTCTTCTTTTCTCCACCCCTGCCTTTCCGTAGGGGATGAAGGCGGAAAATGAGGAGCAGGGGCTGTTCCTAGGAGAGTTCACGTACGTGGCTGCAGAACATCCCTTCCAGACTTTCCAGCTGAAGGTACAGTGAGGAAGAGGCATGAGAAGTGTACGGGGGGAGGAGGAGGAGGAGGAGAAGTGTAGCTGGCAGGGGAGAAGCTCTAAGTAGTCGAAGGCCAGGGAGGAAAAGACAGCTCATCTCTTCTCATTTCAGAACGAGCGCTCTGACTCCATAGAGTACGTGAAGCTGAAGGTGCTGAGCAACTGGGGCCACCCGGAATACACATGCGTCTATCGAGTCAGGGTCCACGGTGACGCAGTACCCAATGAAGAGGACCCAGCATGGCGCTCTGCTGCAAACAACAGAGTACCCTGATTAAAGCTCGCAAGATTTGAGCAGCAGTGGTGATGGGCTACTGTGTGTGCCTTTCCTGCCTCCTTTCAATCCAGACTGCTCTGTCCTTGACAGCACCTCTTGAGATTGTTCTTGGCACTCTCATCGACTCGTTCCCATGCTTAAAGTGTCACCTGCAGGACGGGCTAGGCCTTCCCCCGTCCGTCCAGCATTTTTCTCACACCGCAATGGGCTATTGCTGGAGAAGGGGCAAACCGGTGAGGAAAGCGGGGAAACCAAGAGAGCTTTCCTTTAAATGGAAAGGCAGAAATCCTCTTTGACTCGGAGGACAGTGGCAGAGCAAAGCAGCAGTTTGTCAGGCCAGTACAGCAAGCCACTGCTGTCCCTGGTTCCTTATGCCTTGCATGACTTGATGCCTGTTGGCTGCAGGAGGAGGCTCTCGCTGCATGCGGGCAAGCACTCTCCTCGTGTGGCTCCCCATCCTCCACTCAGCGTGGCTTTTACGGACAGGCTGGATGGGGCTGTTCCCCCAGCTTTTGGCCTCTTCTATCATCCCTCTCCCCCCCTTCAGCAGACCTTGTGGTCTCCCCTCCAGGCCCTTTTCTGTGCTGGTACAGGGGCTGGAAGATGGGGTCTCTGGCTGGCATCACCTCCTACGCTTTGTTCAGCATGTTTGGCTGATTTTCCTGGGACTAGGGGACCCTGACAGTCTAAGAAGGTGGCTTCTGATCCTGTGTGTATCAGCAGAGCAGTTTTCTGTTCCCACGCCCCTCGTCGTGTACATCACACCTCCAAGTAACCCCTTTCCCCGTGCCCCGTGTCAGCGTGGTGGCGGTGGGTCTTCCTGGCACCAGGGCTTGGGACTCCGAGTGCTGGGAGGTTGTGCAGGACGCGCGTAGGTTTTCCTCTGTGGCAGGAGGAGCTGGTGTTTTCCCACCTCCTCTGATTTCCTCCCCTTTCCTCATAAGGCTTTTCTCCGCCACGCCAGTCAAACTCCTGTAAGCTGACCATCCAGTTCCTCCTCATTCACCCCGAGGCTTTGCCAAGCGTTGCCAAATTACCCCTCCGGGAAGGAAAGGTGTCTGCCTTTGCAGTTGCTGCATCCTTCTTTGCCTCCCCTTTTTGTGCTACACCTGCTGGGAAGCCCATGGTCTCCAGTGGAGCCATACCCTCACCCGGGGCTCCACTGGTTCAAGCACAGCCCCGGCTGGTAAAGAAGCCTTTACGGGCTCCTGGGGTGTGACAGGCCTGTATCATACCCTGCATCACCCCGATCCGCAGCTCCTCCAGAGTGTCCAAGTCAGGCCTTACAGGGCTCGGGGCTCGGCTTTTGTACTCGCAGCAGCCCACGGCCACACAGATGGGCCGGTGCCTCCTGGACCTCTGTCCAGGGCATCCTTTCTCCCTTATCTCTGACACGCTCACAGGCTTCCAACTTCCCGATTCTTAGGCTCAGCCCTTGCTCCCCCAACGCCTCATCTTCAGGCAGGGCTCAGAGAAGTGCCCCTGCCTTTGGCCAAGGCACTCCTCTTGTCGCCACAATTCGCGTAGCCTCCTCGTGTGAAAAAGGAGTACACGGCTCTCAAGTCCTAAGCACCTGTACCACACAGGCCATGCTCCTTCTTGGTTCTTCCAAACCTCCTCCTTTCTGGCCATGTCCCCGTTCCTGCCATGGTGGCTTGTGCAGGTCTTGTCCTCCTAATAACCACCACAGCTACCTCCTTCACTGCCCTGGCCTCTTGTATCAGAGGGCTTTCCTCACCCTCGGAATCCCAAACATCCCCATCCCACGTCTCCAGGTCCCAGGCACTTTCACTCAATGCTGCTGCTTCTCTCTGCTCTAAGCCTTTTCCCAGACACAGCACTGCAGCCAGGCACCGCACCATGGCGCTGGTGCCTCCTTAGGAGCCCTGCCCCAATTGTTTTGTGCCGTTTGTAAACGCTGCTCTTTTCCTTGCCCCACAGCTTCTGCAGCACTGGCCAGATCAAACAACAGCTGCTGGCAAGCAGAGCACTTCCTCTCTGCCTTTGGTTGATGCAAAGAAAGGCCATTTTCGCAATGGCTTTCACCACTGATGAGAGGGGCAGCTTGCTTAATGAGTAAGTCAGTCATCCCCAGCATCCCCTCCGTGCTCTCACAGAGCTTGCCCCAACAAACCTCGGCTTCTCGGGCCAGAGGACACGTCCACTCCTTTTGCTCCTTGCTTTTTCCTCCCTCCTTGAAGAGGGGCTTTTCACCCTTCCCAACAAGGTCCTCCTCCCTGGCCCAGGGGGCACCCTTACTTCCCCACACTTCAGCAAGGCCGCCTGGGCACCTCTGTGGCAGATGGCTCTTGGCTAATCCTGCTCAGACCCACAGGAGGCAGTAGGGACGGCTTAGCTCCCAGGCGTCATCGGCCGTGGGGAATATCCCCAACTCACCTGTCTGATGCCTGAGGTAGTGACAACTAAACTGTCCCCAAGCATTACATCCTGCTAGTAGGATTGCTACCCTTTCCACGTTAGGACGCAGACTAGAAACCTGGAGGTTTTCAAACAGAGGTGCATAGGCGATACAAGGTTTGAGAAGACCAGTTTCTCTGTCATCCGCCTACTTCTTCCAACAAGCCAGTCAGCTTGCAGCTAAGACCTCATCTACCTAGTTCCTTGGCAGGCACGTGTCCCTCTGTCTTCTGGGCTCTGGAGAGCTGGTCTCCCTTTGAATTCTTGGCCCTTGCTAACTGGCTCCATAGCAGTTGGAGAGCTGGCTTTCAGCCCTCAGAGCTTGAAGGCAGCACTCTTGCCATGTCAGTCACTAGCAAGAGCCCAGCAGCTCCTCTGCTAAGCACCTGGCAGGGCCCCAAGTGCCCTAGCAGGCCTTAACAGTGCTGACCATCCTCACCTGGGGGCTGCACCAGCACACCCCCCCTCACCTCACCCCACAGGTGTCCATGGGCCCAGAAGCCCTATTTAAGCTTGGGCCTGGGCCTGGAGCCCCTGCCTGAGCTCTGTTGGAGAGCTGTTGCTCTTCAGCTCAGCCAGGGCCCTCCCTGGCCAAGCGCCCTGGTGGCCCAGAGCCTGCTCTGGGGACTGACCTTCTGCCTTCTTCTCCTGGTGCTGCCTTGTCATCTTGGGCCTGCCTGGCAGTCACTGGGCCTGACCCTGACCCTGACCCTGACCTGCTCTTGTGGCTTCCCCTTGGACCTGCCTCGTCGTCCTGAACTTGCCTCATGCTCTGCACTCTTATTGGAGCTGGCCATGATCTCTGGGCCTGTCCTGCTTGGGTGCTGTGGGACAGGGCCCTTGCTGCTGATGCCCTGGCCCTGCATTTGCCTCCTGGCTCCCCATCCTTAAGGAGCAGCTGGCCCTTCCCGATCCCAGACGCACCCTAGGATGCCAGTGGAGAAGTCTCTTGATGAGACTTGGGAGGTGCCCTCACCAAGGGCCTTACTCAGAGCACGGCTGCTGTGACAGGTGTCTTGGAGTCACCTTGAACGACTGAGCGCACAGACCGCTCGTCCTCCTTTTGGGCTGTGATGTTCTGCTGAGACGCAGCAGAAGCCTGGCATGGAGGGGTTGTGTTCTGGTGCCTCGGGCCCTGTATGCAGGGAGGGGGCCTTCTGTGAAGCCCCCACCTGGAGGGTCTCTCTCAGCATGGTGAGCTGGTGTGTACAGGAAACTCCAGTCTGAGGTACATCTGCGCCAAGGTAAAAGGAGTGACTGACTGACTGACTGACTGACTGATGGAAGTGTAATGTGCCATTAACTTCCATCCCAAAGCAAAAGATGGGGAGTTTTACAGGAGGAAGAGCTTACTTAGCTGCAGCCTAACAAGGCCTCGTGCACTGGAAACACTGGTAAGCACCACAGGAGAAGGACCACGAATACCTTCGGTATACGAGCTAGGAAAACCAACGACAACCACCATCCAACAGCCTTCTCATTTACGGCCCAGGCAAGCCTCAGGGCGAGCAACGAGGGATGCGCCTCAGGGCGCGGCGCGGCGCGGCGCGGCCGCAGCCCTCCCGCTCGGGGGCACAAGGGAGCGCGGCCGGCAGAGGCGCGGTACTTGCCGCCAGCAGCGTAGCGGTGGCTGCGAGCTGCGGGCGGCTCCTTGACGGCGCGCCTCATCCCGGAGACCCGCCTCGGGGAGAGAAGAGAGAGAAAGCCGGCCCGGGCTGCGCCCGCCCCACCGCCGCGCGGCTCCGCGCCAGGAACGGACGCCCAACGGCTGCGCGCTCCTCGCCGCCGCCGCCGCCGCCGCCGCCGCCCAGCTCCCTCCCGACCGCTCCGCGCACCGGCGGAACCGGCCGGCCGCGCGCGAAGCCGCCCCAGCGGCCCGCCGTCCCCATGGCAACGGCGGCGGCGGCTCGGGGCTCTTCGCCACCACCCCCCGCCCCGCCCGCAAGGGGGCGTGGCCTGCAGCCCCCACGCCCCGAACCCGCGGCGGGATAGGCGGGTGGGGAAGGTGCGGAAGCTGCGTCCCCTGCCGCTTGCCGTCGCCGCCGTTTTGCCGGGTGCCGTCGCCGCGGTAGCGGTGAGGGTTGAAGCATGGCGCAGCCCGTCTGATGCCCTGCTCAGCTGGTCCGCAGTTCGGCGTGGGCTCGGGGCGTGTACTCAGCGGGGGCTGTGCTCAGGGGTGCGGGCTGCCTGCCCTCGCGGCATCCTGGCCGGGCTGGGGTCGGCTGTGCAGGCCCCGCAGAAGCGATGCCGCCAGCCACGCCGGGATTTATGCTCCCGTCGAGCCGCGTGAGGTTTGGTGCCTCCGCCGTTGCTGCGGCGTAGCACAAGCCGGCCAGAACAGTGCTTTTGCTCTGTGTGATGCACTCTTTCTAGGCGAGCAGGTGAGGAGTGAGGAGCTGAACCTCCAAGTTCACCTTGGCTGGCCTTGTAAGGGGGGCTGGCTTGCGCCCGGTGGCCCGTTCCTTTTCCTGCTAAGGGCCGCTCTTTTCTGTCTTCCTTCCCAGGACGTGCAAAAGCTAATCGATGAAGCATGGGAGAAGCTGGAAGGTGGTAACCAAGGCCAGACGCTGGATTGTGCCCACAAATCGTCAGGTGCGGCTACGGCACATGAACAACCGAGGCAGGGCGCCTTCCAAAGCGCCTCCTGTCTAGCTGGACAAGGTTTGCATTGGAACGTCCCCAGTGGCAGGAGAGACAGGGTAAAAAGTTGAGGGCTGCCGCCTGCTCAAAAGGCATGATGTGACTGACGGGGTGTGTGATGTGGCAAACCACATATGAAAGACCTCAAGCCTAGGTGTCCTTGTTTGCTAGCAGAGGGCTGTGTTAGCTTTCATTTTCCACAGCCTATTGGGAGAGTTCAGTGAATCACTGCTGTGCGTTCCAGGGGGCTCATGCAAGGAAGACAGAGGGGGCTATCACTGCTGGAGATCTAGGAATATGTAGTAGCACCTCTCAAGTTGACACAGCCACAACACACATGGTTCATAGGACCCTCTGGACAGATGAAATGCTTATATCCAGATATATATCCAGATATATGTCCTTCCTCCAGGGAAGACAGTACTTTATCATTGCATTTGTGTTAAATTTTCAGGGGCTGCTGTCCTGCTTTCAATGACTTCTGTCTTCTTCCGGAATACCGAAGAAAACTCTGCTGGGCTGGGCTCCCATTGTTGGGTGAGATGAAGTTTCCTGAGGTTATTCTTGAGGTAGGGACATCAAGAAACAGAGAGCAGCCAAGGTGGGGTTCACTAATCCAGTGTTAGGGGTTTCCCTTACCCTTGCCTCTGTTTCTGCATTGCTCTTGCAGGTACCTACTTGCTTCTTGTGTCTCCCTACAGGGGAGTATTTCCTCTGCAAACCTGCCTCAGGTCCTCAGTGCTGAGTGGCTTCTAACAGGGGAACTTGGTCAGGCAGGGTTTGCCTTCCCAGTCCTTGTGAAGACTGCTGGTATTATTACATTGAAGGTAAAGGAGCATGGGGCCTCGAGAGGCCTGAGGTGTGAGCGATGTGGGGCTCCAAGTGAGCACAGGTGGGCACTGGCAGCCAGCACTGTTGACTTGCCTCAAATTTAATTTGCCAGACTGTCCTGCCATGGCAACAAAACTCTTTTGCTGACTCTGTGAATTGTTACTTTCTGGGGGGGAAGGGAAAAAATAAAGTCTTCCCTTTTCCATAGGGAAATGGGGGGCTGACTGCAGTCCCTAGAGATCCCATGAGGTAGCAAAAAAAGCGAGATTCAGATATGCTCCCTTCCCCTCCTCTAAACACGTCTCCTATCCTCTGCAGTCAAGAGCCTGCTGCCCAGAGCAACAACTAGAAAAAAAAGTGCAGGCCCAGCCCTTCTCTTATGCCACTGTGCCTTCTTCGGGCTACAGGAAAAAAGCTGCTGCCGCCACCATGAAGCTGAGCCGCCGGCAGAGAACTGCTGACTGTACGTGGTTGCTCGCTTCAGTTGGCTCTGCAGGCCCTGGTGGTGCAGAGTGTCAAAAGCAGGGACTAGACAAGGCTGCTGGTGGCTCCCAAATCACTCCCTCCTCCCTGGGACTTCAGAGAGTTTAATACTTGGGAGGAGATGTTGTGATTTCCGAGGGCTGCCTCTCTGCAGAGGAAGAGAGCAGCTTCTGTGTCCTGTCAGGTTGAGCTTGGCCTGGAAATACAGCGCTGCCTTGTCTACTGTGATGTCGCTGCCTGCCGTTGACATCACAAGCCGTCGCTGCTGTGTGAGGTAGCAAGAGCAGGGCGGCAGCTCCGGGCTGCCCCTGCCGCTTGGTCACTCCCTGTCGTGGAGGCAAGGAGGTCGGAGCGCTTTTGGCCCATGCCCACGCAAACAGGGTGTTTGGCAACTGCAGCTCTGCAAGGATGTTCAGAAATCACGGCCAAGACCTACGCTGGTATGGAGGTGCTTCTTCGGGGAGTTCTAGAGATCCCCCTCTCTTCTCCCCAAGTGCCGTTTGCAGCTAATCAGCCCGGCGCTGGGGGACGGACTGGGGAAGAACACAAGGACAGCCTCCGAGCTCAGTGTAAAGGTGGCTGAAGGCAACAGCAGGTAGCACGTGTCCTGTGTGCCTGAGCCCCTTTCTTTCTTGTAGGCAATCTGCGAGCCAAGGGCCTGTTCTCCAGAGCACCGGAGTCCGCAGGCAGGACCAAGGCCAGCTTCAGCATCCTGGCAAAAGTAAGCTGACGCGATTCTTCAGTACAGCTCTCTCTGCTTGTTACCATTTACAGTGTGGCTTGTTTGCATGGAAGGAGAAGGCTGTTGTCCAATGGCAGTGAGAAAAACCGGCTCAAATACAACTGCATTACGAGAGCTGTTGCTTCTGCATGGCTCAGCCATCCAAAGGCAGGAAATGCAACGTGGAGGCTTTATGCGACCATATAAGCCTTTTTTCTGAAATGTGCAAAGACTCAGTGGTTGCCTGCTGTTTTTCATGTGCAGGTTTCCTCGTCCAGGTCAAACTCGCTCTATACTTTCTCCAGCTGGTGAAGAGCTTTTCAGCCCCCGGTTGTTTCAAACTCTTGTCAGAGGCAGAGCAAGAGCTCCCAGAAGCCCGGCCTTAGGCTCTGCCTCAAGGTCCTGGGGACCAGGAAAGGCAGCTCTGCCTATGACCTAAGAGGCCGACCCTCTGTAGCCCTAAAGGGAGATATGACCTGATTAAGGAGTGATGTTTGGACTGGAGGGAATTCATTTCCCGTCCCCTGTCCTGCTTGCAGCTGCAGAGCAACTGACAGAAGCGGGAGCAAGTCACAGAAACGGGAGGATGCCTCCTGTCCTCTGCCAACACAAAGAGGACGAGTAGAAGCCCTAACCTAGAATTACACACGAGCTCACTGGACTTTTTCCATCTTGCCTCTTTCTCAGGAGTTTTCTGGCTCATCTGGCATTTCATCCTGCTGAGCGTAACGTCTCCTCAGCGCTTTGTGCTCCACGTTTTGGGCACTATTGCAAGGTAAAGCTGAGGCAGCACCTTTTCTTGAGAGTGGGGGGAGAACAGTCTCGGCACAAGTACCGACTGGATGGTGGGCAGGAGAAGCGGGTGTGAATTATGTCCTTTGCGTCTCCAAAGAATCGCCTCTACTCCCTTAGGCAGGAAGTACGGCCCTAGCTTTTGTTGGCACTGCTTCTCCTGGTCTGGAGTTAATCCTCCATCCCTAGCTCCCCTATGCCAATCCTCACCCTCCCAAATGCCCCACTGCCACAGTGGCTGAAAGCTTGACCACTGACTGGAGCTCGTGCGCGAGCAGGCCACTTCCCAAGTCAGTAACGCCAGGTGCAAGAGCTGCAGTTGCTACTGCTGCTCTGGAGCCTGCTTAGGGCCTGCACAGCTGCAGCCAGCTTCACCCTTCTTTTCCTCCATGCTCCTCCACAGGCAAAAGAAGGCTCGGAAGACAGTTCTCCTGGTGCTGCTTGCTCTGTTTGCCTCCCTTCTTGGTGAGTGTCTGTAGAGCCCCGAAGTCACGGTGGTTCTTTACGAGAGACCCCGTGCTTGCTTCTGCTTGGGTCCATGTAGACGGCTGTGGCCAGAGGAGCCCAACTAGGAGCAGGAAGGCCCTGAGAGAGGGCTGCCCCGCTTCCACGTGCCTCAGAGCAACGGGGGTGGGCACAGGGTGACTTGCTTTTCCCCGGAGCTGAAGCTAAGTCTCCTAAGCCTGGGGAGCGGCAGTGGCTAGCCTGCTTGCCCCAGGAAGTGGGGAAGCTTCCTTCAGGAGAGAGCAGCATGTCCCGGGGAAGGAATCTTCATCTCTTCAGAGGCCCCTCTTCCATCATCCTCTCTTCCCGAGAAGAAGAGAGGAGACACAATGATGGCATCTGTGCCTGACCCTCAGAGTGCAGCAGGCAGCCCTATGGAGGGAGGCAGCTGGTTAAGGTTTCATGAGGCGCTAACAAAGCCTGGGAGATCCCCGTGCTGGCTTGTCACCCTTCCCAAGCAGTCTCCAGCCGCAGGAGCACTTGCAGCCTGTCTTTTGCTGGCACACCAACTCACGCACAGCTTCCTAACATCAGCTGGGTGTCAGCATGCCTGAAGGACTGGAGCCCTACTTGCACACAGCTCTTCTGGCATGAGCAAGTTCGAAGTGTAAAGAGAGCTTTGGTTTGTGACCAACAGGTGTTTACCACGTGGGGCTGCTGGATGAAGGAAGCATCCGGACGACCGCAGCAGCAGCGAGGGCCTACATCTTCTCCTCCTTTCAACCTATCTGTCAGCAGGTGACATTCTGGGTGCCTCAAATCCAGGCTGCTTCTGCCAGTCTTAACCCAAGGGCATCAAGGGTGGCTTTGTTAAAAGGCCCTTTCTTGCGGGGGCTAGCGCAAGGTCCACGAGCCACCATTGCCAGGTCTGTCAGGTGAAGGTAAACTGCCCAAACACCAGTGCCTTAACATGAAGCTCCTGGTATAGGGCACAGCTGAAAATGGACCGCTGTTATGCACGTGGTTACCTCAAAGTACTGGGTTGTTTCTGAAATCTTGAGTCTTTTGGTCTGGCTCATTCTTTGCCCAGCCGTTCAACACAGCAACCACTAAAAAGTGTGTCTGTGTGTGTTGTCTGTGTGTGTGTGCACGTGCACATGCCTAATAAAGCCAGCAGCTTTATAGTAATAGAGCCTTTCATGGTGGTCTTAAGAAAGGAACTGTAATGACAGCACACCTTGAAATGGAGCAATAACCAGTGTGGTACTGGCCCAGCTCTCCAGGAACAGAGGAAATTCAAGGACTATGCACAAAGGCATGTGGTGTAGGCATCTCTTGAGCTGTCAAGTCAGTGGCCGACAAATGGTAGAAGGCTTTTTAAGAATCGATCCGTTGGATTCAAGGAAATGTCGGTGCTTCTCGAATAGCACAATAGCCAGTGTGACTTGTGTTCTCTTGCCTGGCAGTCTCTCGGGATAATTTCCCAGTGCATGCTAGCGGAGTAGCTGGCTCCCCGGAGGCATGGGGTCTGTGCCTGTTTGCTTCCCGTTGCTGTAAAGGCCATACCATTGCCCCACACCTTCCTTTCTGCAGCAGGTCTGTTGGTGTTTGAACTGAACGTTCCCTTACTTGTCCCCATAGGAGGAGTTTCCTCTCTCTGGCGTGCACGTGAAGACGCAGAGGTAAAAATGATTTCCTCTTGGCTAGATGATGCTTTAGAGGAGCTCCAGGCCTGTCTCACACAAACTTCACACGACACAATTCCCAGGGCTCTTCCCACTGCCCTGCCTGCCTCTCTGCTTTTCCTTTCTCCCTAGTGGGCAGCTATATCTCCATGTCCCTTCGAGGCCTGGAGCAACCCCTCCATGAGCCTTTTAGCTAGGGCAGGGCTGTTGGAAGCTCCACCTTTCCGCTGCTGGAGAAGGGGCATAGGGGTAGGCCCCATCCTGCAGCTGCTTCTCACACTCTCAGCCACTGGCTGGAGTCCAGCCACCTGATGCTCCCAGGCACCTCGAGGGAGATTTGTTGCCTCTCTCCCATTCCCATGGCATAGCACCAGCCCGCAAGAACGGTGGTCTCTGTCTCTGTGGCGCACTTTTTCCAGGCAAGCGGATGAGGTATTAGGAGCAACACTTAGCGAAATCCAGACCCTCCAAGGAGAGCTGCGTGAGCTCCAGGAAGTCCTCCACGCTCTGAGATGGAGCGCAAAGGACGTTGCCCGGCGTGCTCTCAACGAAGCCCTGAAGCAGACTGAGGGCATGACAGCGTGGGTAAGAGACCATTGCAGAAGGCTCTCCTCAGAGATTTTTCTTCCCCGCCCCGGCACGTATCCTAGTAGAGTTCCCTGCCACAGCTAACAGAAAGGCTCGGAGCACTGGAGTGAGCAGCCCCGCCACTCTGATACTGGTCAATGGGAGCCAAGCAAACCTGGGAGCTTTTCAGGGAATTCCCAAGCTCCTTAGGCCAGAGTGCAACAGCCAAGTTCACCTTAGCTGGCCCAGGAAGGGAGCTGGGATGTGCCCCTTTGCCTCTAATAGCTGCTCTCTTTTCTGTGTCTTCCCAGCATGTTCAAAAGTTAATCGAGGAAGCACTGGAGAAGCTGGAATATAACCAAGTCCAGATGCCGGATTTGGCCCGCAAATCATCAGGTGCAGCTACAGCACGGGAACAACCAAGACAGGGCGCCTCCTCTCTGTGCTTCAGCCTGTGTTAGCTTTCCTTTGCCACGGCCCATTAGCATAGCTCCATGAGCCACTGCTGTGTGTTCCAGGGGGGCTCACGCAAGGAAGACAGAGGGGAACGTCCCTGCTGGAGATCTAGGAATACCTAGTAGCATTTTTCAAGTTGACAGTGCAGTGGGAACAGGCGTCACCGTGGCAGTGTTCATTAGGACACAGCTATGTCCGCATGCCTTGATTCCTCCTCCGGGAGCACTAATTGGAATCCATGGAAGTAACAGTGGAGGGAAAGGAGGCAGGTACCAGGGCTGCGACGGTTCCCGTACAAGATGGCTGTTCAATAAATCCTTTTCTTTCCGAGTCTCTCCGGAGTTCATCCATGTCAGGAATTGAAATAACTGTCACAGGGGAGTGTCTCTGCTGCTTGTCTGAGGACAGGTCCACAGCCTACGGGGTTCATGAGATCCTCCGGAGAGATCACAGCCTTATAAACAGATGCAGTCCTCCAGGGAAGACTGGACTTGATCAGTGCATTCTTGTTTCAGGGGCTACCATCATTCATTCCAAGACTTCTGCCTCCTTCCGCGACACCAAAGGAATACTCTTCTGGGCTGGGCTCCCCTTGCTGCACTCCATGAAGTCTCCTGAGGTTATCCTTGAGGTAGGGACACCAAGAAACAGAGAGCAACCAAGCTGGGAGGGGAGAACCAAACCCACTGTGGAGAGTGTCCCTTTCCCACATGAACAGCGTGCACTGTTCTTCCTTCAGCCTGAAAATCATCCGGGAAACTGCTGGTCTTTCCCCGGGAGTCAGGGTCACGTCTTCATCAAGCTGCCCAAAGCAGTCTTTCCACGAGCTGTTACGCTGGAACATATTTCAGCGAGAGTGTCCCCTGGAGAAAACATCTCCAGTGCTCCGAAAGACTTTGCTGTCTATGTAAGTGCTTCCTCTAGAGTCGGGGGGGTTGTGAAGAGCATTTCTAAGCATGGCAGGGTGGCAGCGGGCAGGTGAATACAGGTCCCGCAACGCTGGGAGGATTCTCTCTGGCCTGCGACTTCCTCCGAGCCTGGAGGAGAAACAAACTCCTTTGAGTTACTCCATTTCCATCACACGCCTTTCCTTTGCGGTGTAGCCTCAGAGCAAAGCTTCCCATTTCCGGGGCCACGCAGTGCTAAATGAGCCCTGAGTTGCAGGAGCTGGCACACTGGCTCTGCCACCACTCCTCCCAAATAATCCCCCTGCCCCTACTTCCTTTCTCCTCCTTGGTGCCAATTCTCTTTCCTGCGCACCCAAAGCTGCTCTTCCCAACACTCCCACCTCGGCCTAATTCTGGCCGCTTCAGTAGTTGCCCTAGGGAAGCTGAGTCTTCCCGCTGTGTACCTCCCTCTCTTCTTTTCTCCACCCCTGCCTTTCCGTAGGGGATGAAGGCGGAAAATGAGGAGCAGGGGCTGTTCCTAGGAGAGTTCACGTACGTGGCTGCAGAACATCCCTTCCAGACTTTCCAGCTGAAGGTACAGTGAGGAAGAGGCATGAGAAGTGTATGGGGGGAGGAGGAGGAGGAGGAGAAGTGTAGCTGGCAGGGGAGAAGCTCTAAGTAGTCGAAGGCCAGGGAGGAAAAGACAGCTCATCTCTTCTCATTTCAGAACGAGCGCTCTGACTCCATAGAGTACGTGAAGCTGAAGGTGCTGAGCAACTGGGGCCACCCGGAATACACATGCGTCTATCGAGTCAGGGTCCACGGTGACGCAGTACCCAATGAAGAGGACCCAGCATGGCGCTCTGCTGGAAACAACAGAGTACCCTGATTAAAGCTCGCAAGATTTGAGCAGCAGTGGTGATGGGCTACTGTGTGTGCCTTTCCTGCCTCCTTTCAATCCAGACTGCTCTGTCCTTGACAGCACCTCTTGAGATTGTTCTTGGCACTCTCATCGACTCGTTCCCATGCTTAAAGTGTCACCTGCAGGACGGGCTAGGCCTTCCCCCGTCCGTCCAGCATTTTTCTCACACCGCAATGGGCTATTGCTGGAGAAGGGGCAAACCGGTGAGGAAAGCGGGGAAACCAAGAGAGCTTTCCTTTAAATGGAAAGGCAGAAATCCTCTTTGACTCGGAGGACAGTGGCAGAGCAAAGCAGCAGTTTGTCAGGCCAGTACAGCAAGCCACTGCTGTCCCTGGTTCCTTATGCCTTGCATGACTTGATGCCTGTTGGCTGCAGGAGGAGGCTCTCGCTGCATGCGGGCAAGCACTCTCCTCGTGTGGCTCCCCATCCTCCACTCAGCGTGGCTTTTACGGACAGGCTGGATGGGGCTGTTCCCCCAGCTTTTGGCCTCTTCTATCATCCCTCTCCCCCCCTTCAGCAGACCTTGTGGTCTCCCCTCCAGGCCCTTTTCTGTGCTGGTACAGGGGCTGGAAGATGGGGTCTCTGGCTGGCATCACCTCCTACGCTTTGTTCAGCATGTTTGGCTGATTTTCCTGGGACTAGGGGACCCTGACAGTCTAAGAAGGTGGCTTCTGATCCTGTGTGTATCAGCAGAGCAGTTTTCTGTTCCCACGCCCCTCGTCGTGTACATCACACCTCCAAGTAACCCCTTTCCCCGTGCCCCGTGTCAGCGTGGTGGCGGTGGGTCTTCCTGGCACCAGGGCTTGGGACTCCGAGTGCTGGGAGGTTGTGCAGGACGCGCGTAGGTTTTCCTCTGTGGCAGGAGGAGCTGGTGTTTTCCCACCTCCTCTGATTTCCTCCCCTTTCCTCATAAGGCTTTTCTCCGCCACGCCAGTCAAACTCCTGTAAGCTGACCATCCAGTTCCTCCTCATTCACCCCGAGGCTTTGCCAAGCGTTGCCAAATTACCCCTCCGGGAAGGAAAGGTGTCTGCCTTTGCAGTTGCTGCATCCTTCTTTGCCTCCCCTTTTTGTGCTACACCTGCTGGGAAGCCCATGGTCTCCAGTGGAGCCATACCCTCACCCGGGGCTCCACTGGTTCAAGCACAGCCCCGGCTGGTAAAGAAGCCTTTACGGGCTCCTGGGGTGTGACAGGCCTGTATCATACCCTGCATCACCCCGATCCGCAGCTCCTCCAGAGTGTCCAAGTCAGGCCTTACAGGGCTCGGGGCTCGGCTTTTGTACTCGCAGCAGCCCACGGCCACACAGATGGGCCGGTGCCTCCTGGACCTCTGTCCAGGGCATCCTTTCTCCCTTATCTCTGACACGCTCACAGGCTTCCAACTTCCCGATTCTTAGGCTCAGCCCTTGCTCCCCCAACGCCTCATCTTCAGGCAGGGCTCAGAGAAGTGCCCCTGCCTTTGGCCAAGGCACTCCTCTTGTCGCCACAATTCGCGTAGCCTCCTCGTGTGAAAAAGGAGTACACGGCTCTCAAGTCCTGAGCACCTGTACCACACAGGCCATGCTCCTTCTTGGTTCTTCCAAACCTCCTCCTTTCTGGCCATGTCCCCGTTCCTGCCATGGTGGCTTGTGCCTGGCAACTGGTGCTCTGCTTCCCCGCTCTGCAGGTCTTGTCCTCCTAATAACCACCACAGCTACCTCCTTCACTGCCCTGGCCTCTTGTATCAGAGGGCTTTCCTCACCCTCGGAATCCCAAACATCCCCATCCCACGTCTCCAGGTCCCAGGCACTTTCACTCAATGCTGCTGCTTCTCTCTGCTCTAAGCCTTTTCCCAGACACAGCACTGCAGCCAGGCACCGCACCATGGCGCTGGTGCCTCCTTAGGAGCCCTGCCCCAATTGTTTTGTGCCGTTTGTAAACGCTGCTCTTTTCCTTGCCCCACAGCTTCTGCAGCACTGGCCAGATCAAACAACAGCTGCTGGCAAGCAGAGCACTTCCTCTCTGCCTTTGGTTGATGCAAAGAAAGGCCATTTTCGCAATGGCTTTCACCACTGATGAGAGGGGCAGCTTGCTTAATGAGTAAGTCAGTCATCCCCAGCATCCCCTCCGTGCTCTCACAGAGCTTGCCCCAACAAACCTCGGCTTCTCGGGCCAGAGGACACGTCCACTCCTTTTGCTCCTTGCTTTTTCCTCCCTCCTTGAAGAGGGGCTTTTCACCCTTCCCAACAAGGTCCTCCTCCCTGGCCCAGGGGGCACCCTTACTTCCCCACACTTCAGCAAGGCCGCCTGGGCACCTCTGTGGCAGATGGCTCTTGGCTAATCCTGCTCAGACCCACAGGAGGCAGTAGGGACGGCTTAGCTCCCAGGCGTCATCGGCCGTGGGGAATATCCCCAACTCACCTGTCTGATGCCTGAGGTAGTGACAACTAAACTGTCCCCAAGCATTACATCCTGCTAGTAGGATTGCTACCCTTTCCACGTTAGGACGCAGACTAGAAACCTGGAGGTTTTCAAACAGAGGTGCATAGGCGATACAAGGTTTGAGAAGACCAGTTTCTCTGTCATCCGCCTACTTCTTCCAACAAGCCAGTCAGCTTGCAGCTAAGACCTCATCTACCTAGTTCCTTGGCAGGCACGTGTCCCTCTGTCTTCTGGGCTCTGGAGAGCTGGTCTCCCTTTGAATTCTTGGCCCTTGCTAACTGGCTCCATAGCAGTTGGAGAGCTGGCTTTCAGCCCTCAGAGCTTGAAGGCAGCACTCTTGCCATGTCAGTCACTAGCAAGAGCCCAGCAGCTCCTCTGCTAAGCACCTGGCAGGGCCCCAAGTGCCCTAGCAGGCCTTAACAGTGCTGACCATCCTCACCTGGGGGCTGCACCAGCACACCCCCCCTCACCTCACCCCACAGGTGTCCATGGGCCCAGAAGCCCTATTTAAGCTTGGGCCTGGGCCTGGAGCCCCTGCCTGAGCTCTGTTGGAGAGCTGTTGCTCTTCAGCTCAGCCAGGGCCCTCCCTGGCCAAGCGCCCTGGTGGCCCAGAGCCTGCTCTGGGGACTGACCTTCTGCCTTCTTCTCCTGGTGCTGCCTTGTCATCTTGGGCCTGCCTGGCAGTCACTGGGCCTGACCCTGACCCTGACCCTGACCTGCTCTTGTGGCTTCCCCTTGGACCTGCCTCGTCGTCCTGAACTTGCCTCATGCTCTGCACTCTTATTGGAGCTGGCCATGATCTCTGGGCCTGTCCTGCTTGGGTGCTGTGGGACAGGGCCCTTGCTGCTGATGCCCTGGCCCTGCATTTGCCTCCTGGCTCCCCATCCTTAAGGAGCAGCTGGCCCTTCCCGATCCCAGACGCACCCTAGGATGCCAGTGGAGAAGTCTCTTGATGAGACTTGGGAGGTGCCCTCACCAAGGGCCTTACTCAGAGCACGGCTGCTGTGACAGGTGTCTTGGAGTCACCTTGAACGACTGAGCGCACAGACCGCTCGTCCTCCTTTTGGGCTGTGATGTTCTGCTGAGACGCAGCAGAAGCCTGGCATGGAGGGGTTGTGTTCTGGTGCCTCGGGCCCTGTATGCAGGGAGGGGGCCTTCTGTGAAGCCCCCACCTGGAGGGTCTCTCTCAGCATGGTGAGCTGGTGTGTACAGGAAACTCCAGTCTGAGGTACATCTGCGCCAAGGTAAAAGGAGTGACTGACTGACTGACTGACTGATGGAAGTGTAATGTGCCATTAACTTCCATCCCAAAGCAAAAGATGGGGAGTTTTACAGGAGGAAGAGCTTACTTAGCTGCAGCCTAACAAGGCCTCGTGCACTGGAAACACTGGTAAGCACCACAGGAGAAGGACCACGAATACCTTCGGTATACGAGCTAGGAAAACCAACGACAACCACCATCCAACAGCCTTCTCATTTACGGCCCAGGCAAGCCTCAGGGCGAGCAACGAGGGATGCGCCTCAGGGCGCGGCGCGGCGCGGCGCGGCGCGGCCGCAGCCCTCCCGCTCGGGGGCACAAGGGAGCGCGGCCGGCAGAGGCGCGGTACTTGCCGCCAGCAGCGTAGCGGTGGCTGCGAGCTGCGGGCGGCTCCTTGACGGCGCGCCTCATCCCGGAGACCCGCCTCGGGGAGAGAAGAGAGAGAAAGCCGGCCCGGGCTGCGCCCGCCCCACCGCCGCGCGGCTCCGCGCCAGGAACGGACGCCCAACGGCTGCGCGCTCCTCGCCGCCGCCGCCGCCGCCGCCGCCGCCCAGCTCCCTCCCGACCGCTCCGCGCACCGGCGGAACCGGCCGGCCGCGCGCGAAGCCGCCCCAGCGGCCCGCCGTCCCCATGGCAACGGCGGCGGCGGCTCGGGGCTCTTCGCCACCACCCCCCGCCCCGCCCGCAAGGGGGCGTGGCCTGCAGCCCCCACGCCCCGAACCCGCGGCGGGATAGGCGGGTGGGGAAGGCGCGGAAGCTGCGTCCCCTGCCGCTTGCCGTCGCCGCCGTTTTGCCGGGTGCCGTCGCCGCGGTAGCGGTGAGGGTTGAAGCATGGCGCAGCCCGTCTGATGCCCTGCTCAGCTGGTCCGCAGTTCGGCGTGGGCTCGGGGCGTGTACTCAGCGGGGGCTGTGCTCAGGGGTGCGGGCTGCCTGCCCTCGCGGCATCCTGGCCGGGCTGGGGTCGGCTGTGCAGGCCCCGCAGAAGCGATGCCGCCAGCCACGCCGGGATTTATGCTCCCGTCGAGCCGCGTGAGGTTTGGTGCCTCCGCCGTTGCTGCGGCGTAGCACAAGCCGGCCAGAACAGTGCTTTTGCTCTGTGTGATGCACTCTTTCTAGGCGAGCAGGTGAGGAGTGAGGAGCTGAACCTCCAAGTTCACCTTGGCTGGCCTTGTAAGGGGGGCTGGCTTGCGCCCGGTGGCCCGTTCCTTTTCCTGCTAAGGGCCGCTCTTTTCTGTCTTCCTTCCCAGGACGTGCAAAAGCTAATCGATGAAGCATGGGAGAAGCTGGAAGGTGGTAACCAAGGCCAGACGCTGGATTGTGCCCACAAATCGTCAGGTGCGGCTACGGCACATGAACAACCGAGGCAGGGCGCCTTCCAAAGCGCCTCCTGTCTAGCTGGACAAGGTTTGCATTGGAACGTCCCCAGTGGCAGGAGAGACAGGGTAAAAAGTTGAGGGCTGCCGCCTGCTCAAAAGGCATGATGTGACTGACGGGGTGTGTGATGTGGCAAACCACATATGAAAGACCTCAAGCCTAGGTGTCCTTGTTTGCTAGCAGAGGGCTGTGTTAGCTTTCATTTTCCACAGCCTATTGGGAGAGTTCAGTGAATCACTGCTGTGCGTTCCAGGGGGCTCATGCAAGGAAGACAGAGGGGGCTATCACTGCTGGAGATCTAGGAATATGTAGTAGCACCTCTCAAGTTGACACAGCCACAACACACATGGTTCATAGGACCCTCTGGACAGATGAAATGCTTATATCCAGATATATATCCAGATATATGTCCTTCCTCCAGGGAAGACAGTACTTTATCATTGCATTTGTGTTAAATTTTCAGGGGCTGCTGTCCTGCTTTCAATGACTTCTGTCTTCTTCCGGAATACCGAAGAAAACTCTGCTGGGCTGGGCTCCCATTGTTGGGTGAGATGAAGTTTCCTGAGGTTATTCTTGAGGTAGGGACATCAAGAAACAGAGAGCAGCCAAGGTGGGGTTCACTAATCCAGTGTTAGGGGTTTCCCTTACCCTTGCCTCTGTTTCTGCATTGCTCTTGCAGGTACCTACTTGCTTCTTGTGTCTCCCTACAGGGGAGTATTTCCTCTGCAAACCTGCCTCAGGTCCTCAGTGCTGAGTGGCTTCTAACAGGGGAACTTGGTCAGGCAGGGTTTGCCTTCCCAGTCCTTGTGAAGACTGTTGGTATTATTACATTGAAGGTAAAGGAGCATGGGGCCTCGAGAGGCCTGAGGTGTGAGCGATGTGGGGCTCCAAGTGAGCACAGGTGGGCACTGGCAGCCAGCACTGTTGACTTGCCTCAAATTTAATTTGCCAGACTGTCCTGCCATGGCAACAAAACTCTTTTGCTGACTCTGTGAATTGTTACTTTCTGGGGGGGAAGGGAAAAAATAAAGTCTTCCCTTTTCCATAGGGAAATGGGGGGCTGACTGCAGTCCCTAGAGATCCCATGAGGTAGCAAAAAAAGCGAGATTCAGATATGCTCCCTTCCCCTCCTCTAAACACGTCTCCTATCCTCTGCAGTCAAGAGCCTGCTGCCCAGAGCAACAACTAGAAAAAAAAGTGCAGGCCCAGCCCTTCTCTTATGCCACTGTGCCTTCTTCGGGCTACAGGAAAAAAGCTGCTGCCGCCACCATGAAGCTGAGCCGCCGGCAGAGAACTGCTGACTGTACGTGGTTGCTCGCTTCAGTTGGCTCTGCAGGCCCTGGTGGTGCAGAGTGTCAAAAGCAGGGACTAGACAAGGCTGCTGGTGGCTCCCAAATCACTCCCTCCTCCCTGGGACTTCAGAGAGTTTAATACTTGGGAGGAGATGTTGTGATTTCCGAGGGCTGCCTCTCTGCAGAGGAAGAGAGCAGCTTCTGTGTCCTGTCAGGTTGAGCTTGGCCTGGAAATACAGCGCTGCCTTGTCTACTGTGATGTCGCTGCCTGCCGTTGACATCACAAGCCGTCGCTGCTGTGTGAGGTAGCAAGAGCAGGGCGGCAGCTCCGGGCTGCCCCTGCCGCTTGGTCACTCCCTGTCGTGGAGGCAAGGAGGTCGGAGCGCTTTTGGCCCATGCCCACGCAAACAGGGTGTTTGGCAACTGCAGCTCTGCAAGGATGTTCAGAAATCACGGCCAAGACCTACGCTGGTATGGAGGTGCTTCTTCGGGGAGTTCTAGAGATCCCCCTCTCTTCTCCCCAAGTGCCGTTTGCAGCTAATCAGCCCGGCGCTGGGGGACGGACTGGGGAAGAACACAAGGACAGCCTCCGAGCTCAGTGTAAAGGTGGCTGAAGGCAACAGCAGGTAGCACGTGTCCTGTGTGCCTGAGCCCCTTTCTTTCTTGTAGGCAATCTGCGAGCCAAGGGCCTGTTCTCCAGAGCACCGGAGTCCGCAGGCAGGACCAAGGCCAGCTTCAGCATCCTGGCAAAAGTAAGCTGACGCGATTCTTCAGTACAGCTCTCTCTGCTTGTTACCATTTACAGTGTGGCTTGTTTGCATGGAAGGAGAAGGCTGTTGTCCAATGGCAGTGAGAAAAACCGGCTCAAATACAACTGCATTACGAGAGCTGTTGCTTCTGCATGGCTCAGCCATCCAAAGGCAGGAAATGCAACGTGGAGGCTTTATGCGACCATATAAGCCTTTTTTCTGAAATGTGCAAAGACTCAGTGGTTGCCTGCTGTTTTTCATGTGCAGGTTTCCTCGTCCAGGTCAAACTCGCTCTATACTTTCTCCAGCTGGTGAAGAGCTTTTCAGCCCCCAGTTGTTTCAAACTCTTGTCAGAGGCAGAGCAAGAGCTCCCAGAAGCCCGGCCTTAGGCTCTGCCTCAAGGTCCTGGGGACCAGGAAAGGCAGCTCTGCCTATGACCTAAGAGGCCGACCCTCTGTAGCCCTAAAGGGAGATATGACCTGATTAAGGAGTGATGTTTGGACTGGAGGGAATTCATTTCCCGTCCCCTGTCCTGCTTGCAGCTGCAGAGCAACTGACAGAAGCGGGAGCAAGTCACAGAAACGGGAGGATGCCTCCTGTCCTCTGCCAACACAAAGAGGACGAGTAGAAGCCCTAACCTAGAATTACACACGAGCTCACTGGACTTTTTCCATCTTGCCTCTTTCTCAGGAGTTTTCTGGCTCATCTGGCATTTCATCCTGCTGAGCGTAACGTCTCCTCAGCGCTTTGTGCTCCACGTTTTGGGCACTATTGCAAGGTAAAGCTGAGGCAGCACCTTTTCTTGAGAGTGGGGGGAGAACAGTCTCGGCACAAGTACCGACTGGATGGTGGGCAGGAGAAGCGGGTGTGAATTATGTCCTTTGCGTCTCCAAAGAATCGCCTCTACTCCCTTAGGCAGGAAGTACGGCCCTAGCTTTTGTTGGCACTGCTTCTCCTGGTCTGGAGTTAATCCTCCATCCCTAGCTCCCCTATGCCAATCCTCACCCTCCCAAATGCCCCACTGCCACAGTGGCTGAAAGCTTGACCACTGACTGGAGCTCGTGCGCGAGCAGGCCACTTCCCAAGTCAGTAACGCCAGGTGCAAGAGCTGCAGTTGCTACTGCTGCTCTGGAGCCTGCTTAGGGCCTGCACAGCTGCAGCCAGCTTCACCCTTCTTTTCCTCCATGCTCCTCCACAGGCAAAAGAAGGCTCGGAAGACAGTTCTCCTGGTGCTGCTTGCTCTGTTTGCCTCCCTTCTTGGTGAGTGTCTGTAGAGCCCCGAAGTCACGGTGGTTCTTTACGAGAGACCCCGTGCTTGCTTCTGCTTGGGTCCATGTAGACGGCTGTGGCCAGAGGAGCCCAACTAGGAGCAGGAAGGCCCTGAGAGAGGGCTGCCCCGCTTCCACGTGCCTCAGAGCAACGGGGGTGGGCACAGGGTGACTTGCTTTTCCCCGGAGCTGAAGCTAAGTCTCCTAAGCCTGGGGAGCGGCAGTGGCTAGCCTGCTTGCCCCAGGAAGTGGGGAAGCTTCCTTCAGGAGAGAGCAGCATGTCCCGGGGAAGGAATCTTCATCTCTTCAGAGGCCCCTCTTCCATCATCCTCTCTTCCCGAGAAGAAGAGAGGAGACACAATGATGGCATCTGTGCCTGACCCTCAGAGTGCAGCAGGCAGCCCTATGGAGGGAGGCAGCTGGTTAAGGTTTCATGAGGCGCTAACAAAGCCTGGGAGATCCCCGTGCTGGCTTGTCACCCTTCCCAAGCAGTCTCCAGCCGCAGGAGCACTTGCAGCCTGTCTTTTGCTGGCACACCAACTCACGCACAGCTTCCTAACATCAGCTGGGTGTCAGCATGCCTGAAGGACTGGAGCCCTACTTGCACACAGCTCTTCTGGCATGAGCAAGTTCGAAGTGTAAAGAGAGCTTTGGTTTGTGACCAACAGGTGTTTACCACGTGGGGCTGCTGGATGAAGGAAGCATCCGGACGACCGCAGCAGCAGCGAGGGCCTACATCTTCTCCTCCTTTCAACCTGTCTGTCAGCAGGTGACATTCTGGGTGCCTCAAATCCAGGCTGCTTCTGCCAGTCTTAACCCAAGGGCATCAAGGGTGGCTTTGTTAAAAGGCCCTTTCTTGCGGGGGCTAGCGCAAGGTCCACGAGCCACCATTGCCAGGTCTGTCAGGTGAAGGTAAACTGCCCAAACACCAGTGCCTTAACATGAAGCTCCTGGTATAGGGCACAGCTGAAAATGGACCGCTGTTATGCACGTGGTTACCTCAAAGTACTGGGTTGTTTCTGAAATCTTGAGTCTTTTGGTCTGGCTCATTCTTTGCCCAGCCGTTCAACACAGCAACCACTAAAAAGTGTGTCTGTGTGTGTTGTCTGTGTGTGTGTGCACGTGCACATGCCTAATAAAGCCAGCAGCTTTATAGTAATAGAGCCTTTCATGGTGGTCTTAAGAAAGGAACTGTAATGACAGCACACCTTGAAATGGAGCAATAACCAGTGTGGTACTGGCCCAGCTCTCCAGGAACAGAGGAAATTCAAGGACTATGCACAAAGGCATGTGGTGTAGGCATCTCTTGAGCTGTCAAGTCAGTGGCCGACAAATGGTAGAAGGCTTTTTAAGAATCGATCCGTTGGATTCAAGGAAATGTCGGTGCTTCTCGAATAGCACAATAGCCAGTGTGACTTGTGTTCTCTTGCCTGGCAGTCTCTCGGGATAATTTCCCAGTGCATGCTAGCGGAGTAGCTGGCTCCCCGGAGGCATGGGGTCTGTGCCTGTTTGCTTCCCGTTGCTGTAAAGGCCATACCATTGCCCCACACCTTCCTTTCTGCAGCAGGTCTGTTGGTGTTTGAACTGAACGTTCCCTTACTTGTCCCCATAGGAGGAGTTTCCTCTCTCTGGCGTGCACGTGAAGACGCAGAGGTAAAAATGATTTCCTCTTGGCTAGATGATGCTTTAGAGGAGCTCCAGGCCTGTCTCACACAAACTTCACACGACACAATTCCCAGGGCTCTTCCCACTGCCCTGCCTGCCTCTCTGCTTTTCCTTTCTCCCTAGTGGGCAGCTATATCTCCATGTCCCTTCGAGGCCTGGAGCAACCCCTCCATGAGCCTTTTAGCTAGGGCAGGGCTGTTGGAAGCTCCACCTTTCCGCTGCTGGAGAAGGGGCGTAGGGGTAGGCCCCATCCTGCAGCTGCTTCTCACACTCTCAGCCACTGGCTGGAGTCCAGCCACTTGATGCTCCCAGGCACCTCGAGGGAGATTTGTTGCCTCTCTCCCATTCCCATGGCATAGCACCAGCCCGCAAGAACGGTGGTCTCTGTCTCTGTGGCGCACTTTTTCCAGGCAAGCGGATGAGGTATTAGGAGCAACACTTAGCGAAATCCAGACCCTCCAAGGAGAGCTGCGTGAGCTCCAGGAAGTCCTCCACGCTCTGAGATGGAGCGCAAAGGACGTTGCCCGGCGTGCTCTCAACGAAGCCCTGAAGCAGACTGAGGGCATGACAGCGTGGGTAAGAGACCATTGCAGAAGGCTCTCCTCAGAGATTTTTCTTCCCCGCCCCGGCACGTATCCTAGTAGAGTTCCCTGCCACAGCTAACAGAAAGGCTCGGAGCACTGGAGTGAGCAGCCCCGCCACTCTGATACTGGTCAATGGGAGCCAAGCAAACCTGGGAGCTTTTCAGGGAATTCCCAAGCTCCTTAGGCCAGAGTGCAACAGCCAAGTTCACCTTAGCTGGCCCAGGAAGGGAGCTGGGATGTGCCCCTTTGCCTCTAATAGCTGCTCTCTTTTCTGTGTCTTCCCAGCATGTTCAAAAGTTAATCGAGGAAGCACTGGAGAAGCTGGAATATAACCAAGTCCAGATGCCGGATTTGGCCCGCAAATCATCAGGTGCGGCTACAGCACGGGAACAACCAAGACAGGGCGCCTCCTCTCTGTGCTTCAGCCTGTGTTAGCTTTCCTTTGCCACGGCCCATTAGCATAGCTCCATGAGCCACTGCTGTGTGTTCCAGGGGGGCTCACGCAAGGAAGACAGAGGGGAACGTCCCTGCTGGAGATCTAGGAATACCTAGTAGCATTTTTCAAGTTGACAGTGCAGTGGGAACAGGCGTCACCGTGGCAGTGTTCATTAGGACACAGCTATGTCCGCATGCCTTGATTCCTGCTCCGGGAGCACTAATTGGAATCCATGGAAGTAACAGTGGAGGGAAAGGAGGCAGGTACCAGGGCTGCGACGGTTCCCGTACAAGATGGCTGTTCAATAAATCCTTTTCTTTCCGAGTCTCTCCGGAGTTCATCCATGTCAGGAATTGAAATAACTGTCACAGGGGAGTGTCTCTGCTGCTTGTCTGAGGACAGGTCCACAGCCTACGGGGTTCATGAGATCCTCCGGAGAGATCACAGCCTTATAAACAGATGCAGTCCTCCAGGGAAGACTGGACTTGATCAGTGCATTCTTGTTTCAGGGGCTACCATCATTCATTCCAAGACTTCTGCCTCCTTCCGCGACACCAAAGGAATACTCTTCTGGGCTGGGCTCCCCTTGCTGCACTCCATGAAGTCTCCTGAGGTTATCCTTGAGGTAGGGACACCAAGAAACAGAGAGCAACCAAGCTGGGAGGGGAGAACCAAACCCACTGTGGAGAGTGTCCCTTTCCCACATGAACAGCGTGCACTGTTCTTCCTTCAGCCTGAAAATCATCCGGGAAACTGCTGGTCTTTCCCCGGGAGTCAGGGTCACGTCTTCATCAAGCTGCCCAAAGCAGTCTTTCCACGAGCTGTTACGCTGGAACATATTTCAGCGAGAGTGTCCCCTGGAGAAAACATCTCCAGTGCTCCGAAAGACTTTGCTGTCTATGTAAGTGCTTCCTCTAGAGTCGGGGGGGTTGTGAAGAGCATTTCTAAGCATGGCAGGGTGGCAGCGGGCAGGTGAATACAGGTCCCGCAACGCTGGGAGGATTCTCTCTGGCCTGCGACTTCCTCCGAGCCTGGAGGAGAAACAAACTCCTTTGAGTTACTCCATTTCCATCACACGCCTTTCCTTTGCGGTGTAGCCTCAGAGCAAAGCTTCCCATTTCCGGGGCCGCGCAGTGCTAAATGAGCCCTGAGTTGCAGGAGCTGGCACACTGGCTCTGCCACCACTCCTCCCAAATAATCCCCCTGCCCCTACTTCCTTTCTCCTCCTTGGTGCCAATTCTCTTTCCTGCGCACCCAAAGCTGCTCTTCCCAACACTCCCACCTCGGCCTAATTCTGGCCGCTTCAGTAGTTGCCCTAGGGAAGCTGAGTCTTCCCGCTGTGTACCTCCCTCTCTTCTTTTCTCCACCCCTGCCTTTCCGTAGGGGATGAAGGCGGAAAATGAGGAGCAGGGGCTGTTCCTAGGAGAGTTCACGTACGTGGCTGCAGAACATCCCTTCCAGACTTTCCAGCTGAAGGTACAGTGAGGAAGAGGCATGAGAAGTGTATGGGGGGAGGAGGAGGAGGAGGAGAAGTGTAGCTGGCAGGGGAGAAGCTCTAAGTAGTCGAAGGCCAGGGAGGAAAAGACAGCTCATCTCTTCTCATTTCAGAACGAGCGCTCTGACTCCATAGAGTACGTGAAGCTGAAGGTGCTGAGCAACTGGGGCCACCCGGAATACACATGCGTCTATCGAGTCAGGGTCCACGGTGACGCAGTACCCAATGAAGAGGACCCAGCATGGCGCTCTGCTGGAAACAACAGAGTACCCTGATTAAAGCTCGCAAGATTTGAGCAGCAGTGGTGATGGGCTACTGTGTGTGCCTTTCCTGCCTCCTTTCAATCCAGACTGCTCTGTCCTTGACAGCACCTCTTGAGATTGTTCTTGGCACTCTCATCGACTCGTTCCCATGCTTAAAGTGTCACCTGCAGGACGGGCTAGGCCTTCCCCCGTCCGTCCAGCATTTTTCTCACACCGCAATGGGCTATTGCTGGAGAAGGGGCAAACCGGTGAGGAAAGCGGGGAAACCAAGAGAGCTTTCCTTTAAATGGAAAGGCAGAAATCCTCTTTGACTCGGAGGACAGTGGCAGAGCAAAGCAGCAGTTTGTCAGGCCAGTACAGCAAGCCACTGCTGTCCCTGGTTCCTTATGCCTTGCATGACTTGATGCCTGTTGGCTGCAGGAGGAGGCTCCCGCTGCATGCGGGCAAGCACTCTCCTCGTGTGGCTCCCCATCCTCCTCTCAGCGTGGCTTTTACGGACAGGCTGGATGGGGCTGTTCCCCCAGCTTTTGGCCTCTTCTATCATCCCTCTCCCCCCCTTCAGCAGACCTTGTGGTCTCCCCTCCAGGCCCTTTTCTGTGCTGGTACAGGGGCTGGAAGATGGGGTCTCTGGCTGGCATCACCTCCTACGCTTTGTTCAGCATGTTTGGCTGATTTTCCTGGGACTAGGGGACCCTGACAGTCTAAGAAGGTGGCTTCTGATCCTGTGTGTATCAGCAGAGCAGTTTTCTGTTCCCACGCCCCTCGTCGTGTACATCACACCTCCAAGTAACCCCTTTCCCCGTGCCCCGTGTCAGCGTGGCGGCGGTGGGTCTTCCTGGCACCAGGGCTTGGGACTCCGAGTGCTGGGAGTTTGTGCAAGACGCGTGTAGGTTTTCCTCTGTGGCAGGAGGAGCCGGTGTTTTCCCACCTCCTCTGATTTCCTCCCCTTTCCTCATAAGGCTTTTCTCCGCCACGCCAGTCAAACTCCTGTAAGCTGACCATCCAGTTCCTCCTCATTCACCCCGAGGCTTTGCCAAGCGTTGCCAAATTACCCCTCCGGGAAGGAAAGGTGTCTGCCTTTGCAGTTGCTGCGTCCTTCTTTGCCTCCCCTTTTTGTGCTACACCTGCTGGGAAGCCCATGGTCTCCAGTGGAGCCATACCCTCACCCGGGGCTCCACTGGTTCAAGCACAGCCCCGGCTGGTAAAGAAGCCTTTACGGGCTCCTGGGGTGTGACAGGCCTGTATCATACCCTGCATCACCCCGATCCACAGCTCCTCCAGAGTGTCCAAGTCAGGCCTTACGGGGCTCGGGGCTCGGCTTTTGTACTCGCAGCAGCCCACGGCCACACAGATGGGCCGGTGCCTCCTGGACCTCTGTCCAGGGCATCCTTTCTCCCTTATCTCTGACACGCTCACAGGCTTCCAACTTCCCGATTCTTAGGCTCAGCCCTTGCTCCCCCAATGCCTCATCATCAGGCAGGGCTCAGAGAAGTGCCCCTGCCTTTGGCCAAGGCACTCCTCTTGTCGCCACGATTTGCGTAGCCTCCTCGTGTGAAAAAGGAGTACACGGCTCTCAAGTCCTGAGCACCTGTACCACACAGGCCATGCTCCTTCTTGGTTCTTCCAAACCTCCTCCTTTCTGGCCATGTCCCCGTTCCTGCCATGGTGGCTTGTGCAGGTCTTGTCCTCCTAATAACCACCACAGCTACCTCCTTCACTGCCCTGGCCTCTTGTATCAGAGGGCTTTCCTCACCCTCGGAATCCCAAACATCCCCATCCCACGTCTCCAGGTCCCAGGCACTTTCACTCAATGCTGCTGCTTCTCTCTGCTCTAAGCCTTTTCCCAGACACAGCACTGCAGCCAGGCACCGCACCATGGCGCTGGTGCCTCCTTAGGAGCCCTGCCCCAATTGTTTTGTGCCGTTTGTAAACGCTGCTCTTTTCCTTGCCCCACAGCTTCTGCAGCACTGGCCAGATCAAACAACAGCTGCTGGCAAGCAGAGCACTTCCTCTCTGCCTTTGGTTGATGCAAAGAAAGGCCATTTTCGCAATGGCTTTCACCACTGATGAGAGGGGCAGCTTGCTTAATGAGTAAGTCAGTCATCCCCAGCATCCCCTCCGTGCTCTCACAGAGCTTGCCCCAACAAACCTCGGCTTCTCGGGCCAGAGGACACGTCCACTCCTTTTGCTCCTTGCTTTTTCCTCCCTCCTTGAAGAGGGGCTTTTCACCCTTCCCAACAAGGTCCTCCTCCCTGGCCCAGGGGGCACCCTTACTTCCCCACACTTCAGCAAGGCCGCCTGGGCACCTCTGTGGCAGATGGCTCTTGGCTAATCCTGCTCAGACCCACAGGAGGCAGTAGGGACGGCTTAGCTCCCAGGCGTCATCGGCCGTGGGGAATATCCCCAACTCACCTGTCTGATGCCTGAGGTAGTGACAACTAAACTGTCCCCAAGCATTACATCCTGCTAGTAGGATTGCTACCCTTTCCACGTTAGGACGCAGACTAGAAACCTGGAGGTTTTCAAACAGAGGTGCATAGGCGATACAAGGTTTGAGAAGACCAGTTTCTCTGTCATCCGCCTACTTCTTCCAACAAGCCAGTCAGCTTGCAGCTAAGACCTCATCTACCTAGTTCCTTGGCAGGCACATGTCCCTCTGTCTTCTGGGCTCTGGAGAGCTGGTCTCCCTTTGAATTCTTGGCCCTTGCTAACTGGCTCCATAGCAGTTGGAGAGCTGGCTTTCAGCCCTCAGAGCTTGAAGGCAGCACTCTTGCCATGTCAGTCACTAGCAAGAGCCCAGCAGCTCCTCTGCTAAGCACCTGGCAGGGCCCCAAGTGCCCTAGCAGGCCTTAACAGTGCTGACCATCCTCACCTGGGGGCTGCACCAGCACACCCCCCCTCACCTCACCCCACAGGTGTCCATGGGCCCAGAAGCCCTATTTAAGCTTGGGCCTGGGCCTGGAGCCCCTGCCTGAGCTCTGTTGGAGAGCTGTTGCTCTTCAGCTCAGCCAGGGCCCTCCCTGGCCAAGCGCCCTGGTGGCCCAGAGCCTGCTCTGGGGACTGACCTTCTGCCTTCTTCTCCTGGTGCTGCCTTGTCATCTTGGGCCTGCCTGGCAGTCACTGGGCCTGACCCTGACCCTGACCCTGACCTGCTCTTGTGGCTTCCCCTTGGACCTGCCTCGTCGTCCTGAACTTGCCTCATGCTCTGCACTCTTATTGGAGCTGGCCATGATCTCTGGGCCTGTCCTGCTTGGGTGCTGTGGGACAGGGCCCTTGCTGCTGATGCCCTGGCCCTGCATTTGCCTCCTGGCTCCCCATCCTTAAGGAGCAGCTGGCCCTTCCCGATCCCAGACGCACCCTAGGATGCCAGTGGAGAAGTCTCTTGATGAGACTTGGGAGGTGCCCTCACCAAGGGCCTTACTCAGAGCACGGCTGCTGTGACAGGTGTCTTGGAGTCACCTTGAACGACTGAGCGCACAGACCGCTCGTCCTCCTTTTGGGCTGTGATGTTCTGCTGAGACGCGGTATTGGAGCCTGGCATGGAGGGGTTGTGTTCTGGTGCCTCGGGCCCTGTATGCAGGGAGGGGGCCTTCTGTGAAGCCCCCACCTGGAGGGTCTCTCTCAGCATGGTGAGCTGGTGTGTACAGGAAACTCCAGTCTGAGGTACATCTGCGCCAAGGTAAAAGGAGTGACTGACTGACTGACTGACTGATGGAAGTGTAATGTGCCATTAACTTCCATCCCAAAGCAAAAGATGGGGAGTTTTACAGGAGGAAGAGCTTACTTAGCTGCAGCCTAACAAGGCCTCGTGCACTGGAAACACTGGTAAGCACCACAGGAGAAGGACCACGAATACCTTCGGTATACGAGCTAGGAAAACCAACGACAACCACCATCCAACAGCCTTCTCATTTACGGCCCAGGCAAGCCTCAGGGCGAGCAACGAGGGATGCGCCTCAGGGCGCGGCGCGGCGCGGCCGCAGCCCTCCCGCTCGGGGGCACAAGGGAGCGCGGCCGGCAGAGGCGCGGTACTTGCCGCCAGCAGCGTAGCGGTGGCTGCGAGCTGCGGGCGGCTCCTTGACGGCGCGCCTCATCCCGGAGACCCGCCTCGGGGAGAGAAGAGAGAGAAAGCCGGCCCGGGCTGCGCCCGCCCCACCGCCGCGCGGCTCCGCGCCAGGAACGGACGCCCAACGGCTGCGCGCTCCTCGCCGCCGCCGCCGCCGCCGCCGCCGCCCAGCTCCCTCCCGACCGCTCCGCGCACCGGCGGAACCGGCCGGCCGCGCGCGAAGCCGCCCCAGCGGCCCGCCGTCCCCATGGCAACGGCGGCGGCGGCTCGGGGCTCTTCGCCACCACCCCCCGCCCCGCCCGCAAGGGGGCGTGGCCTGCAGCCCCCACGCCCCGAACCCGCGGCGGGATAGGCGGGTGGGGAAGGCGCGGAAGCTGCGTCCCCTGCCGCTTGCCGTCGCCGCCGTTTTGCCGGGTGCCGTCGCCGCGGTAGCGGTGAGGGTTGAAGCATGGCGCAGCCCGTCTGATGCCCTGCTCAGCTGGTCCGCAGTTCGGCGTGGGCTCGGGGCGTGTACTCAGCGGGGGCTGTGCTCAGGGGTGCGGGCTGCCTGCCCTCGCGGCATCCTGGCCGGGCTGGGGTCGGCTGTGCAGGCCCCGCAGAAGCGATGCCGCCAGCCACGCCGGGATTTATGCTCCCGTCGAGCCGCGTGAGGTTTGGTGCCTCCGCCGTTGCTGCGGCGTAGCACAAGCCGGCCAGAACAGTGCTTTTGCTCTGTGTGATGCACTCTTTCTAGGCGAGCAGGTGAGGAGTGAGGAGCTGAACCTCCAAGTTCACCTTGGCTGGCCTTGTAAGGGGGGCTGGCTTGCGCCCGGTGGCCCGTTCCTTTTCCTGCTAAGGGCCGCTCTTTTCTGTCTTCCTTCCCAGGACGTGCAAAAGCTAATCGATGAAGCATGGGAGAAGCTGGAAGGTGGTAACCAAGGCCAGACGCTGGATTGTGCCCACAAATCGTCAGGTGCGGCTACGGCACATGAACAACCGAGGCAGGGCGCCTTCCAAAGCGCCTCCTGTCTAGCTGGACAAGGTTTGCATTGGAACGTCCCCAGTGGCAGGAGAGACAGGGTAAAAAGTTGAGGGCTGCCGCCTGCTCAAAAGGCATGATGTGACTGACGGGGTGTGTGATGTGGCAAACCACATATGAAAGACCTCAAGCCTAGGTGTCCTTGTTTGCTAGCAGAGGGCTGTGTTAGCTTTCATTTTCCACAGCCTATTGGGAGAGTTCAGTGAATCACTGCTGTGCGTTCCAGGGGGCTCATGCAAGGAAGACAGAGGGGGCTATCACTGCTGGAGATCTAGGAATATGTAGTAGCACCTCTCAAGTTGACACAGCCACAACACACATGGTTCATAGGACCCTCTGGACAGATGAAATGCTTATATCCAGATATATATCCAGATATATGTCCTTCCTCCAGGGAAGACAGTACTTTATCATTGCATTTGTGTTAAATTTTCAGGGGCTGCTGTCCTGCTTTCAATGACTTCTGTCTTCTTCCGGAATACCGAAGAAAACTCTGCTGGGCTGGGCTCCCATTGTTGGGTGAGATGAAGTTTCCTGAGGTTATTCTTGAGGTAGGGACATGAAGAAACAGAGAGCAGCCAAGGTGGGGTTCACTAATCCAGTGTTAGGGGTTTCCCTTACCCTTGCCTCTGTTTCTGCATTGCTCTTGCAGGTACCTACTTGCTTCTTGTGTCTCCCTACAGGGGAGTATTTCCTCTGCAAACCTGCCTCAGGTCCTCAGTGCTGAGTGGCTTCTAACAGGGGAACTTGGTCAGGCAGGGTTTGCCTTCCCAGTCCTTGTGAAGACTGTTGGTATTATTACATTGAAGGTAAAGGAGCATGGGGCCTCGAGAGGCCTGAGGTGTGAGCGATGTGGGGCTCCAAGTGAGCACAGGTGGGCACTGGCAGCCAGCACTGTTGACTTGCCTCAAATTTAATTTGCCAGACTGTCCTGCCATGGCAACAAAACTCTTTTGCTGACTCTGTGAATTGTTACTTTCTGGGGGGGAAGGGAAAAAATAAAGTCTTCCCTTTTCCATAGGGAAATGGGGGGCTGACTGCAGTCCCTAGAGATCCCATGAGGTAGCAAAAAAAGCGAGATTCAGATATGCTCCCTTCCCCTCCTCTAAACACGTCTCCTATCCTCTGCAGTCAAGAGCCTGCTGCCCAGAGCAACAACTAGAAAAAAAAGTGCAGGCCCAGCCCTTCTCTTATGCCACTGTGCCTTCTTCGGGCTACAGGAAAAAAGCTGCTGCCGCCACCATGAAGCTGAGCCGCCGGCAGAGAACTGCTGACTGTACGTGGTTGCTCGCTTCAGTTGGCTCTGCAGGCCCTGGTGGTGCAGAGTGTCAAAAGCAGGGACTAGACAAGGCTGCTGGTGGCTCCCAAATCACTCCCTCCTCCCTGGGACTTCAGAGAGTTTAATACTTGGGAGGAGATGTTGTGATTTCCGAGGGCTGCCTCTCTGCAGAGGAAGAGAGCAGCTTCTGTGTCCTGTCAGGTTGAGCTTGGCCTGGAAATACAGCGCTGCCTTGTCTACTGTGATGTCGCTGCCTGCCGTTGACATCACAAGCCGTCGCTGCTGTGTGAGGTAGCAAGAGCAGGGCGGCAGCTCCGGGCTGCCCCTGCCGCTTGGTCACTCCCTGTCGTGGAGGCAAGGAGGTCGGAGCGCTTTTGGCCCATGCCCACGCAAACAGGGTGTTTGGCAACTGCAGCTCTGCAAGGATGTTCAGAAATCACGGCCAAGACCTACGCTGGTATGGAGGTGCTTCTTCGGGGAGTTCTAGAGATCCCCCTCTCTTCTCCCCAAGTGCCGTTTGCAGCTAATCAGCCCGGCGCTGGGGGACGGACTGGGGAAGAACACAAGGACAGCCTCCGAGCTCAGTGTAAAGGTGGCTGAAGGCAACAGCAGGTAGCACGTGTCCTGTGTGCCTGAGCCCCTTTCTTTCTTGTAGGCAATCTGCGAGCCAAGGGCCTGTTCTCCAGAGCACCGGAGTCCGCAGGCAGGACCAAGGCCAGCTTCAGCATCCTGGCAAAAGTAAGCTGACGCGATTCTTCAGTACAGCTCTCTCTGCTTGTTACCATTTACAGTGTGGCTTGTTTGCATGGAAGGAGAAGGCTGTTGTCCAATGGCAGTGAGAAAAACCGGCTCAAATACAACTGCATTACGAGAGCTGTTGCTTCTGCATGGCTCAGCCATCCAAAGGCAGGAAATGCAACGTGGAGGCTTTATGCGACCATATAAGCCTTTTTTCTGAAATGTGCAAAGACTCAGTGGTTGCCTGCTGTTTTTCATGTGCAGGTTTCCTCGTCCAGGTCAAACTCGCTCTATACTTTCTCCAGCTGGTGAAGAGCTTTTCAGCCCCCAGTTGTTTCAAACTCTTGTCAGAGGCAGAGCAAGAGCTCCCAGAAGCCCGGCCTTAGGCTCTGCCTCAAGGTCCTGGGGACCAGGAAAGGCAGCTCTGCCTATGACCTAAGAGGCCGACCCTCTGTAGCCCTAAAGGGAGATATGACCTGATTAAGGAGTGATGTTTGGACTGGAGGGAATTCATTTCCCGTCCCCTGTCCTGCTTGCAGCTGCAGAGCAACTGACAGAAGCGGGAGCAAGTCACAGAAACGGGAGGATGCCTCCTGTCCTCTGCCAACACAAAGAGGACGAGTAGAAGCCCTAACCTAGAATTACACACGAGCTCACTGGACTTTTTCCATCTTGCCTCTTTCTCAGGAGTTTTCTGGCTCATCTGGCATTTCATCCTGCTGAGCATAACGTCTCCTCAGCGCTTTGTGCTCCACGTTTTGGGCACTATTGCAAGGTAAAGCTGAGGCAGCACCTTTTCTTGAGAGTGGGGGGAGAACAGTCTTGGCACAAGTACCGACTGGATGGTGGGCAGGAGAAGCGGGTGTGAATTATGTCCTTTGCGTCTCCAAAGAATCGCCTCTACTCCCTTAGGCAGGAAGTACGGCCCTAGCTTTTGTTGGCACTGCTTCTCCTGGTCTGGAGTTAATCCTCCATCCCTAGCTCCCCTATGCCAATCCTCACCCTCCCAAATGCCCCACTGCCACAGTGGCTGAAAGCTTGACCACTGACTGGAGCTCGTGCGCGAGCAGGCCACTTCCCAAGTCAGTAACGCCAGGTGCAAGAGCTGCAGTTGCTACTGCTGCTCTGGAGCCTGCTTAGGGCCTGCACAGCTGCAGCCAGCTTCACCCTTCTTTTCCTCCATGCTCCTCCACAGGCAAAAGAAGGCTCGGAAGACAGTTCTCCTGGTGCTGCTTGCTCTGTTTGCCTCCCTTCTTGGTGAGTGTCTGTAGAGCCCCGAAGTCACGGTGGTTCTTTACGAGAGACCCCGTGCTTGCTTCTGCTTGGGTCCATGTAGACGGCTGTGGCCAGAGGAGCCCAACTAGGAGCAGGAAGGCCCTGAGAGAGGGCTGCCCCGCTTCCACGTGCCTCAGAGCAACGGGGGTGGGCACAGGGTGACTTGCTTTTCCCCGGAGCTGAAGCTAAGTCTCCTAAGCCTGGGGAGCGGCAGTGGCTAGCCTGCTTGCCCCAGGAAGTGGGGAAGCTTCCTTCAGGAGAGAGCAGCATGTCCCGGGGAAGGAATCTTCATCTCTTCAGAGGCCCCTCTTCCATCATCCTCTCTTCCCGAGAAGAAGAGAGGAGACACAATGATGGCATCTGTGCCTGACCCTCAGAGTGCAGCAGGCAGCCCTATGGAGGGAGGCAGCTGGTTAAGGTTTCATGAGGCGCTAACAAAGCCTGGGAGATCCCCGTGCTGGCTTGTCACCCTTCCCAAGCAGTCTCCAGCCGCAGGAGCACTTGCAGCCTGTCTTTTGCTGGCACACCAACTCACGCACAGCTTCCTAACATCAGCTGGGTGTCAGCATGCCTGAAGGACTGGAGCCCTACTTGCACACAGCTCTTCTGGCATGAGCAAGTTCGAAGTGTAAAGAGAGCTTTGGTTTGTGACCAACAGGTGTTTACCACGTGGGGCTGCTGGATGAAGGAAGCATCCGGACGACCGCAGCAGCAGCGAGGGCCTACATCTTCTCCTCCTTTCAACCTATCTGTCAGCAGGTGACATTCTGGGTGCCTCAAATCCAGGCTGCTTCTGCCAGTCTTAACCCAAGGGCATCAAGGGTGGCTTTGTTAAAAGGCCCTTTCTTGCGGGGGCTAGCGCAAGGTCCACGAGCCACCATTGCCAGGTCTGTCAGGTGAAGGTAAACTGCCCAAACACCAGTGCCTTAACATGAAGCTCCTGGTATAGGGCACAGCTGAAAATGGACCGCTGTTATGCACGTGGTTACCTCAAAGTACTGGGTTGTTTCTGAAATCTTGAGTCTTTTGGTCTGGCTCATTCTTTGCCCAGCCGTTCAACACAGCAACCACTAAAAAGTGTGTCTGTGTGTGTTGTCTGTGTGTGTGTGCACGTGCACATGCCTAATAAAGCCAGCAGCTTTATAGTAATAGAGCCTTTCATGGTGGTCTTAAGAAAGGAACTGTAATGACAGCACACCTTGAAATGGAGCAATAACCAGTGTGGTACTGGCCCAGCTCTCCAGGAACAGAGGAAATTCAAGGACTATGCACAAAGGCATGTGGTGTAGGCATCTCTTGAGCTGTCAAGTCAGTGGCCGACAAATGGTAGAAGGCTTTTTAAGAATCGATCCGTTGGATTCAAGGAAATGTCGGTGCTTCTCGAATAGCACAATAGCCAGTGTGACTTGTGTTCTCTTGCCTGGCAGTCTCTCGGGATAATTTCCCAGTGCATGCTAGCGGAGTAGCTGGCTCCCCGGAGGCATGGGGTCTGTGCCTGTTTGCTTCCCGTTGCTGTAAAGGCCATACCATTGCCCCACACCTTCCTTTCTGCAGCAGGTCTGTTGGTGTTTGAACTGAACGTTCCCTTACTTGTCCCCATAGGAGGAGTTTCCTCTCTCTGGCGTGCACGTGAAGACGCAGAGGTAAAAATGATTTCCTCTTGGCTAGATGATGCTTTAGAGGAGCTCCAGGCCTGTCTCACACAAACTTCACACGACACAATTCCCAGGGCTCTTCCCACTGCCCTGCCTGCCTCTCTGCTTTTCCTTTCTCCCTAGTGGGCAGCTATATCTCCATGTCCCTTCGAGGCCTGGAGCAACCCCTCCATGAGCCTTTTAGCTAGGGCAGGGCTGTTGGAAGCTCCACCTTTCCGCTGCTGGAGAAGGGGCGTAGGGGTAGGCCCCATCCTGCAGCTGCTTCTCACACTCTCAGCCACTGGCTGGAGTCCAGCCACTTGATGCTCCCAGGCACCTCGAGGGAGATTTGTTGCCTCTCTCCCATTCCCATGGCATAGCACCAGCCCGCAAGAACGGTGGTCTCTGTCTCTGTGGCGCACTTTTTCCAGGCAAGCGGATGAGGTATTAGGAGCAACACTTAGCGAAATCCAGACCCTCCAAGGAGAGCTGCGTGAGCTCCAGGAAGTCCTCCACGCTCTGAGATGGAGCGCAAAGGACGTTGCCCGGCGTGCTCTCAACGAAGCCCTGAAGCAGACTGAGGGCATGACAGCGTGGGTAAGAGACCATTGCAGAAGGCTCTCCTCAGAGATTTTTCTTCCCCGCCCCGGCACGTATCCTAGTAGAGTTCCCTGCCACAGCTAACAGAAAGGCTCGGAGCACTGGAGTGAGCAGCCCCGCCACTCTGATACTGGTCAATGGGAGCCAAGCAAACCTGGGAGCTTTTCAGGGAATTCCCAAGCTCCTTAGGCCAGAGTGCAACAGCCAAGTTCACCTTAGCTGGCCCAGGAAGGGAGCTGGGATGTGCCCCTTTGCCTCTAATAGCTGCTCTCTTTTCTGTGTCTTCCCAGCATGTTCAAAAGTTAATCGAGGAAGCACTGGAGAAGCTGGAATATAACCAAGTCCAGATGCCGGATTTGGCCCGCAAATCATCAGGTGCGGCTACAGCACGGGAACAACCAAGACAGGGCGCCTCCTCTCTGTGCTTCAGCCTGTGTTAGCTTTCCTTTGCCACGGCCCATTAGCATAGCTCCATGAGCCACTGCTGTGTGTTCCAGGGGGGCTCACGCAAGGAAGACAGAGGGGAACGTCCCTGCTGGAGATCTAGGAATACCTAGTAGCATTTTTCAAGTTGACAGTGCAGTGGGAACAGGCGTCACCGTGGCAGTGTTCATTAGGACACAGCTATGTCCGCATGCCTTGATTCCTGCTCCGGGAGCACTAATTGGAATCCATGGAAGTAACAGTGGAGGGAAAGGAGGCAGGTACCAGGGCTGCGACGGTTCCCGTACAAGATGGCTGTTCAATAAATCCTTTTCTTTCCGAGTCTCTCCGGAGTTCATCCATGTCAGGAATTGAAATAACTGTCACAGGGGAGTGTCTCTGCTGCTTGTCTGAGGACAGGTCCACAGCCTACGGGGTTCATGAGATCCTCCGGAGAGATCACAGCCTTATAAACAGATGCAGTCCTCCAGGGAAGACTGGACTTGATCAGTGCATTCTTGTTTCAGGGGCTACCATCATTCATTCCAAGACTTCTGCCTCCTTCCGCGACACCAAAGGAATACTCTTCTGGGCTGGGCTCCCCTTGCTGCACTCCATGAAGTCTCCTGAGGTTATCCTTGAGGTAGGGACACCAAGAAACAGAGAGCAACCAAGCTGGGAGGGGAGAACCAAACCCACTGTGGAGAGTGTCCCTTTCCCACATGAACAGCGTGCACTGTTCTTCCTTCAGCCTGAAAATCATCCGGGAAACTGCTGGTCTTTCCCCGGGAGTCAGGGTCACGTCTTCATCAAGCTGCCCAAAGCAGTCTTTCCACGAGCTGTTACGCTGGAACATATTTCAGCGAGAGTGTCCCCTGGAGAAAACATCTCCAGTGCTCCGAAAGACTTTGCTGTCTATGTAAGTGCTTCCTCTAGAGTCGGGGGGGTTGTGAAGAGCATTTCTAAGCATGGCAGGGTGGCAGCGGGCAGGTGAATACAGGTCCCGCAACGCTGGGAGGATTCTCTCTGGCCTGCGACTTCCTCCGAGCCTGGAGGAGAAACAAACTCCTTTGAGTTACTCCATTTCCATCACACGCCTTTCCTTTGCGGTGTAGCCTCAGAGCAAAGCTTCCCATTTCCGGGGCCGCGCAGTGCTAAATGAGCCCTGAGTTGCAGGAGCTGGCACACTGGCTCTGCCACCACTCCTCCCAAATAATCCCCCTGCCCCTACTTCCTTTCTCCTCCTTGGTGCCAATTCTCTTTCCTGCGCACCCAAAGCTGCTCTTCCCAACACTCCCACCTCGGCCTAATTCTGGCCGCTTCAGTAGTTGCCCTAGGGAAGCTGAGTCTTCCCGCTGTGTACCTCCCTCTCTTCTTTTCTCCACCCCTGCCTTTCCGTAGGGGATGAAGGCGGAAAATGAGGAGCAGGGGCTGTTCCTAGGAGAGTTCACGTACGTGGCTGCAGAACATCCCTTCCAGACTTTCCAGCTGAAGGTACAGTGAGGAAGAGGCATGAGAAGTGTATGGGGGGAGGAGGAGGAGGAGGAGAAGTGTAGCTGGCAGGGGAGAAGCTCTAAGTAGTCGAAGGCCAGGGAGGAAAAGACAGCTCATCTCTTCTCATTTCAGAACGAGCGCTCTGACTCCATAGAGTACGTGAAGCTGAAGGTGCTGAGCAACTGGGGCCACCCGGAATACACATGCGTCTATCGAGTCAGGGTCCACGGTGACGCAGTACCCAATGAAGAGGACCCAGCATGGCGCTCTGCTGGAAACAACAGAGTACCCTGATTAAAGCTCGCAAGATTTGAGCAGCAGTGGTGATGGGCTACTGTGTGTGCCTTTCCTGCCTCCTTTCAATCCAGACTGCTCTGTCCTTGACAGCACCTCTTGAGATTGTTCTTGGCACTCTCATCGACTCGTTCCCATGCTTAAAGTGTCACCTGCAGGACGGGCTAGGCCTTCCCCCGTCCGTCCAGCATTTTTCTCACACCGCAATGGGCTATTGCTGGAGAAGGGGCAAACCGGTGAGGAAAGCGGGGAAACCAAGAGAGCTTTCCTTTAAATGGAAAGGCAGAAATCCTCTTTGACTCGGAGGACAGTGGCAGAGCAAAGCAGCAGTTTGTCAGGCCAGTACAGCAAGCCACTGCTGTCCCTGGTTCCTTATGCCTTGCATGACTTGATGCCTGTTGGCTGCAGGAGGAGGCTCCCGCTGCATGCGGGCAAGCACTCTCCTCGTGTGGCTCCCCATCCTCCTCTCAGCGTGGCTTTTACGGACAGGCTGGATGGGGCTGTTCCCCCAGCTTTTGGCCTCTTCTATCATCCCTCTCCCCCCCTTCAGCAGACCTTGTGGTCTCCCCTCCAGGCCCTTTTCTGTGCTGGTACAGGGGCTGGAAGATGGGGTCTCTGGCTGGCATCACCTCCTACGCTTTGTTCAGCATGTTTGGCTGATTTTCCTGGGACTAGGGGACCCTGACAGTCTAAGAAGGTGGCTTCTGATCCTGTGTGTATCAGCAGAGCAGTTTTCTGTTCCCACGCCCCTCGTCGTGTACATCACACCTCCAAGTAACCCCTTTCCCCGTGCCCCGTGTCAGCGTGGTGGCGGTGGGTCTTCCTGGCACCAGGGCTTGGGACTCCGAGTGCTGGGAGTTTGTGCAGGACGCGCGTAGGTTTTCCTCTGTGGCAGGAGGAGCCGGTGTTTTCCCACCTCCTCTGATTTCCTCCCCTTTCCTCATAAGGCTTTTCTCCGCCACGCCAGTCAAACTCCTGTAAGCTGACCATCCAGTTCCTCCTCATTCACCCCGAGGCTTTGCCAAGCGTTGCCAAATTACCCCTCCGGGAAGGAAAGGTGTCTGCCTTTGCAGTTGCTGCGTCCTTCTTTGCCTCCCCTTTTTGTGCTACACCTGCTGGGAAGCCCATGGTCTCCAGTGGAGCCATACCCTCACCCGGGGCTCCACTGGTTCAAGCACAGCCCCGGCTGGTAAAGAAGCCTTTACGGGCTCCTGGGGTGTGACAGGCCTGTATCATACCCTGCATCACCCCGATCCACAGCTCCTCCAGAGTGTCCAAGTCAGGCCTTACGGGGCTCGGGGCTCGGCTTTTGTACTCGCAGCAGCCCACGGCCACACAGATGGGCCGGTGCCTCCTGGACCTCTGTCCAGGGCATCCTTTCTCCCTTATCTCTGACACGCTCACAGGCTTCCAACTTCCCGATTCTTAGGCTCAGCTCTTGCTCCCCCAATGCCTCATCATCAGGCAGGGCTCAGAGAAGTGCCCCTGCCTTTGGCCAAGGCACTCCTCTTGTCGCCACGATTCGCGTAGCCTCCTCGTGTGAAAAAGGAGTACACGGCTCTCAAGTCCTGAGCACCTGTACCACACAGGCCATGCTCCTTCTTGGTTCTTCCAAACCTCCTCCTTTCTGGCCATGTCCCCGTTCCTGCCATGGTGGCTTGTGCCTGGCAACTGGTGCTCTGCTTCCCCGCTCTGCAGGTCTTGTCCTCCTAATAACCACCACAGCTACCTCCTTCACTGCCCTGGCCTCTTGTATCAGAGGGCTTTCCTCACCCTCGGAATCCCAAACATCCCCATCGCACGTCTCCAGGTCCCAGGCACTTTCACTCAATGCTGCTGCTTCTCTCTGCTCTAAGCCTTTTCCCAGACACAGCACTGCAGCCAGGCACCGCACCATGGCGCTGGTGCCTCCTTAGGAGCCCTGCCCCAATTGTTTTGTGCCGTTTGTAAACGCTGCTCTTTTCCTTGCCCCACAGCTTCTGCAGCACTGGCCAGATCAAACAACAGCTGCTGGCAAGCAGAGCACTTCCTCTCTGCCTTTGGTTGATGCAAAGAAAGGCCATTTTCGCAATGGCTTTCACCACTGATGAGAGGGGCAGCTTGCTTAATGAGTAAGTCAGTCATCCCCAGCATCCCCTCCGTGCTCTCACAGAGCTTGCCCCAACAAACCTCGGCTTCTCGGGCCAGAGGACACGTCCACTCCTTTTGCTCCTTGCTTTTTCCTCCCTCCTTGAAGAGGGGCTTTTCACCCTTCCCAACAAGGTCCTCCTCCCTGGCCCAGGGGGCACCCTTACTTCCCCACACTTCAGCAAGGCCGCCTGGGCACCTCTGTGGCAGATGGCTCTTGGCTAATCCTGCTCAGACCCACAGGAGGCAGTAGGGACGGCTTAGCTCCCAGGCGTCATCGGCCGTGGGGAATATCCCCAACTCACCTGTCTGATGCCTGAGGTAGTGACAACTAAACTGTCCCCAAGCATTACATCCTGCTAGTAGGATTGCTACCCTTTCCACGTTAGGACGCAGACTAGAAACCTGGAGGTTTTCAAACAGAGGTGCATAGGCGATACAAGGTTTGAGAAGACCAGTTTCTCTGTCATCCGCCTACTTCTTCCAACAAGCCAGTCAGCTTGCAGCTAAGACCTCATCTACCTAGTTCCTTGGCAGGCACGTGTCCCTCTGTCTTCTGGGCTCTGGAGAGCTGGTCTCCCTTTGAATTCTTGGCCCTTGCTAACTGGCTCCATAGCAGTTGGAGAGCTGGCTTTCAGCCCTCAGAGCTTGAAGGCAGCACTCTTGCCATGTCAGTCACTAGCAAGAGCCCAGCAGCTCCTCTGCTAAGCACCTGGCAGGGCCCCAAGTGCCCTAGCAGGCCTTAACAGTGCTGACCATCCTCACCTGGGGGCTGCACCAGCACACCCCCCCTCACCTCACCCCACAGGTGTCCATGGGCCCAGAAGCCCTATTTAAGCTTGGGCCTGGGCCTGGAGCCCCTGCCTGAGCTCTGTTGGAGAGCTGTTGCTCTTCAGCTCAGCCAGGGCCCTCCCTGGCCAAGCGCCCTGGTGGCCCAGAGCCTGCTCTGGGGACTGACCTTCTGCCTTCTTCTCCTGGTGCTGCCTTGTCATCTTGGGCCTGCCTGGCAGTCACTGGGCCTGACCCTGACCCTGACCCTGACCTGCTCTTGTGGCTTCCCCTTGGACCTGCCTCGTCATCCTGAACTTGCCTCATGCTCTGCACTCTTATTGGAGCTGGCCATGATCTCTGGGCCTGTCCTGCTTGGGTGCTGTGGGACAGGGCCCTTGCTGCTGATGCCCTGGCCCTGCATTTGCCTCCTGGCTCCCCATCCTTAAGGAGCAGCTGGCCCTTCCCGGTCCCAGACGCACCCTAGGATGCCAGTGGAGAAGTCTCTTGATGAGACTTGGGAGGTGCCCTCACCAAGGGCCTTACTCAGAGCACGGCTGCTGTGACAGGTGTCTTGGAGTCACCTTGAACGACTGAGCGCACAGACCGCTCGTCCTCCTTTTGGGCTGTGATGTTCTGCTGAGACGCAGCAGAAGCCTGGCATGGAGGGGTTGTGTTCTGGTGCCTCGGGCCCTGTATGCAGGGAGGGGGCCTTCTGTGAAGCCCCCACCTGGAGGGTCTCTCTCAGCATGGTGAGCTGGTGTGTACAGGAAACTCCAGTCTGAGGTACATCTGCGCCAAGGTAAAAGGAGTGACTGACTGACTGACTGACTGATGGAAGTGTAATGTGCCATTAACTTCCATCCCAAAGCAAAAGATGGGGAGTTTTACAGGAGGAAGAGCTTACTTAGCTGCAGCCTAACAAGGCCTCGTGCACTGGAAACACTGGTAAGCACCACAGGAGAAGGACCACGAATACCTTCGGTATACAAGCTAGGAAAACCAACGACAACCACCATCCAACAGCCTTCTCATTTACGGCCCAGGCAAGCCTCAGGGCGAGCAACGAGGGATGCGCCTCAGGGCGCGGCGCGGCGCGGCGCGGCGCGGCCGCAGCCCTCCCGCTCGGGGGCACAAGGGAGCGCGGCCGGCAGAGGCGCGGTACTTGCCGCCAGCAGCGTAGCGGTGGCTGCGAGCTGCGGGCGGCTCCTTGACGGCGCGCCTCATCCCGGAGACCCGCCTCGGGGAGAGAAGAGAGAGAAAGCCGGCCCGGGCTGCGCCCGCCCCACCGCCGCGCGGCTCCGCGCCAGGAACGGACGCCCAACGGCTGCGCGCTCCTCGCCGCCGCCGCCGCCGCCGCCCAGCTCCCTCCCGACCGCTCCGCGCACCGGCGGAACCGGCCGGCCGCGCGCGAAGCCGCCCCAGCGGCCCGCCGTCCCCATGGCAACGGCGGCGGCGGCTCGGGGCTCTTCGCCACCACCCCCCGCCCCGCCCGCAAGGGGGCGTGGCCTGCAGCCCCCACGCCCCGAACCCGCGGCGGGATAGGCGGGTGGGGAAGGCGCGGAAGCTGCGTCCCCTGCCGCTTGCCGTCGCCGCCGTTTTGCCGGGTGCCGTCGCCGCGGTAGCGGTGAGGGTTGAAGCATGGCGCAGCCCGTCTGATGCCCTGCTCAGCTGGTCCGCAGTTCGGCGTGGGCTCGGGGCGTGTACTCAGCGGGGGCTGTGCTCAGGGGTGCGGGCTGCCTGCCCTCGCGGCATCCTGGCCGGGCTGGGGTCGGCTGTGCAGGCCCCGCAGAAGCGATGCCGCCAGCCACGCCGGGATTTATGCTCCCGTCGAGCCGCGTGAGGTTTGGTGCCTCCGCCGTTGCTGCGGCGTAGCACAAGCCGGCCAGAACAGTGCTTTTGCTCTGTGTGATGCACTCTTTCTAGGCGAGCAGGTGAGGAGTGAGGAGCTGAACCTCCAAGTTCACCTTGGCTGGCCTTGTAAGGGGGGCTGGCTTGCGCCCGGTGGCCCGTTCCTTTTCCTGCTAAGGGCCGCTCTTTTCTGTCTTCCTTCCCAGGACGTGCAAAAGCTAATCGATGAAGCATGGGAGAAGCTGGAAGGTGGTAACCAAGGCCAGACGCTGGATTGTGCCCACAAATCGTCAGGTGCGGCTACGGCACATGAACAACCGAGGCAGGGCGCCTTCCAAAGCGCCTCCTGTCTAGCTGGACAAGGTTTGCATTGGAACGTCCCCAGTGGCAGGAGAGACAGGGTAAAAAGTTGAGGGCTGCCGCCTGCTCAAAAGGCATGATGTGACTGACGGGGTGTGTGATGTGGCAAACCACATATGAAAGACCTCAAGCCTAGGTGTCCTTGTTTGCTAGCAGAGGGCTGTGTTAGCTTTCATTTTCCACAGCCTATTGGGAGAGTTCAGTGAATCACTGCTGTGCGTTCCAGGGGGCTCATGCAAGGAAGACAGAGGGGGCTATCACTGCTGGAGATCTAGGAATATGTAGTAGCACCTCTCAAGTTGACACAGCCACAACACACATGGTTCATAGGACCCTCTGGACAGATGAAATGCTTATATCCAGATATATATCCAGATATATGTCCTTCCTCCAGGGAAGACAGTACTTTATCATTGCATTTGTGTTAAATTTTCAGGGGCTGCTGTCCTGCTTTCAATGACTTCTGTCTTCTTCCGGAATACCGAAGAAAACTCTGCTGGGCTGGGCTCCCATTGTTGGGTGAGATGAAGTTTCCTGAGGTTATTCTTGAGGTAGGGACATGAAGAAACAGAGAGCAGCCAAGGTGGGGTTCACTAATCCAGTGTTAGGGGTTTCCCTTACCCTTGCCTCTGTTTCTGCATTGCTCTTGCAGGTACCTACTTGCTTCTTGTGTCTCCCTACAGGGGAGTATTTCCTCTGCAAACCTGCCTCAGGTCCTCAGTGCTGAGTGGCTTCTAACAGGGGAACTTGGTCAGGCAGGGTTTGCCTTCCCAGTCCTTGTGAAGACTGTTGGTATTATTACATTGAAGGTAAAGGAGCATGGGGCCTCGAGAGGCCTGAGGTGTGAGCGATGTGGGGCTCCAAGTGAGCACAGGTGGGCACTGGCAGCCAGCACTGTTGACTTGCCTCAAATTTAATTTGCCAGACTGTCCTGCCATGGCAACAAAACTCTTTTGCTGACTCTGTGAATTGTTACTTTCTGGGGGGGAAGGGAAAAAATAAAGTCTTCCCTTTTCCATAGGGAAATGGGGGGCTGACTGCAGTCCCTAGAGATCCCATGAGGTAGCAAAAAAAGCGAGATTCAGATATGCTCCCTTCCCCTCCTCTAAACACGTCTCCTATCCTCTGCAGTCAAGAGCCTGCTGCCCAGAGCAACAACTAGAAAAAAAAGTGCAGGCCCAGCCCTTCTCTTATGCCACTGTGCCTTCTTCGGGCTACAGGAAAAAAGCTGCTGCCGCCACCATGAAGCTGAGCCGCCGGCAGAGAACTGCTGACTGTACGTGGTTGCTCGCTTCAGTTGGCTCTGCAGGCCCTGGTGGTGCAGAGTGTCAAAAGCAGGGACTAGACAAGGCTGCTGGTGGCTCCCAAATCACTCCCTCCTCCCTGGGACTTCAGAGAGTTTAATACTTGGGAGGAGATGTTGTGATTTCCGAGGGCTGCCTCTCTGCAGAGGAAGAGAGCAGCTTCTGTGTCCTGTCAGGTTGAGCTTGGCCTGGAAATACAGCGCTGCCTTGTCTACTGTGATGTCGCTGCCTGCCGTTGACATCACAAGCCGTCGCTGCTGTGTGAGGTAGCAAGAGCAGGGCGGCAGCTCCGGGCTGCCCCTGCCGCTTGGTCACTCCCTGTCGTGGAGGCAAGGAGGTCGGAGCGCTTTTGGCCCATGCCCACGCAAACAGGGTGTTTGGCAACTGCAGCTCTGCAAGGATGTTCAGAAATCACGGCCAAGACCTACGCTGGTATGGAGGTGCTTCTTCGGGGAGTTCTAGAGATCCCCCTCTCTTCTCCCCAAGTGCCGTTTGCAGCTAATCAGCCCGGCGCTGGGGGACGGACTGGGGAAGAACACAAGGACAGCCTCCGAGCTCAGTGTAAAGGTGGCTGAAGGCAACAGCAGGTAGCACGTGTCCTGTGTGCCTGAGCCCCTTTCTTTCTTGTAGGCAATCTGCGAGCCAAGGGCCTGTTCTCCAGAGCACCGGAGTCCGCAGGCAGGACCAAGGCCAGCTTCAGCATCCTGGCAAAAGTAAGCTGACGCGATTCTTCAGTACAGCTCTCTCTGCTTGTTACCATTTACAGTGTGGCTTGTTTGCATGGAAGGAGAAGGCTGTTGTCCAATGGCAGTGAGAAAAACCGGCTCAAATACAACTGCATTACGAGAGCTGTTGCTTCTGCATGGCTCAGCCATCCAAAGGCAGGAAATGCAACGTGGAGGCTTTATGCGACCATATAAGCCTTTTTTCTGAAATGTGCAAAGACTCAGTGGTTGCCTGCTGTTTTTCATGTGCAGGTTTCCTCGTCCAGGTCAAACTCGCTCTATACTTTCTCCAGCTGGTGAAGAGCTTTTCAGCCCCCAGTTGTTTCAAACTCTTGTCAGAGGCAGAGCAAGAGCTCCCAGAAGCCCGGCCTTAGGCTCTGCCTCAAGGTCCTGGGGACCAGGAAAGGCAGCTCTGCCTATGACCTAAGAGGCCGACCCTCTGTAGCCCTAAAGGGAGATATGACCTGATTAAGGAGTGATGTTTGGACTGGAGGGAATTCATTTCCCGTCCCCTGTCCTGCTTGCAGCTGCAGAGCAACTGACAGAAGCGGGAGCAAGTCACAGAAACGGGAGGATGCCTCCTGTCCTCTGCCAACACAAAGAGGACGAGTAGAAGCCCTAACCTAGAATTACACACGAGCTCACTGGACTTTTTCCATCTTGCCTCTTTCTCAGGAGTTTTCTGGCTCATCTGGCATTTCATCCTGCTGAGCGTAACGTCTCCTCAGCGCTTTGTGCTCCACGTTTTGGGCACTATTGCAAGGTAAAGCTGAGGCAGCACCTTTTCTTGAGAGTGGGGGGAGAACAGTCTCGGCACAAGTACCGACTGGATGGTGGGCAGGAGAAGCGGGTGTGAATTATGTCCTTTGCGTCTCCAAAGAATCGCCTCTACTCCCTTAGGCAGGAAGTACGGCCCTAGCTTTTGTTGGCACTGCTTCTCCTGGTCTGGAGTTAATCCTCCATCCCTAGCTCCCCTATGCCAATCCTCACCCTCCCAAATGCCCCACTGCCACAGTGGCTGAAAGCTTGACCACTGACTGGAGCTCGTGCGCGAGCAGGCCACTTCCCAAGTCAGTAACGCCAGGTGCAAGAGCTGCAGTTGCTACTGCTGCTCTGGAGCCTGCTTAGGGCCTGCACAGCTGCAGCCAGCTTCACCCTTCTTTTCCTCCATGCTCCTCCACAGGCAAAAGAAGGCTCGGAAGACAGTTCTCCTGGTGCTGCTTGCTCTGTTTGCCTCCCTTCTTGGTGAGTGTCTGTAGAGCCCCGAAGTCACGGTGGTTCTTTACGAGAGACCCCGTGCTTGCTTCTGCTTGGGTCCATGTAGACGGCTGTGGCCAGAGGAGCCCAACTAGGAGCAGGAAGGCCCTGAGAGAGGGCTGCCCCGCTTCCACGTGCCTCAGAGCAACGGGGGTGGGCACAGGGTGACTTGCTTTTCCCCGGAGCTGAAGCTAAGTCTCCTAAGCCTGGGGAGCGGCAGTGGCTAGCCTGCTTGCCCCAGGAAGTGGGGAAGCTTCCTTCAGGAGAGAGCAGCATGTCCCGGGGAAGGAATCTTCATCTCTTCAGAGGCCCCTCTTCCATCATCCTCTCTTCCCGAGAAGAAGAGAGGAGACACAATGATGGCATCTGTGCCTGACCCTCAGAGTGCAGCAGGCAGCCCTATGGAGGGAGGCAGCTGGTTAAGGTTTCATGAGGCGCTAACAAAGCCTGGGAGATCCCCGTGCTGGCTTGTCACCCTTCCCAAGCAGTCTCCAGCCGCAGGAGCACTTGCAGCCTGTCTTTTGCTGGCACACCAACTCACGCACAGCTTCCTAACATCAGCTGGGTGTCAGCATGCCTGAAGGACTGGAGCCCTACTTGCACACAGCTCTTCTGGCATGAGCAAGTTCGAAGTGTAAAGAGAGCTTTGGTTTGTGACCAACAGGTGTTTACCACGTGGGGCTGCTGGATGAAGGAAGCATCCGGACGACCGCAGCAGCAGCGAGGGCCTACATCTTCTCCTCCTTTCAACCTATCTGTCAGCAGGTGACATTCTGGGTGCCTCAAATCCAGGCTGCTTCTGCCAGTCTTAACCCAAGGGCATCAAGGGTGGCTTTGTTAAAAGGCCCTTTCTTGCGGGGGCTAGCGCAAGGTCCACGAGCCACCATTGCCAGGTCTGTCAGGTGAAGGTAAACTGCCCAAACACCAGTGCCTTAACATGAAGCTCCTGGTATAGGGCACAGCTGAAAATGGACCGCTGTTATGCACGTGGTTACCTCAAAGTACTGGGTTGTTTCTGAAATCTTGAGTCTTTTGGTCTGGCTCATTCTTTGCCCAGCCGTTCAACACAGCAACCACTAAAAAGTGTGTCTGTGTGTGTTGTCTGTGTGTGTGTGCACGTGCACATGCCTAATAAAGCCAGCAGCTTTATAGTAATAGAGCCTTTCATGGTGGTCTTAAGAAAGGAACTGTAATGACAGCACACCTTGAAATGGAGCAATAACCAGTGTGGTACTGGCCCAGCTCTCCAGGAACAGAGGAAATTCAAGGACTATGCACAAAGGCATGTGGTGTAGGCATCTCTTGAGCTGTCAAGTCAGTGGCCGACAAATGGTAGAAGGCTTTTTAAGAATCGATCCGTTGGATTCAAGGAAATGTCGGTGCTTCTCGAATAGCACAATAGCCAGTGTGACTTGTGTTCTCTTGCCTGGCAGTCTCTCGGGATAATTTCCCAGTGCATGCTAGCGGAGTAGCTGGCTCCCCGGAGGCATGGGGTCTGTGCCTGTTTGCTTCCCGTTGCTGTAAAGGCCATACCATTGCCCCACACCTTCCTTTCTGCAGCAGGTCTGTTGGTGTTTGAACTGAACGTTCCCTTACTTGTCCCCATAGGAGGAGTTTCCTCTCTCTGGCGTGCACGTGAAGACGCAGAGGTAAAAATGATTTCCTCTTGGCTAGATGATGCTTTAGAGGAGCTCCAGGCCTGTCTCACACAAACTTCACACGACACAATTCCCAGGGCTCTTCCCACTGCCCTGCCTGCCTCTCTGCTTTTCCTTTCTCCCTAGTGGGCAGCTATATCTCCATGTCCCTTCGAGGCCTGGAGCAACCCCTCCATGAGCCTTTTAGCTAGGGCAGGGCTGTTGGAAGCTCCACCTTTCCGCTGCTGGAGAAGGGGCATAGGGGTAGGCCCCATCCTGCAGCTGCTTCTCACACTCTCAGCCACTGGCTGGAGTCCAGCCACTTGATGCTCCCAGGCACCTCGAGGGAGATTTGTTGCCTCTCTCCCATTCCCATGGCATAGCACCAGCCCGCAAGAACGGTGGTCTCTGTCTCTGTGGCGCACTTTTTCCAGGCAAGCGGATGAGGTATTAGGAGCAACACTTAGCGAAATCCAGACCCTCCAAGGAGAGCTGCGTGAGCTCCAGGAAGTCCTCCACGCTCTGAGATGGAGCGCAAAGGACGTTGCCCGGCGTGCTCTCAACGAAGCCCTGAAGCAGACTGAGGGCATGACAGCGTGGGTAAGAGACCATTGCAGAAGGCTCTCCTCAGAGATTTTTCTTCCCCGCCCCGGCACGTATCCTAGTAGAGTTCCCTGCCACAGCTAACAGAAAGGCTCGGAGCACTGGAGTGAGCAGCCCCGCCACTCTGATACTGGTCAATGGGAGCCAAGCAAACCTGGGAGCTTTTCAGGGAATTCCCAAGCTCCTTAGGCCAGAGTGCAACAGCCAAGTTCACCTTAGCTGGCCCAGGAAGGGAGCTGGGATGTGCCCCTTTGCCTCTAATAGCTGCTCTCTTTTCTGTGTCTTCCCAGCATGTTCAAAAGTTAATCGAGGAAGCACTGGAGAAGCTGGAATATAACCAAGTCCAGATGCCGGATTTGGCCCGCAAATCATCAGGTGCGGCTACAGCACGGGAACAACCAAGACAGGGCGCCTCCTCTCTGTGCTTCAGCCTGTGTTAGCTTTCCTTTGCCACGGCCCATTAGCATAGCTCCATGAGCCACTGCTGTGTGTTCCAGGGGGGCTCACGCAAGGAAGACAGAGGGGAACGTCCCTGCTGGAGATCTAGGAATACCTAGTAGCATTTTTCAAGTTGACAGTGCAGTGGGAACAGGCGTCACCGTGGCAGTGTTCATTAGGACACAGCTATGTCCGCATGCCTTGATTCCTGCTCCGGGAGCACTAATTGGAATCCATGGAAGTAACAGTGGAGGGAAAGGAGGCAGGTACCAGGGCTGCGACGGTTCCCGTACAAGATGGCTGTTCAATAAATCCTTTTCTTTCCGAGTCTCTCCGGAGTTCATCCATGTCAGGAATTGAAATAACTGTCACAGGGGAGTGTCTCTGCTGCTTGTCTGAGGACAGGTCCACAGCCTACGGGGTTCATGAGATCCTCTGGAGAGATCACAGCCTTATAAACAGATGCAGTCCTCCAGGGAAGACTGGACTTGATCAGTGCATTCTTGTTTCAGGGGCTACCATCATTCATTCCAAGACTTCTGCCTCCTTCCGCGACACCAAAGGAATACTCTTCTGGGCTGGGCTCCCCTTGCTGCACTCCATGAAGTCTCCTGAGGTTATCCTTGAGGTAGGGACACCAAGAAACAGAGAGCAACCAAGCTGGGAGGGGAGAACCAAACCCACTGTGGAGAGTGTCCCTTTCCCACATGAACAGCGTGCACTGTTCTTCCTTCAGCCTGAAAATCATCCGGGAAACTGCTGGTCTTTCCCCGGGAGTCAGGGTCACGTCTTCATCAAGCTGCCCAAAGCAGTCTTTCCACGAGCTGTTACGCTGGAACATATTTCAGCGAGAGTGTCCCCTGGAGAAAACATCTCCAGTGCTCCGAAAGACTTTGCTGTCTATGTAAGTGCTTCCTCTAGAGTCGGGGGGGTTGTGAAGAGCATTTCTAAGCATGGCAGGGTGGCAGCGGGCAGGTGAATACAGGTCCTGCAACGCTGGGAGGATTCTCTCTGGCCTGCGACTTCCTCCGAGCCTGGAGGAGAAACAAACTCCTTTGAGTTACTCCATTTCCATCACACGCCTTTCCTTTGCGGTGTAGCCTCAGAGCAAAGCTTCCCATTTCCGGGGCCGCGCAGTGCTAAATGAGCCCTGAGTTGCAGGAGCTGGCACACTGGCTCTGCCACCACTCCTCCCAAATAATCCCCCTGCCCCTACTTCCTTTCTCCTCCTTGGTGCCAATTCTCTTTCCTGCGCACCCAAAGCTGCTCTTCCCAACACTCCCACCTCGGCCTAATTCTGGCCGCTTCAGTAGTTGCCCTAGGGAAGCTGAGTCTTCCCGCTGTGTACCTCCCTCTCTTCTTTTCTCCACCCCTGCCTTTCCGTAGGGGATGAAGGCGGAAAATGAGGAGCAGGGGCTGTTCCTAGGAGAGTTCACGTACGTGGCTGCAGAACATCCCTTCCAGACTTTCCAGCTGAAGGTACAGTGAGGAAGAGGCATGAGAAGTGTATGGGGGGAGGAGGAGGAGGAGGAGAAGTGTAGCTGGCAGGGGAGAAGCTCTAAGTAGTCGAAGGCCAGGGAGGAAAAGACAGCTCATCTCTTCTCATTTCAGAACGAGCGCTCTGACTCCATAGAGTACGTGAAGCTGAAGGTGCTGAGCAACTGGGGCCACCCGGAATACACATGCGTCTATCGAGTCAGGGTCCACGGTGACGCAGTACCCAATGAAGAGGACCCAGCATGGCGCTCTGCTGGAAACAACAGAGTACCCTGATTAAAGCTCGCAAGATTTGAGCAGCAGTGGTGATGGGCTACTGTGTGTGCCTTTCCTGCCTCCTTTCAATCCAGACTGCTCTGTCCTTGACAGCACCTCTTGAGATTGTTCTTGGCACTCTCATCGACTCGTTCCCATGCTTAAAGTGTCACCTGCAGGACGGGCTAGGCCTTCCCCCGTCCGTCCAGCATTTTTCTCACACCGCAATGGGCTATTGCTGGAGAAGGGGCAAACCGGTGAGGAAAGCGGGGAAACCAAGAGAGCTTTCCTTTAAATGGAAAGGCAGAAATCCTCTTTGACTCGGAGGACAGTGGCAGAGCAAAGCAGCAGTTTGTCAGGCCAGTACAGCAAGCCACTGCTGTCCCTGGTTCCTTATGCCTTGCATGACTTGATGCCTGTTGGCTGCAGGAGGAGGCTCCCGCTGCATGCGGGCAAGCACTCTCCTCGTGTGGCTCCCCATCCTCCTCTCAGCGTGGCTTTTACGGACAGGCTGGATGGGGCTGTTCCCCCAGCTTTTGGCCTCTTCTATCATCCCTCTCCCCCCCTTCAGCAGACCTTGTGGTCTCCCCTCCAGGCCCTTTTCTGTGCTGGTACAGGGGCTGGAAGATGGGGTCTCTGGCTGGCATCACCTCCTACGCTTTGTTCAGCATGTTTGGCTGATTTTCCTGGGACTAGGGGACCCTGACAGTCTAAGAAGGTGGCTTCTGATCCTGTGTGTATCAGCAGAGCAGTTTTCTGTTCCCACGCCCCTCGTCGTGTACATCACACCTCCAAGTAACCCCTTTCCCCGTGCCCCGTGTCAGCGTGGCGGCGGTGGGTCTTCCTGGCACCAGGGCTTGGGACTCCGAGTGCTGGGAGTTTGTGCAAGACGCGTGTAGGTTTTCCTCTGTGGCAGGAGGAGCCGGTGTTTTCCCACCTCCTCTGATTTCCTCCCCTTTCCTCATAAGGCTTTTCTCCGCCACGCCAGTCAAACTCCTGTAAGCTGACCATCCAGTTCCTCCTCATTCACCCCGAGGCTTTGCCAAGCGTTGCCAAATTACCCCTCCGGGAAGGAAAGGTGTCTGCCTTTGCAGTTGCTGCGTCCTTCTTTGCCTCCCCTTTTTGTGCTACACCTGCTGGGAAGCCCATGGTCTCCAGTGGAGCCATACCCTCACCCGGGGCTCCACTGGTTCAAGCACAGCCCCGGCTGGTAAAGAAGCCTTTACGGGCTCCTGGGGTGTGACAGGCCTGTATCATACCCTGCATCACCCCGATCCACAGCTCCTCCAGAGTGTCCAAGTCAGGCCTTACGGGGCTCGGGGCTCGGCTTTTGTACTCGCAGCAGCCCACGGCCACACAGATGGGCCGGTGCCTCCTGGACCTCTGTCCAGGGCATCCTTTCTCCCTTATCTCTGACACGCTCACAGGCTTCCAACTTCCCGATTCTTAGGCTCAGCTCTTGCTCCCCCAATGCCTCATCATCAGGCAGGGCTCAGAGAAGTGCCCCTGCCTTTGGCCAAGGCACTCCTCTTGTCGCCACGATTTGCGTAGCCTCCTCGTGTGAAAAAGGAGTACACGGCTCTCAAGTCCTGAGCACCTGTACCACACAGGCCATGCTCCTTCTTGGTTCTTCCAAACCTCCTCCTTTCTGGCCATGTCCCCGTTCCTGCCATGGTGGCTTGTGCCTGGCAACTGGTGCTCTGCTTCCCCGCTCTGCAGGTCTTGTCCTCCTAATAACCACCACAGCTACCTCCTTCACTGCCCTGGCCTCTTGTATCAGAGGGCTTTCCTCACCCTCGGAATCCCAAACATCCCCATCCCACGTCTCCAGGTCCCAGGCACTTTCACTCAATGCTGCTGCTTCTCTCTGCTCTAAGCCTTTTCCCAGACACAGCACTGCAGCCAGGCACCGCACCATGGCGCTGGTGCCTCCTTAGGAGCCCTGCCCCAATTGTTTTGTGCCGTTTGTAAACGCTGCTCTTTTCCTTGCCCCACAGCTTCTGCAGCACTGGCCAGATCAAACAACAGCTGCTGGCAAGCAGAGCACTTCCTCTCTGCCTTTGGTTGATGCAAAGAAAGGCCATTTTCGCAATGGCTTTCACCACTGATGAGAGGGGCAGCTTGCTTAATGAGTAAGTCAGTCATCCCCAGCATCCCCTCCGTGCTCTCACAGAGCTTGCCCCAACAAACCTCGGCTTCTCGGGCCAGAGGACACGTCCACTCCTTTTGCTCCTTGCTTTTTCCTCCCTCCTTGAAGAGGGGCTTTTCACCCTTCCCAACAAGGTCCTCCTCCCTGGCCCAGGGGGCACCCTTACTTCCCCACACTTCAGCAAGGCCGCCTGGGCACCTCTGTGGCAGATGGCTCTTGGCTAATCCTGCTCAGACCCACAGGAGGCAGTAGGGACGGCTTAGCTCCCAGGCGTCATCGGCCGTGGGGAATATCCCCAACTCACCTGTCTGATGCCTGAGGTAGTGACAACTAAACTGTCCCCAAGCATTACATCCTGCTAGTAGGATTGCTACCCTTTCCACGTTAGGACGCAGACTAGAAACCTGGAGGTTTTCAAACAGAGGTGCATAGGCGATACAAGGTTTGAGAAGACCAGTTTCTCTGTCATCCGCCTACTTCTTCCAACAAGCCAGTCAGCTTGCAGCTAAGACCTCATCTACCTAGTTCCTTGGCAGGCACGTGTCCCTCTGTCTTCTGGGCTCTGGAGAGCTGGTCTCCCTTTGAATTCTTGGCCCTTGCTAACTGGCTCCATAGCAGTTGGAGAGCTGGCTTTCAGCCCTCAGAGCTTGAAGGCAGCACTCTTGCCATGTCAGTCACTAGCAAGAGCCCAGCAGCTCCTCTGCTAAGCACCTGGCAGGGCCCCAAGTGCCCTAGCAGGCCTTAACAGTGCTGACCATCCTCACCTGGGGGCTGCACCAGCACACCCCCCCTCACCTCACCCCACAGGTGTCCATGGGCCCAGAAGCCCTATTTAAGCTTGGGCCTGGGCCTGGAGCCCCTGCCTGAGCTCTGTTGGAGAGCTGTTGCTCTTCAGCTCAGCCAGGGCCCTCCCTGGCCAAGCGCCCTGGTGGCCCAGAGCCTGCTCTGGGGACTGACCTTCTGCCTTCTTCTCCTGGTGCTGCCTTGTCATCTTGGGCCTGCCTGGCAGTCACTGGGCCTGACCCTGACCCTGACCCTGACCTGCTCTTGTGGCTTCCCCTTGGACCTGCCTCGTCGTCCTGAACTTGCCTCATGCTCTGCACTCTTATTGGAGCTGGCCATGATCTCTGGGCCTGTCCTGCTTGGGTGCTGTGGGACAGGGCCCTTGCTGCTGATGCCCTGGCCCTGCATTTGCCTCCTGGCTCCCCATCCTTAAGGAGCAGCTGGCCCTTCCCGATCCCAGACGCACCCTAGGATGCCAGTGGAGAAGTCTCTTGATGAGACTTGGGAGGTGCCCTCACCAAGGGCCTTACTCAGAGCACGGCTGCTGTGACAGGTGTCTTGGAGTCACCTTGAACGACTGAGCGCACAGACCGCTCGTCCTCCTTTTGGGCTGTGATGTTCTGCTGAGACGCAGCAGAAGCCTGGCATGGAGGGGTTGTGTTCTGGTGCCTTGGGCCCTGTATGCAGGGAGGGGGCCTTCTGTGAAGCCCCCACCTGGAGGGTCTCTCTCAGCATGGTGAGCTGGTGTGTACAGGAAACTCCAGTCTGAGGTACATCTGCGCCAAGGTAAAAGGAGTGACTGACTGACTGACTGACTGACTGATGGAAGTGTAATGTGCCATTAACTTCCATCCCAAAGCAAAAGATGGGGAGTTTTACAGGAGGAAGAGCTTACTTAGCTGCAGCCTAACAAGGCCTCGTGCACTGGAAACACTGGTAAGCACCACAGGAGAAGGACCACGAATACCTTCGGTATACGAGCTAGGAAAACCAACGACAACCACCATCCAACAGCCTTCTCATTTACGGCCCAGGCAAGCCTCAGGGCGAGCAACGAGGGATGCGCCTCAGGGCGCGGCGCGGCGCGGCGCGGCGCGGCCGCAGCCCTCCCGCTCGGGGGCACAAGGGAGCGCGGCCGGCAGAGGCGCGGTACTTGCCGCCAGCAGCGTAGCGGTGGCTGCGAGCTGCGGGCGGCTCCTTGACGGCGCGCCTCATCCCGGAGACCCGCCTCGGGGAGAGAAGAGAGAGAAAGCCGGCCCGGGCTGCGCCCGCCCCACCGCCGCGCGGCTCCGCGCCAGGAACGGACGCCCAACGGCTGCGCGCTCCTCGCCGCCGCCGCCGCCGCCGCCGCCGCCCAGCTCCCTCCCGACCGCTCCGCGCACCGGCGGAACCGGCCGGCCGCGCGCGAAGCCGCCCCAGCGGCCCGCCGTCCCCATGGCAACGGCGGCGGCGGCTCGGGGCTCTTCGCCACCACCCCCCGCCCCGCCCGCAAGGGGGCGTGGCCTGCAGCCCCCACGCCCCGAACCCGCGGCGGGATAGGCGGGTGGGGAAGGCGCGGAAGCTGCGTCCCCTGCCGCTTGCCGTCGCCGCCGTTTTGCCGGGTGCCGTCGCCGCGGTAGCGGTGAGGGTTGAAGCATGGCGCAGCCCGTCTGATGCCCTGCTCAGCTGGTCCGCAGTTCGGCGTGGGCTCGGGGCGTGTACTCAGCGGGGGCTGTGCTCAGGGGTGCGGGCTGCCTGCCCTCGCGGCATCCTGGCCGGGCTGGGGTCGGCTGTGCAGGCCCCGCAGAAGCGATGCCGCCAGCCACGCCGGGATTTATGCTCCCGTCGAGCCGCGTGAGGTTTGGTGCCTCCGCCGTTGCTGCGGCGTAGCACAAGCCGGCCAGAACAGTGCTTTTGCTCTGTGTGATGCACTCTTTCTAGGCGAGCAGGTGAGGAGTGAGGAGCTGAACCTCCAAGTTCACCTTGGCTGGCCTTGTAAGGGGGGCTGGCTTGCGCCCGGTGGCCCGTTCCTTTTCCTGCTAAGGGCCGCTCTTTTCTGTCTTCCTTCCCAGGACGTGCAAAAGCTAATCGATGAAGCATGGGAGAAGCTGGAAGGTGGTAACCAAGGCCAGACGCTGGATTGTGCCCACAAATCGTCAGGTGCGGCTACGGCACATGAACAACCGAGGCAGGGCGCCTTCCAAAGCGCCTCCTGTCTAGCTGGACAAGGTTTGCATTGGAACGTCCCCAGTGGCAGGAGAGACAGGGTAAAAAGTTGAGGGCTGCCGCCTGCTCAAAAGGCATGATGTGACTGACGGGGTGTGTGATGTGGCAAACCACATATGAAAGACCTCAAGCCTAGGTGTCCTTGTTTGCTAGCAGAGGGCTGTGTTAGCTTTCATTTTCCACAGCCTATTGGGAGAGTTCAGTGAATCACTGCTGTGCGTTCCAGGGGGCTCATGCAAGGAAGACAGAGGGGGCTATCACTGCTGGAGATCTAGGAATATGTAGTAGCACCTCTCAAGTTGACACAGCCACAACACACATGGTTCATAGGACCCTCTGGACAGATGAAATGCTTATATCCAGATATATATCCAGATATATGTCCTTCCTCCAGGGAAGACAGTACTTTATCATTGCATTTGTGTTAAATTTTCAGGGGCTGCTGTCCTGCTTTCAATGACTTCTGTCTTCTTCCGGAATACCGAAGAAAACTCTGCTGGGCTGGGCTCCCATTGTTGGGTGAGATGAAGTTTCCTGAGGTTATTCTTGAGGTAGGGACATGAAGAAACAGAGAGCAGCCAAGGTGGGGTTCACTAATCCAGTGTTAGGGGTTTCCCTTACCCTTGCCTCTGTTTCTGCATTGCTCTTGCAGGTACCTACTTGCTTCTTGTGTCTCCCTACAGGGGAGTATTTCCTCTGCAAACCTGCCTCAGGTCCTCAGTGCTGAGTGGCTTCTAACAGGGGAACTTGGTCAGGCAGGGTTTGCCTTCCCAGTCCTTGTGAAGACTGTTGGTATTATTACATTGAAGGTAAAGGAGCATGGGGCCTCGAGAGGCCTGAGGTGTGAGCGATGTGGGGCTCCAAGTGAGCACAGGTGGGCACTGGCAGCCAGCACTGTTGACTTGCCTCAAATTTAATTTGCCAGACTGTCCTGCCATGGCAACAAAACTCTTTTGCTGACTCTGTGAATTGTTACTTTCTGGGGGGGAAGGGAAAAAATAAAGTCTTCCCTTTTCCATAGGGAAATGGGGGGCTGACTGCAGTCCCTAGAGATCCCATGAGGTAGCAAAAAAAGCGAGATTCAGATATGCTCCCTTCCCCTCCTCTAAACACGTCTCCTATCCTCTGCAGTCAAGAGCCTGCTGCCCAGAGCAACAACTAGAAAAAAAAGTGCAGGCCCAGCCCTTCTCTTATGCCACTGTGCCTTCTTCGGGCTACAGGAAAAAAGCTGCTGCCGCCACCATGAAGCTGAGCCGCCGGCAGAGAACTGCTGACTGTACGTGGTTGCTCGCTTCAGTTGGCTCTGCAGGCCCTGGTGGTGCAGAGTGTCAAAAGCAGGGACTAGACAAGGCTGCTGGTGGCTCCCAAATCACTCCCTCCTCCCTGGGACTTCAGAGAGTTTAATACTTGGGAGGAGATGTTGTGATTTCCGAGGGCTGCCTCTCTGCAGAGGAAGAGAGCAGCTTCTGTGTCCTGTCAGGTTGAGCTTGGCCTGGAAATACAGCGCTGCCTTGTCTACTGTGATGTCGCTGCCTGCCGTTGACATCACAAGCCGTCGCTGCTGTGTGAGGTAGCAAGAGCAGGGCGGCAGCTCCGGGCTGCCCCTGCCGCTTGGTCACTCCCTGTCGTGGAGGCAAGGAGGTCGGAGCGCTTTTGGCCCATGCCCACGCAAACAGGGTGTTTGGCAACTGCAGCTCTGCAAGGATGTTCAGAAATCACGGCCAAGACCTACGCTGGTATGGAGGTGCTTCTTCGGGGAGTTCTAGAGATCCCCCTCTCTTCTCCCCAAGTGCCGTTTGCAGCTAATCAGCCCGGCGCTGGGGGACGGACTGGGGAAGAACACAAGGACAGCCTCCGAGCTCAGTGTAAAGGTGGCTGAAGGCAACAGCAGGTAGCACGTGTCCTGTGTGCCTGAGCCCCTTTCTTTCTTGTAGGCAATCTGCGAGCCAAGGGCCTGTTCTCCAGAGCACCGGAGTCCGCAGGCAGGACCAAGGCCAGCTTCAGCATCCTGGCAAAAGTAAGCTGACGCGATTCTTCAGTACAGCTCTCTCTGCTTGTTACCATTTACAGTGTGGCTTGTTTGCATGGAAGGAGAAGGCTGTTGTCCAATGGCAGTGAGAAAAACCGGCTCAAATACAACTGCATTACGAGAGCTGTTGCTTCTGCATGGCTCAGCCATCCAAAGGCAGGAAATGCAACGTGGAGGCTTTATGCGACCATATAAGCCTTTTTTCTGAAATGTGCAAAGACTCAGTGGTTGCCTGCTGTTTTTCATGTGCAGGTTTCCTCGTCCAGGTCAAACTCGCTCTATACTTTCTCCAGCTGGTGAAGAGCTTTTCAGCCCCCAGTTGTTTCAAACTCTTGTCAGAGGCAGAGCAAGAGCTCCCAGAAGCCCGGCCTTAGGCTCTGCCTCAAGGTCCTGGGGACCAGGAAAGGCAGCTCTGCCTATGACCTAAGAGGCCGACCCTCTGTAGCCCTAAAGGGAGATATGACCTGATTAAGGAGTGATGTTTGGACTGGAGGGAATTCATTTCCCGTCCCCTGTCCTGCTTGCAGCTGCAGAGCAACTGACAGAAGCGGGAGCAAGTCACAGAAACGGGAGGATGCCTCCTGTCCTCTGCCAACACAAAGAGGACGAGTAGAAGCCCTAACCTAGAATTACACACGAGCTCACTGGACTTTTTCCATCTTGCCTCTTTCTCAGGAGTTTTCTGGCTCATCTGGCATTTCATCCTGCTGAGCGTAACATCTCCTCAGCGCTTTGTGCTCCACGTTTTGGGCACTATTGCAAGGTAAAGCTGAGGCAGCACCTTTTCTTGAGAGTGGGGGGAGAACAGTCTTGGCACAAGTACCGACTGGATGGTGGGCAGGAGAAGCGGGTGTGAATTATGTCCTTTGCGTCTCCAAAGAATCGCCTCTACTCCCTTAGGCAGGAAGTACGGCCCTAGCTTTTGTTGGCACTGCTTCTCCTGGTCTGGAGTTAATCCTCCATCCCTAGCTCCCCTATGCCAATCCTCACCCTCCCAAATGCCCCACTGCCACAGTGGCTGAAAGCTTGACCACTGACTGGAGCTCGTGCGCGAGCAGGCCACTTCCCAAGTCAGTAACGCCAGGTGCAAGAGCTGCAGTTGCTACTGCTGCTCTGGAGCCTGCTTAGGGCCTGCACAGCTGCAGCCAGCTTCACCCTTCTTTTCCTCCATGCTCCTCCACAGGCAAAAGAAGGCTCGGAAGACAGTTCTCCTGGTGCTGCTTGCTCTGTTTGCCTCCCTTCTTGGTGAGTGTCTGTAGAGCCCCGAAGTCACGGTGGTTCTTTACGAGAGACCCCGTGCTTGCTTCTGCTTGGGTCCATGTAGACGGCTGTGGCCAGAGGAGCCCAACTAGGAGCAGGAAGGCCCTGAGAGAGGGCTGCCCCGCTTCCACGTGCCTCAGAGCAACGGGGGTGGGCACAGGGTGACTTGCTTTTCCCCGGAGCTGAAGCTAAGTCTCCTAAGCCTGGGGAGCGGCAGTGGCTAGCCTGCTTGCCCCAGGAAGTGGGGAAGCTTCCTTCAGGAGAGAGCAGCATGTCCCGGGGAAGGAATCTTCATCTCTTCAGAGGCCCCTCTTCCATCATCCTCTCTTCCCGAGAAGAAGAGAGGAGACACAATGATGGCATCTGTGCCTGACCCTCAGAGTGCAGCAGGCAGCCCTATGGAGGGAGGCAGCTGGTTAAGGTTTCATGAGGCGCTAACAAAGCCTGGGAGATCCCCGTGCTGGCTTGTCACCCTTCCCAAGCAGTCTCCAGCCGCAGGAGCACTTGCAGCCTGTCTTTTGCTGGCACACCAACTCACGCACAGCTTCCTAACATCAGCTGGGTGTCAGCATGCCTGAAGGACTGGAGCCCTACTTGCACACAGCTCTTCTGGCATGAGCAAGTTCGAAGTGTAAAGAGAGCTTTGGTTTGTGACCAACAGGTGTTTACCACGTGGGGCTGCTGGATGAAGGAAGCATCCGGACGACCGCAGCAGCAGCGAGGGCCTACATCTTCTCCTCCTTTCAACCTATCTGTCAGCAGGTGACATTCTGGGTGCCTCAAATCCAGGCTGCTTCTGCCAGTCTTAACCCAAGGGCATCAAGGGTGGCTTTGTTAAAAGGCCCTTTCTTGCGGGGGCTAGCGCAAGGTCCACGAGCCACCATTGCCAGGTCTGTCAGGTGAAGGTAAACTGCCCAAACACCAGTGCCTTAACATGAAGCTCCTGGTATAGGGCACAGCTGAAAATGGACCGCTGTTATGCACGTGGTTACCTCAAAGTACTGGGTTGTTTCTGAAATCTTGAGTCTTTTGGTCTGGCTCATTCTTTGCCCAGCCGTTCAACACAGCAACCACTAAAAAGTGTGTCTGTGTGTGTTGTCTGTGTGTGTGTGCACGTGCACATGCCTAATAAAGCCAGCAGCTTTATAGTAATAGAGCCTTTCATGGTGGTCTTAAGAAAGGAACTGTAATGACAGCACACCTTGAAATGGAGCAATAACCAGTGTGGTACTGGCCCAGCTCTCCAGGAACAGAGGAAATTCAAGGACTATGCACAAAGGCATGTGGTGTAGGCATCTCTTGAGCTGTCAAGTCAGTGGCCGACAAATGGTAGAAGGCTTTTTAAGAATCGATCCGTTGGATTCAAGGAAATGTCGGTGCTTCTCGAATAGCACAATAGCCAGTGTGACTTGTGTTCTCTTGCCTGGCAGTCTCTCGGGATAATTTCCCAGTGCATGCTAGCGGAGTAGCTGGCTCCCCGGAGGCATGGGGTCTGTGCCTGTTTGCTTCCCGTTGCTGTAAAGGCCATACCATTGCCCCACACCTTCCTTTCTGCAGCAGGTCTGTTGGTGTTTGAACTGAACGTTCCCTTACTTGTCCCCATAGGAGGAGTTTCCTCTCTCTGGCGTGCACGTGAAGACGCAGAGGTAAAAATGATTTCCTCTTGGCTAGATGATGCTTTAGAGGAGCTCCAGGCCTGTCTCACACAAACTTCACACGACACAATTCCCAGGGCTCTTCCCACTGCCCTGCCTGCCTCTCTGCTTTTCCTTTCTCCCTAGTGGGCAGCTATATCTCCATGTCCCTTCGAGGCCTGGAGCAACCCCTCCATGAGCCTTTTAGCTAGGGCAGGGCTGTTGGAAGCTCCACCTTTCCGCTGCTGGAGAAGGGGCGTAGGGGTAGGCCCCATCCTGCAGCTGCTTCTCACACTCTCAGCCACTGGCTGGAGTCCAGCCACTTGATGCTCCCAGGCACCTCGAGGGAGATTTGTTGCCTCTCTCCCATTCCCATGGCATAGCACCAGCCCGCAAGAACGGTGGTCTCTGTCTCTGTGGCGCACTTTTTCCAGGCAAGCGGATGAGGTATTAGGAGCAACACTTAGCGAAATCCAGACCCTCCAAGGAGAGCTGCGTGAGCTCCAGGAAGTCCTCCACGCTCTGAGATGGAGCGCAAAGGACGTTGCCCGGCGTGCTCTCAACGAAGCCCTGAAGCAGACTGAGGGCATGACAGCGTGGGTAAGAGACCATTGCAGAAGGCTCTCCTCAGAGATTTTTCTTCCCCGCCCCGGCACGTATCCTAGTAGAGTTCCCTGCCACAGCTAACAGAAAGGCTCGGAGCACTGGAGTGAGCAGCCCCGCCACTCTGATACTGGTCAATGGGAGCCAAGCAAACCTGGGAGCTTTTCAGGGAATTCCCAAGCTCCTTAGGCCAGAGTGCAACAGCCAAGTTCACCTTAGCTGGCCCAGGAAGGGAGCTGGGATGTGCCCCTTTGCCTCTAATAGCTGCTCTCTTTTCTGTGTCTTCCCAGCATGTTCAAAAGTTAATCGAGGAAGCACTGGAGAAGCTGGAATATAACCAAGTCCAGATGCCGGATTTGGCCCGCAAATCATCAGGTGCGGCTACAGCACGGGAACAACCAAGACAGGGCGCCTCCTCTCTGTGCTTCAGCCTGTGTTAGCTTTCCTTTGCCACGGCCCATTAGCATAGCTCCATGAGCCACTGCTGTGTGTTCCAGGGGGGCTCACGCAAGGAAGACAGAGGGGAACGTCCCTGCTGGAGATCTAGGAATACCTAGTAGCATTTTTCAAGTTGACAGTGCAGTGGGAACAGGCGTCACCGTGGCAGTGTTCATTAGGACACAGCTATGTCCGCATGCCTTGATTCCTCCTCCGGGAGCACTAATTGGAATCCATGGAAGTAACAGTGGAGGGAAAGGAGGCAGGTACCAGGGCTGCGACGGTTCCCGTACAAGATGGCTGTTCAATAAATCCTTTTCTTTCCGAGTCTCTCCGGAGTTCATCCATGTCAGGAATTGAAATAACTGTCACAGGGGAGTGTCTCTGCTGCTTGTCTGAGGACAGGTCCACAGCCTACGGGGTTCATGAGATCCTCCGGAGAGATCACAGCCTTATAAACAGATGCAGTCCTCCAGGGAAGACTGGACTTGATCAGTGCATTCTTGTTTCAGGGGCTACCATCATTCATTCCAAGACTTCTGCCTCCTTCCGCGACACCAAAGGAATACTCTTCTGGGCTGGGCTCCCCTTGCTGCACTCCATGAAGTCTCCTGAGGTTATCCTTGAGGTAGGGACACCAAGAAACAGAGAGCAACCAAGCTGGGAGGGGAGAACCAAACCCACTGTGGAGAGTGTCCCTTTCCCACATGAACAGCGTGCACTGTTCTTCCTTCAGCCTGAAAATCATCCGGGAAACTGCTGGTCTTTCCCCGGGAGTCAGGGTCACGTCTTCATCAAGCTGCCCAAAGCAGTCTTTCCACGAGCTGTTACGCTGGAACATATTTCAGCGAGAGTGTCCCCTGGAGAAAACATCTCCAGTGCTCCGAAAGACTTTGCTGTCTATGTAAGTGCTTCCTCTAGAGTCGGGGGGGTTGTGAAGAGCATTTCTAAGCATGGCAGGGTGGCAGCGGGCAGGTGAATACAGGTCCCGCAACGCTGGGAGGATTCTCTCTGGCCTGCGACTTCCTCCGAGCCTGGAGGAGAAACAAACTCCTTTGAGTTACTCCATTTCCATCACACGCCTTTCCTTTGCGGTGTAGCCTCAGAGCAAAGCTTCCCATTTCCGGGGCCGCGCAGTGCTAAATGAGCCCTGAGTTGCAGGAGCTGGCACACTGGCTCTGCCACCACTCCTCCCAAATAATCCCCCTGCCCCTACTTCCTTTCTCCTCCTTGGTGCCAATTCTCTTTCCTGCGCACCCAAAGCTGCTCTTCCCAACACTCCCACCTCGGCCTAATTCTGGCCGCTTCAGTAGTTGCCCTAGGGAAGCTGAGTCTTCCCGCTGTGTACCTCCCTCTCTTCTTTTCTCCACCCCTGCCTTTCCGTAGGGGATGAAGGCGGAAAATGAGGAGCAGGGGCTGTTCCTAGGAGAGTTCACGTACGTGGCTGCAGAACATCCCTTCCAGACTTTCCAGCTGAAGGTACAGTGAGGAAGAGGCATGAGAAGTGTATGGGGGGAGGAGGAGGAGGAGGAGAAGTGTAGCTGGCAGGGGAGAAGCTCTAAGTAGTCGAAGGCCAGGGAGGAAAAGACAGCTCATCTCTTCTCATTTCAGAACGAGCGCTCTGACTCCATAGAGTACGTGAAGCTGAAGGTGCTGAGCAACTGGGGCCACCCGGAATACACATGCGTCTATCGAGTCAGGGTCCACGGTGACGCAGTACCCAATGAAGAGGACCCAGCATGGCGCTCTGCTGGAAACAACAGAGTACCCTGATTAAAGCTCGCAAGATTTGAGCAGCAGTGGTGATGGGCTACTGTGTGTGCCTTTCCTGCCTCCTTTCAATCCAGACTGCTCTGTCCTTGACAGCACCTCTTGAGATTGTTCTTGGCACTCTCATCGACTCGTTCCCATGCTTAAAGTGTCACCTGCAGGACGGGCTAGGCCTTCCCCCGTCCGTCCAGCATTTTTCTCACACCGCAATGGGCTATTGCTGGAGAAGGGGCAAACCGGTGAGGAAAGCGGGGAAACCAAGAGAGCTTTCCTTTAAATGGAAAGGCAGAAATCCTCTTTGACTCGGAGGACAGTGGCAGAGCAAAGCAGCAGTTTGTCAGGCCAGTACAGCAAGCCACTGCTGTCCCTGGTTCCTTATGCCTTGCATGACTTGATGCCTGTTGGCTGCAGGAGGAGGCTCCCGCTGCATGCGGGCAAGCACTCTCCTCGTGTGGCTCCCCATCCTCCTCTCAGCGTGGCTTTTACGGACAGGCTGGATGGGGCTGTTCCCCCAGCTTTTGGCCTCTTCTATCATCCCTCTCCCCCCCTTCAGCAGACCTTGTGGTCTCCCCTCCAGGCCCTTTTCTGTGCTGGTACAGGGGCTGGAAGATGGGGTCTCTGGCTGGCATCACCTCCTACGCTTTGTTCAGCATGTTTGGCTGATTTTCCTGGGACTAGGGGACCCTGACAGTCTAAGAAGGTGGCTTCTGATCCTGTGTGTATCAGCAGAGCAGTTTTCTGTTCCCACGCCCCTCGTCGTGTACATCACACCTCCAAGTAACCCCTTTCCCCGTGCCCCGTGTCAGCGTGGTGGCGGTGGGTCTTCCTGGCACCAGGGCTTGGGACTCCGAGTGCTGGGAGTTTGTGCAGGACGCGCGTAGGTTTTCCTCTGTGGCAGGAGGAGCCGGTGTTTTCCCACCTCCTCTGATTTCCTCCCCTTTCCTCATAAGGCTTTTCTCCGCCACGCCAGTCAAACTCCTGTAAGCTGACCATCCAGTTCCTCCTCATTCACCCCGAGGCTTTGCCAAGCGTTGCCAAATTACCCCTCCGGGAAGGAAAGGTGTCTGCCTTTGCAGTTGCTGCGTCCTTCTTTGCCTCCCCTTTTTGTGCTACACCTGCTGGGAAGCCCATGGTCTCCAGTGGAGCCATACCCTCACCCGGGGCTCCACTGGTTCAAGCACAGCCCCGGCTGGTAAAGAAGCCTTTACGGGCTCCTGGGGTGTGACAGGCCTGTATCATACCCTGCATCACCCCGATCCACAGCTCCTCCAGAGTGTCCAAGTCAGGCCTTACGGGGCTCGGGGCTCGGCTTTTGTACTCGCAGCAGCCCACGGCCACACAGATGGGCCGGTGCCTCCTGGACCTCTGTCCAGGGCATCCTTTCTCCCTTATCTCTGACACGCTCACAGGCTTCCAACTTCCCGATTCTTAGGCTCAGCCCTTGCTCCCCTAACGCCTCATCATCAGGCAGGGCTCAGAGAAGTGCCCCTGCCTTTGGCCAAGGCACTCCTCTTGTCGCCACGATTCGTGTAGCCTCCTCGTGTGAAAAAGGAGTACACGGCTCTCAAGTCCTGAGCACCTGTACCACACAGGCCATGCTCCTTCTTGGTTCTTCCAAACCTCCTCCTTTCTGGCCATGTCCCCGTTCCTGCCATGGTGGCTTGTGCCTGGCAACTGGTGCTCTGCTTCCCCGCTCTGCAGGTCTTGTCCTCCTAATAACCACCACAGCTACCTCCTTCACTGCCCTGGCCTCTTGTATCAGAGGGCTTTCCTCACCCTCGGAATCCCAAACATCCCCATCCCACGTCTCCAGGTCCCAGGCACTTTCACTCAATGCTGCTGCTTCTCTCTGCTCTAAGCCTTTTCCCAGACACAGCACTGCAGCCAGGCACCGCACCATGGCGCTGGTGCCTCCTTAGGAGCCCTGCCCCAATTGTTTTGTGCCGTTTGTAAACGCTGCTCTTTTCCTTGCCCCACAGCTTCTGCAGCACTGGCCAGATCAAACAACAGCTGCTGGCAAGCAGAGCACTTCCTCTCTGCCTTTGGTTGATGCAAAGAAAGGCCATTTTCGCAATGGCTTTCACCACTGATGAGAGGGGCAGCTTGCTTAATGAGTAAGTCAGTCATCCCCAGCATCCCCTCCGTGCTCTCACAGAGCTTGCCCCAACAAACCTCGGCTTCTCGGGCCAGAGGACACGTCCACTCCTTTTGCTCCTTGCTTTTTCCTCCCTCCTTGAAGAGGGGCTTTTCACCCTTCCCAACAAGGTCCTCCTCCCTGGCCCAGGGGGCACCCTTACTTCCCCACACTTCAGCAAGGCCGCCTGGGCACCTCTGTGGCAGATGGCTCTTGGCTAATCCTGCTCAGACCCACAGGAGGCAGTAGGGACGGCTTAGCTCCCAGGCGTCATCGGCCGTGGGGAATATCCCCAACTCACCTGTCTGATGCCTGAGGTAGTGACAACTAAACTGTCCCCAAGCATTACATCCTGCTAGTAGGATTGCTACCCTTTCCACGTTAGGACGCAGACTAGAAACCTGGAGGTTTTCAAACAGAGGTGCATAGGCGATACAAGGTTTGAGAAGACCAGTTTCTCTGTCATCCGCCTACTTCTTCCAACAAGCCAGTCAGCTTGCAGCTAAGACCTCATCTACCTAGTTCCTTGGCAGGCACGTGTCCCTCTGTCTTCTGGGCTCTGGAGAGCTGGTCTCCCTTTGAATTCTTGGCCCTTGCTAACTGGCTCCATAGCAGTTGGAGAGCTGGCTTTCAGCCCTCAGAGCTTGAAGGCAGCACTCTTGCCATGTCAGTCACTAGCAAGAGCCCAGCAGCTCCTCTGCTAAGCACCTGGCAGGGCCCCAAGTGCCCTAGCAGGCCTTAACAGTGCTGACCATCCTCACCTGGGGGCTGCACCAGCACACCCCCCCTCACCTCACCCCACAGGTGTCCATGGGCCCAGAAGCCCTATTTAAGCTTGGGCCTGGGCCTGGAGCCCCTGCCTGAGCTCTGTTGGAGAGCTGTTGCTCTTCAGCTCAGCCAGGGCCCTCCCTGGCCAAGCGCCCTGGTGGCCCAGAGCCTGCTCTGGGGACTGACCTTCTGCCTTCTTCTCCTGGTGCTGCCTTGTCATCTTGGGCCTGCCTGGCAGTCACTGGGCCTGACCCTGACCCTGACCCTGACCTGCTCTTGTGGCTTCCCCTTGGACCTGCCTCGTCGTCCTGAACTTGCCTCATGCTCTGCACTCTTATTGGAGCTGGCCATGATCTCTGGGCCTGTCCTGCTTGGGTGCTGTGGGACAGGGCCCTTGCTGCTGATGCCCTGGCCCTGCATTTGCCTCCTGGCTCCCCATCCTTAAGGAGCAGCTGGCCCTTCCCGATCCCAGACGCACCCTAGGATGCCAGTGGAGAAGTCTCTTGATGAGACTTGGGAGGTGCCCTCACCAAGGGCCTTACTCAGAGCACGGCTGCTGTGACAGGTGTCTTGGAGTCACCTTGAACGACTGAGCGCACAGACCGCTCGTCCTCCTTTTGGGCTGTGATGTTCTGCTGAGACGCAGCAGAAGCCTGGCATGGAGGGGTTGTGTTCTGGTGCCTCGGGCCCTGTATGCAGGGAGGGGGCCTTCTGTGAAGCCCCCACCTGGAGGGTCTCTCTCAGCATGGTGAGCTGGTGTGTACAGGAAACTCCAGTCTGAGGTACATCTGCGCCAAGGTAAAAGGAGTGACTGACTGACTGACTGACTGATGGAAGTGTAATGTGCCATTAACTTCCATCCCAAAGCAAAAGATGGGGAGTTTTACAGGAGGAAGAGCTTACTTAGCTGCAGCCTAACAAGGCCTCGTGCACTGGAAACACTGGTAAGCACCACAGGAGAAGGACCACGAATACCTTCGGTATACGAGCTAGGAAAACCAACGACAACCACCATCCAACAGCCTTCTCATTTACGGCCCAGGCAAGCCTCAGGGCGAGCAACGAGGGATGCGCCTCAGGGCGCGGCGCGGCGCGGCCGCAGCCCTCCCGCTCGGGGGCACAAGGGAGCGCGGCCGGCAGAGGCGCGGTACTTGCCGCCAGCAGCGTAGCGGTGGCTGCGAGCTGCGGGCGGCTCCTTGACGGCGCGCCTCATCCCGGAGACCCGCCTCGGGGAGAGAAGAGAGAGAAAGCCGGCCCGGGCTGCGCCCGCCCCACCGCCGCGCGGCTCCGCGCCAGGAACGGACGCCCAACGGCTGCGCGCTCCTCGCCGCCGCCGCCGCCGCCGCCCAGCTCCCTCCCGACCGCTCCGCGCACCGGCGGAACCGGCCGGCCGCGCGCGAAGCCGCCCCAGCGGCCCGCCGTCCCCATGGCAACGGCGGCGGCGGCTCGGGGCTCTTCGCCACCACCCCCCGCCCCGCCCGCAAGGGGGCGTGGCCTGCAGCCCCCACGCCCCGAACCCGCGGCGGGATAGGCGGGTGGGGAAGGCGCGGAAGCTGCGTCCCCTGCCGCTTGCCGTCGCCGCCGTTTTGCCGGGTGCCGTCGCCGCGGTAGCGGTGAGGGTTGAAGCATGGCGCAGCCCGTCTGATGCCCTGCTCAGCTGGTCCGCAGTTCGGCGTGGGCTCGGGGCGTGTACTCAGCGGGGGCTGTGCTCAGGGGTGCGGGCTGCCTGCCCTCGCGGCATCCTGGCCGGGCTGGGGTCGGCTGTGCAGGCCCCGCAGAAGCGATGCCGCCAGCCACGCCGGGATTTATGCTCCCGTCGAGCCGCGTGAGGTTTGGTGCCTCCGCCGTTGCTGCGGCGTAGCACAAGCCGGCCAGAACAGTGCTTTTGCTCTGTGTGATGCACTCTTTCTAGGCGAGCAGGTGAGGAGTGAGGAGCTGAACCTCCAAGTTCACCTTGGCTGGCCTTGTAAGGAGGGCTGGCTTGCGCCCGGTGGCCCGTTCCTTTTCCTGCTAAGGGCCGCTCTTTTCTGTCTTCCTTCCCAGGACGTGCAAAAGCTAATCGATGAAGCATGGGAGAAGCTGGAAGGTGGTAACCAAGGCCAGACGCTGGATTGTGCCCACAAATCGTCAGGTGCGGCTACGGCACATGAACAACCGAGGCAGGGCGCCTTCCAAAGCGCCTCCTGTCTAGCTGGACAAGGTTTGCATTGGAACGTCCCCAGTGGCAGGAGAGACAGGGTAAAAAGTTGAGGGCTGCCGCCTGCTCAAAAGGCATGATGTGACTGACGGGGTGTGTGATGTGGCAAACCACATATGAAAGACCTCAAGCCTAGGTGTCCTTGTTTGCTAGCAGAGGGCTGTGTTAGCTTTCATTTTCCACAGCCTATTGGGAGAGTTCAGTGAATCACTGCTGTGCGTTCCAGGGGGCTCATGCAAGGAAGACAGAGGGGGCTATCACTGCTGGAGATCTAGGAATATGTAGTAGCACCTCTCAAGTTGACACAGCCACAACACACATGGTTCATAGGACCCTCTGGACAGATGAAATGCTTATATCCAGATATATATCCAGATATATGTCCTTCCTCCAGGGAAGACAGTACTTTATCATTGCATTTGTGTTAAATTTTCAGGGGCTGCTGTCCTGCTTTCAATGACTTCTGTCTTCTTCCGGAATACCGAAGAAAACTCTGCTGGGCTGGGCTCCCATTGTTGGGTGAGATGAAGTTTCCTGAGGTTATTCTTGAGGTAGGGACATGAAGAAACAGAGAGCAGCCAAGGTGGGGTTCACTAATCCAGTGTTAGGGGTTTCCCTTACCCTTGCCTCTGTTTCTGCATTGCTCTTGCAGGTACCTACTTGCTTCTTGTGTCTCCCTACAGGGGAGTATTTCCTCTGCAAACCTGCCTCAGGTCCTCAGTGCTGAGTGGCTTCTAACAGGGGAACTTGGTCAGGCAGGGTTTGCCTTCCCAGTCCTTGTGAAGACTGTTGGTATTATTACATTGAAGGTAAAGGAGCATGGGGCCTCGAGAGGCCTGAGGTGTGAGCGATGTGGGGCTCCAAGTGAGCACAGGTGGGCACTGGCAGCCAGCACTGTTGACTTGCCTCAAATTTAATTTGCCAGACTGTCCTGCCATGGCAACAAAACTCTTTTGCTGACTCTGTGAATTGTTACTTTCTGGGGGGGAAGGGAAAAAATAAAGTCTTCCCTTTTCCATAGGGAAATGGGGGGCTGACTGCAGTCCCTAGAGATCCCATGAGGTAGCAAAAAAAGCGAGATTCAGATATGCTCCCTTCCCCTCCTCTAAACACTCTCCTATCCTCTGCAGTCAAGAGCCTGCTGCCCAGAGCAACAACTAGAAAAAAAAGTGCAGGCCCAGCCCTTCTCTTATGCCACTGTGCCTTCTTCGGGCTACAGGAAAAAAGCTGCTGCCGCCACCATGAAGCTGAGCCGCCGGCAGAGAACTGCTGACTGTACGTGGTTGCTCGCTTCAGTTGGCTCTGCAGGCCCTGGTGGTGCAGAGTGTCAAAAGCAGGGACTAGACAAGGCTGCTGGTGGCTCCCAAATCACTCCCTCCTCCCTGGGACTTCAGAGAGTTTAATACTTGGGAGGAGATGTTGTGATTTCCGAGGGCTGCCTCTCTGCAGAGGAAGAGAGCAGCTTCTGTGTCCTGTCAGGTTGAGCTTGGCCTGGAAATACGGCGCTGCCTTGTCTACTGTGATGTCGCTGCCTGCCGTTGACATCACAAGCCGTCGCTGCTGTGTGAGGTAGCAAGAGCAGGGCGGCAGCTCCAGGCTGCCCCTGCCGCTTGGTCACTCCCTGTCGTGGAGGCAAGGAGGTCGGAGCGCTTTTGGCCCATGCCCACGCAAACAGGGTGTTTGGCAACTGCAGCTCTGCAAGGATGTTCAGAAATCACGGCCAAGACCTACGCTGGTATGGAGGTGCTTCTTCGGGGAGTTCTAGAGATCCCCCTCTCTTCTCCCCAAGTGCCGTTTGCAGCTAATCAGCCCGGCGCTGGGGGACGGACTGGGGAAGAACACAAGGACAGCCTCCGAGCTCAGTGTAAAGGTGGCTGAAGGCAACAGCAGGTAGCACGTGTCCTGTGTGCCTGAGCCCCTTTCTTTCTTGTAGGCAATCTGCGAGCCAAGGGCCTGTTCTCCAGAGCACCGGAGTCCGCAGGCAGGACCAAGGCCAGCTTCAGCATCCTGGCAAAAGTAAGCTGACGCGATTCTTCAGTACAGCTCTCTCTGCTTGTTACCATTTACAGTGTGGCTTGTTTGCATGGAAGGAGAAGGCTGTTGTCCAATGGCAGTGAGAAAAACCGGCTCAAATACAACTGCATTACGAGAGCTGTTGCTTCTGCATGGCTCAGCCATCCAAAGGCAGGAAATGCAACGTGGAGGCTTTATGCGACCATATAAGCCTTTTTTCTGAAATGTGCAAAGACTCAGTGGTTGCCTGCTGTTTTTCATGTGCAGGTTTCCTCGTCCAGGTCAAACTCGCTCTATACTTTCTCCAGCTGGTGAAGAGCTTTTCAGCCCCCAGTTGTTTCAAACTCTTGTCAGAGGCAGAGCAAGAGCTCCCAGAAGCCCGGCCTTAGGCTCTGCCTCAAGGTCCTGGGGACCAGGAAAGGCAGCTCTGCCTATGACCTAAGAGGCCGACCCTCTGTAGCCCTAAAGGGAGATATGACCTGATTAAGGAGTGATGTTTGGACTGGAGGGAATTCATTTCCCGTCCCCTGTCCTGCTTGCAGCTGCAGAGCAACTGACAGAAGCGGGAGCAAGTCACAGAAACGGGAGGATGCCTCCTGTCCTCTGCCAACACAAAGAGGACGAGTAGAAGCCCTAACCTAGAATTACACACGAGCTCACTGGACTTTTTCCATCTTGCCTCTTTCTCAGGAGTTTTCTGGCTCATCTGGCATTTCATCCTGCTGAGCGTAACGTCTCCTCAGCGCTTTGTGCTCCACGTTTTGGGCACTATTGCAAGGTAAAGCTGAGGCAGCACCTTTTCTTGAGAGTGGGGGGAGAACAGTCTCGGCACAAGTACCGACTGGATGGTGGGCGGGTGTGAATTATGTCCTTTGCGTCTCCAAAGAATCGCCTCTACTCCCTTAGGCAGGAAGTACGGCCCTAGCTTTTGTTGGCACTGCTTCTCCTGGTCTGGAGTTAATCCTCCATCCCTAGCTCCCCTATGCCAATCCTCACCCTCCCAAATGCCCCACTGCCACAGTGGCTGAAAGCTTGACCACTGACTGGAGCTCGTGCGCGAGCAGGCCACTTCCCAAGTCAGTAACGCCAGGTGCAAGAGCTGCAGTTGCTACTGCTGCTCTGGAGCCTGCTTAGGGCCTGCACAGCTGCAGCCAGCTTCACCCTTCTTTTCCTCCATGCTCCTCCACAGGCAAAAGAAGGCTCGGAAGACAGTTCTCCTGGTGCTGCTTGCTCTGTTTGCCTCCCTTCTTGGTGAGTGTCTGTAGAGCCCCGAAGTCACGGTGGTTCTTTACGAGAGACCCCGTGCTTGCTTCTGCTTGGGTCCATGTAGACGGCTGTGGCCAGAGGAGCCCAACTAGGAGCAGGAAGGCCCTGAGAGAGGGCTGCCCCGCTTCCACGTGCCTCAGAGCAACGGGGGTGGGCACAGGGTGACTTGCTTTTCCCCGGAGCTGAAGCTAAGTCTCCTAAGCCTGGGGAGCGGCAGTGGCTAGCCTGCTTGCCCCAGGAAGTGGGGAAGCTTCCTTCAGGAGAGAGCAGCATGTCCCGGGGAAGGAATCTTCATCTCTTCAGAGGCCCCTCTTCCATCATCCTCTCTTCCCGAGAAGAAGAGAGGAGACACAATGATGGCATCTGTGCCTGACCCTCAGAGTGCAGCAGGCAGCCCTATGGAGGGAGGCAGCTGGTTAAGGTTTCATGAGGCGCTAACAAAGCCTGGGAGATCCCCGTGCTGGCTTGTCACCCTTCCCAAGCAGTCTCCAGCCGCAGGAGCACTTGCAGCCTGTCTTTTGCTGGCACACCAACTCACGCACAGCTTCCTAACATCAGCTGGGTGTCAGCATGCCTGAAGGACTGGAGCCCTACTTGCACACAGCTCTTCTGGCATGAGCAAGTTCGAAGTGTAAAGAGAGCTTTGGTTTGTGACCAACAGGTGTTTACCACGTGGGGCTGCTGGATGAAGGAAGCATCCGGACGACCGCAGCAGCAGCGAGGGCCTACATCTTCTCCTCCTTTCAACCTGTCTGTCAGCAGGTGACATTCTGGGTGCCTCAAATCCAGGCTGCTTCTGCCAGTCTTAACCCAAGGGCATCAAGGGTGGCTTTGTTAAAAGGCCCTTTCTTGCGGGGGCTAGCGCAAGGTCCACGAGCACCATTGCCAGGTCTGTCAGGTGAAGGTAAACTGCCCAAACACCAGTGCCTTAACATGAAGCTCCTGGTATAGGGCACAGCTGAAAATGGACCGCTGTTATGCACGTGGTTACCTCAAAGTACTGGGTTGTTTCTGAAATCTTGAGTCTTTTGGTCTGGCTCATTCTTTGCCCAGCCGTTCAACACAGCAACCACTAAAAAGTGTGTCTGTGTGTGTTGTCTGTGTGTGTGTGCACGTGCACATGCCTAATAAAGCCAGCAGCTTTATAGTAATAGAGCCTTTCATGGTGGTCTTAAGAAAGGAACTGTAATGACAGCACACCTTGAAATGGAGCAATAACCAGTGTGGTACTGGCCCAGCTCTCCAGGAACAGAGGAAATTCAAGGACTATGCACAAAGGCATGTGGTGTAGGCATCTCTTGAGCTGTCAAGTCAGTGGCCGACAAATGGTAGAAGGCTTTTTAAGAATCGATCCGTTGGATTCAAGGAAATGTCGGTGCTTCTCGAATAGCACAATAGCCAGTGTGACTTGTGTTCTCTTGCCTGGCAGTCTCTCGGGATAATTTCCCAGTGCATGCTAGCGGAGTAGCTGGCTCCCCGGAGGCATGGGGTCTGTGCCTGTTTGCTTCCCGTTGCTGTAAAGGCCATACCATTGCCCCACACCTTCCTTTCTGCAGCAGGTCTGTTGGTGTTTGAACTGAACGTTCCCTTACTTGTCCCCATAGGAGGAGTTTCCTCTCTCTGGCGTGCACGTGAAGACGCAGAGGTAAAAATGATTTCCTCTTGGCTAGATGATGCTTTAGAGGAGCTCCAGGCCTGTCTCACACAAACTTCACACGACACAATTCCCAGGGCTCTTCCCACTGCCCTGCCTGCCTCTCTGCTTTTCCTTTCTCCCTAGTGGGCAGCTATATCTCCATGTCCCTTCGAGGCCTGGAGCAACCCCTCCATGAGCCTTTTAGCTAGGGCAGGGCTGTTGGAAGCTCCACCTTTCCGCTGCTGGAGAAGGGGCATAGGGGTAGGCCCCATCCTGCAGCTGCTTCTCACACTCTCAGCCACTGGCTGGAGTCCAGCCACTTGATGCTCCCAGGCACCTCGAGGGAGATTTGTTGCCTCTCTCCCATTCCCATGGCATAGCACCAGCCCGCAAGAACGGTGGTCTCTGTCTCTGTGGCGCACTTTTTCCAGGCAAGCGGATGAGGTATTAGGAGCAACACTTAGCGAAATCCAGACCCTCCAAGGAGAGCTGCGTGAGCTCCAGGAAGTCCTCCACGCTCTGAGATGGAGCGCAAAGGACGTTGCCCGGCGTGCTCTCAACGAAGCCCTGAAGCAGACTGAGGGCATGACAGCGTGGGTAAGAGACCATTGCAGAAGGCTCTCCTCAGAGATTTTTCTTCCCCGCCCCGGCACGTATCCTAGTAGAGTTCCCTGCCACAGCTAACAGAAAGGCTCGGAGCACTGGAGTGAGCAGCCCCGCCACTCTGATACTGGTCAATGGGAGCCAAGCAAACCTGGGAGCTTTTCAGGGAATTCCCAAGCTCCTTAGGCCAGAGTGCAACAGCCAAGTTCACCTTAGCTGGCCCAGGAAGGGAGCTGGGATGTGCCCCTTTGCCTCTAATAGCTGCTCTCTTTTCTGTGTCTTCCCAGCATGTTCAAAAGTTAATCGAGGAAGCACTGGAGAAGCTGGAATATAACCAAGTCCAGATGCCGGATTTGGCCCGCAAATCATCAGGTGCGGCTACAGCACGGGAACAACCAAGACAGGGCGCCTCCTCTCTGTGCTTCAGCCTGTGTTAGCTTTCCTTTGCCACGGCCCATTAGCATAGCTCCATGAGCCACTGCTGTGTGTTCCAGGGGGGCTCACGCAAGGAAGACAGAGGGGAACGTCCCTGCTGGAGATCTAGGAATACCTAGTAGCATTTTTCAAGTTGACAGTGCAGTGGGAACAGGCGTCACCGTGGCAGTGTTCATTAGGACACAGCTATGTCCGCATGCCTTGATTCCTCCTCCGGGAGCACTAATTGGAATCCATGGAAGTAACAGTGGAGGGAAAGGAGGCAGGTACCAGGGCTGCGACGGTTCCCGTACAAGATGGCTGTTCAATAAATCCTTTTCTTTCCGAGTCTCTCCGGAGTTCATCCATGTCAGGAATTGAAATAACTGTCACAGGGGAGTGTCTCTGCTGCTTGTCTGAGGACAGGTCCACAGCCTACGGGGTTCATGAGATCCTCCGGAGAGATCACAGCCTTATAAACAGATGCAGTCCTCCAGGGAAGACTGGACTTGATCAGTGCATTCTTGTTTCAGGGGCTACCATCATTCATTCCAAGACTTCTGCCTCCTTCCGCGACACCAAAGGAATACTCTTCTGGGCTGGGCTCCCCTTGCTGCACTCCATGAAGTCTCCTGAGGTTATCCTTGAGGTAGGGACACCAAGAAACAGAGAGCAACCAAGCTGGGAGGGGAGAACCAAACCCACTGTGGAGAGTGTCCCTTTCCCACATGAACAGCGTGCACTGTTCTTCCTTCAGCCTGAAAATCATCCGGGAAACTGCTGGTCTTTCCCCGGGAGTCAGGGTCACGTCTTCATCAAGCTGCCCAAAGCAGTCTTTCCACGAGCTGTTACGCTGGAACATATTTCAGCGAGAGTGTCCCCTGGAGAAAACATCTCCAGTGCTCCGAAAGACTTTGCTGTCTATGTAAGTGCTTCCTCTAGAGTCGGGGGGGTTGTGAAGAGCATTTCTAAGCATGGCAGGGTGGCAGCGGGCAGGTGAATACAGGTCCCGCAACGCTGGGAGGATTCTCTCTGGCCTGCGACTTCCTCCGAGCCTGGAGGAGAAACAAACTCCTTTGAGTTACTCCATTTCCATCACACGCCTTTCCTTTGCGGTGTAGCCTCAGAGCAAAGCTTCCCATTTCCGGGGCCGCGCAGTGCTAAATGAGCCCTGAGTTGCAGGAGCTGGCACACTGGCTCTGCCACCACTCCTCCCAAATAATCCCCCTGCCCCTACTTCCTTTCTCCTCCTTGGTGCCAATTCTCTTTCCTGCGCACCCAAAGCTGCTCTTCCCAACACTCCCACCTCGGCCTAATTCTGGCCGCTTCAGTAGTTGCCCTAGGGAAGCTGAGTCTTCCCGCTGTGTACCTCCCTCTCTTCTTTTCTCCACCCCTGCCTTTCCGTAGGGGATGAAGGCGGAAAATGAGGAGCAGGGGCTGTTCCTAGGAGAGTTCACGTACGTGGCTGCAGAACATCCCTTCCAGACTTTCCAGCTGAAGGTACAGTGAGGAAGAGGCATGAGAAGTGTACGGGGGGAGGAGGAGGAGGAGGAGAAGTGTAGCTGGCAGGGGAGAAGCTCTAAGTAGTCGAAGGCCAGGGAGGAAAAGACAGCTCATCTCTTCTCATTTCAGAACGAGCGCTCTGACTCCATAGAGTACGTGAAGCTGAAGGTGCTGAGCAACTGGGGCCACCCGGAATACACATGCGTCTATCGAGTCAGGGTCCACGGTGACGCAGTACCCAATGAAGAGGACCCAGCATGGCGCTCTGCTGGAAACAACAGAGCACCCTGATTAAAGCTCGCAAGATTTGAGCAGCAGTGGTGATGGGCTACTGTGTGTGCCTTTCCTGCCTCCTTTCAATCCAGACTGCTCTGTCCTTGACAGCACCTCTTGAGATTGTTCTTGGCACTCTCATCGACTCGTTCCCATGCTTAAAGTGTCACCTGCAGGACGGGCTAGGCCTTCCCCCGTCCGTCCAGCATTTTTCTCACACCGCAATGGGCTATTGCTGGAGAAGGGGCAAACCGGTGAGGAAAGCGGGGAAACCAAGAGAGCTTTCCTTTAAATGGAAAGGCAGAAATCCTCTTTGACTCGGAGGACAGTGGCAGAGCAAAGCAGCAGTTTGTCAGGCCAGTACAGCAAGCCACTGCTGTCCCTGGTTCCTTATGCCTTGCATGACTTGATGCCTGTTGGCTGCAGGAGGAGGCTCTCGCTGCATGCGGGCAAGCACTCTCCTCGTGTGGCTCCCCATCCTCCACTCAGCGTGGCTTTTACGGACAGGCTGGATGGGGCTGTTCCCCCAGCTTTTGGCCTCTTCTATCATCCCTCTCCCCCCCTTCAGCAGACCTTGTGGTCTCCCCTCCAGGCCCTTTTCTGTGCTGGTACAGGGGCTGGAAGATGGGGTCTCTGGCTGGCATCACCTCCTATGCTTTGTTCAGCATGTTTGGCTGATTTTCCTGGGACTAGGGGACCCTGACAGTCTAAGAAGGTGGCTTCTGATGCTGTGTGTATCAGCAGAGCAGTTTTCTGTTCCCACGCCCCTCGTCGTGTACATCACACCTCCAAGTAACCCCTTTCCCCGTGCCCCGTGTCAGCGTGGTGGCGGTGGGTCTTCCTGGCACCAGGGCTTGGGACTCCGAGTGCTGGGAGTTTGTGCAGGACGCGCGTAGGTTTTCCTCTGTGGCAGGAGGAGCTGGTGTTTTCCCACCTCCTCTGATTTCCTCCCCTTTCCTCATAAGGCTTTTCTCCGCCACGCCAGTCAAACTCCTGTAAGCTGACCATCCAGTTCCTCCTCATTCACCCCGAGGCTTTGCCAAGCGTTGCCAAATTACCCCTCCGGGAAGGAAAGGTGTCTGCCTTTGCAGTTGCTGCATCCTTCTTTGCCTCCCCTTTTTGTGCTACACCTGCTGGGAAGCCCATGGTCTCCAGTGGAGCCATACCCTCACCCGGGGCTCCACTGGTTCAAGCACAGCCCCGGCTGGTAAAGAAGCCTTTACGGGCTCCTGGGGTGTGACAGGCCTGTATCATACCCTGCATCACCCCGATCCGCAGCTCCTCCAGAGTGTCCAAGTCAGGCCTTACAGGGCTCGGGGCTCGGCTTTTGTACTCGCAGCAGCCCACGGCCACACAGATGGGCCGGTGCCTCCTGGACCTCTGTCCAGGGCATCCTTTCTCCCTTATCTCTGACACGCTCACAGGCTTCCAACTTCCCGATTCTTAGGCTCAGCCCTTGCTCCCCCAACGCCTCATCTTCAGGCAGGGCTCAGAGAAGTGCCCCTGCCTTTGGCCAAGGCACTCCTCTTGTCGCCACGATTTGCGTAGCCTCCTCGTGTGAAAAAGGAGTACACGGCTCTCAAGTCCTGAGCACCTGTACCACACAGGCCATGCTCCTTCTTGGTTCTTCCAAACCTCCTCCTTTCTGGCCATGTCCCCGTTCCTGCCATGGTGGCTTGTGCAGGTCTTGTCCTCCTAATAACCACCACAGCTACCTCCTTCACTGCCCTGGCCTCTTGTATCAGAGGGCTTTCCTCACCCTCGGAATCCCAAACATCCCCATCCCACGTCTCCAGGTCCCAGGCACTTTCACTCAATGCTGCTGCTTCTCTCTGCTCTAAGCCTTTTCCCAGACACAGCACTGCAGCCAGGCACCGCACCATGGCGCTGGTGCCTCCTTAGGAGCCCTGCCCCAATTGTTTTGTGCCGTTTGTAAACGCTGCTCTTTTCCTTGCCCCACAGCTTCTGCAGCACTGGCCAGATCAAACAACAGCTGCTGGCAAGCAGAGCACTTCCTCTCTGCCTTTGGTTGATGCAAAGAAAGGCCATTTTCGCAATGGCTTTCACCACTGATGAGAGGGGCAGCTTGCTTAATGAGTAAGTCAGTCATCCCCAGCATCCCCTCCGTGCTCTCACAGAGCTTGCCCCAACAAACCTCGGCTTCTCGGGCCAGAGGACACGTCCACTCCTTTTGCTCCTTGCTTTTTCCTCCCTCCTTGAAGAGGGGCTTTTCACCCTTCCCAACAAGGTCCTCCTCCCTGGCCCAGGGGGCACCCTTACTTCCCCACACTTCAGCAAGGCCGCCTGGGCACCTCTGTGGCAGATGGCTCTTGGCTAATCCTGCTCAGACCCACAGGAGGCAGTAGGGACGGCTTAGCTCCCAGGCGTCATCGGCCGTGGGGAATATCCCCAACTCACCTGTCTGATGCCTGAGGTAGTGACAACTAAACTGTCCCCAAGCATTACATCCTGCTAGTAGGATTGCTACCCTTTCCACGTTAGGACGCAGACTAGAAACCTGGAGGTTTTCAAACAGAGGTGCATAGGCGATACAAGGTTTGAGAAGACCAGTTTCTCTGTCATCCGCCTACTTCTTCCAACAAGCCAGTCAGCTTGCAGCTAAGACCTCATCTACCTAGTTCCTTGGCAGGCACGTGTCCCTCTGTCTTCTGGGCTCTGGAGAGCTGGTCTCCCTTTGAATTCTTGGCCCTTGCTAACTGGCTCCATAGCAGTTGGAGAGCTGGCTTTCAGCCCTCAGAGCTTGAAGGCAGCACTCTTGCCATGTCAGTCACTAGCAAGAGCCCAGCAGCTCCTCTGCTAAGCACCTGGCAGGGCCCCAAGTGCCCTAGCAGGCCTTAACAGTGCTGACCATCCTCACCTGGGGGCTGCACCAGCACACCCCCCCCTCACCTCACCCCACAGGTGTCCATGGGCCCAGAAGCCCTATTTAAGCTTGGGCCTGGGCCTGGAGCCCCTGCCTGAGCTCTGTTGGAGAGCTGTTGCTCTTCAGCTCAGCCAGGGCCCTCCCTGGCCAAGCGCCCTGGTGGCCCAGAGCCTGCTCTGGGGACTGACCTTCTGCCTTCTTCTCCTGGTGCTGCCTTGTCATCTTGGGCCTGCCTGGCAGTCACTGGGCCTGACCCTGACCCTGACCCTGACCTGCTCTTGTGGCTTCCCCTTGGACCTGCCTCGTCGTCCTGAACTTGCCTCATGCTCTGCACTCTTATTGGAGCTGGCCATGATCTCTGGGCCTGTCCTGCTTGGGTGCTGTGGGACAGGGCCCTTGCTGCTGATGCCCTGGCCCTGCATTTGCCTCCTGGCTCCCCATCCTTAAGGAGCAGCTGGCCCTTCCCGATCCCAGACGCACCCTAGGATGCCAGTGGAGAAGTCTCTTGATGAGACTTGGGAGGTGCCCTCACCAAGGGCCTTACTCAGAGCACGGCTGCTGTGACAGGTGTCTTGGAGTCACCTTGAACGACTGAGCGCACAGACCGCTCGTCCTCCTTTTGGGCTGTGATGTTCTGCTGAGACGCAGCAGAAGCCTGGCATGGAGGGGTTGTGTTCTGGTGCCTCGGGCCCTGTATGCAGGGAGGGGGCCTTCTGTGAAGCCCCCACCTGGAGGGTCTCTCTCAGCATGGTGAGCTGGTGTGTACAGGAAACTCCAGTCTGAGGTACATCTGCGCCAAGGTAAAAGGAGTGACTGACTGACTGACTGACTGACTGATGGAAGTGTAATGTGCCATTAACTTCCATCCCAAAGCAAAAGATGGGGAGTTTTACAGGAGGAAGAGCTTACTTAGCTGCAGCCTAACAAGGCCTCGTGCACTGGAAACACTGGTAAGCACCACAGGAGAAGGACCACGAATACCTTCGGTATACGAGCTAGGAAAACCAACGACAACCACCATCCAACAGCCTTCTCATTTACGGCCCAGGCAAGCCTCAGGGCGAGCAACGAGGGATGCGCCTCAGGGCGCGGCGCGGCGCGGCCGCAGCCCTCCCGCTCGGGGGCACAAGGGAGCGCGGCCGGCAGAGGCGCGGTACTTGCCGCCAGCAGCGTAGCGGTGGCTGCGAGCTGCGGGCGGCTCCTTGACGGCGCGCCTCATCCCGGAGACCCGCCTCGGGGAGAGAAGAGAGAGAAAGCCGGCCCGGGCTGCGCCCGCCCCACCGCCGCGCGGCTCCGCGCCAGGAACGGACGCCCAACGGCTGCGCGCTCCTCGCCGCCGCCGCCGCCGCCGCCGCCGCCCAGCTCCCTCCCGACCGCTCCGCGCACCGGCGGAACCGGCCGGCCGCGCGCGAAGCCGCCCCAGCGGCCCGCCGTCCCCATGGCAACGGCGGCGGCGGCTCGGGGCTCTTCGCCACCACCCCCCGCCCCGCCCGCAAGGGGGCGTGGCCTGCAGCCCCCACGCCCCGAACCCGCGGCGGGATAGGCGGGTGGGGAAGGCGCGGAAGCTGCGTCCCCTGCCGCTTGCCGTCGCCGCCGTTTTGCCGGGTGCCGTCGCCGCGGTAGCGGTGAGGGTTGAAGCATGGCGCAGCCCGTCTGATGCCCTGCTCAGCTGGTCCGCAGTTCGGCGTGGGCTCGGGGCGTGTACTCAGCGGGGGCTGTGCTCAGGGGTGCGGGCTGCCTGCCCTCGCGGCATCCTGGCCGGGCTGGGGTCGGCTGTGCAGGCCCCGCAGAAGCGATGCCGCCAGCCACGCCGGGATTTATGCTCCCGTCGAGCCGCGTGAGGTTTGGTGCCTCCGCCGTTGCTGCGGCGTAGCACAAGCCGGCCAGAACAGTGCTTTTGCTCTGTGTGATGCACTCTTTCTAGGCGAGCAGGTGAGGAGTGAGGAGCTGAACCTCCAAGTTCACCTTGGCTGGCCTTGTAAGGGGGGCTGGCTTGCGCCCGGTGGCCCGTTCCTTTTCCTGCTAAGGGCCGCTCTTTTCTGTCTTCCTTCCCAGGACGTGCAAAAGCTAATCGATGAAGCATGGGAGAAGCTGGAAGGTGGTAACCAAGGCCAGACGCTGGATTGTGCCCACAAATCGTCAGGTGCGGCTACGGCACATGAACAACAGAGGCAGGGCGCCTTCCAAAGCGCCTCCTGTCTAGCTGGACAAGGTTTGCATTGGAACGTCCCCAGTGGCAGGAGAGACAGGGTAAAAAGTTGAGGGCTGCCGCCTGCTCAAAAGGCATGATGTGACTGACGGGGTGTGTGATGTGGCAAACCACATATGAAAGACCTCAAGCCTAGGTGTCCTTGTTTGCTAGCAGAGGGCTGTGTTAGCTTTCATTTTCCACAGCCTATTGGGAGAGTTCAGTGAATCACTGCTGTGCGTTCCAGGGGGCTCATGCAAGGAAGACAGAGGGGGCTATCACTGCTGGAGATCTAGGAATATGTAGTAGCACCTCTCAAGTTGACACAGCCACAACACACATGGTTCATAGGACCCTCTGGACAGATGAAATGCTTATATCCAGATATATATCCAGATATATGTCCTTCCTCCAGGGAAGACAGTACTTTATCATTGCATTTGTGTTAAATTTTCAGGGGCTGCTGTCCTGCTTTCAATGACTTCTGTCTTCTTCCGGAATACCGAAGAAAACTCTGCTGGGCTGGGCTCCCATTGTTGGGTGAGATGAAGTTTCCTGAGGTTATTCTTGAGGTAGGGACATGAAGAAACAGAGAGCAGCCAAGGTGGGGTTCACTAATCCAGTGTTAGGGGTTTCCCTTACCCTTGCCTCTGTTTCTGCATTGCTCTTGCAGGTACCTACTTGCTTCTTGTGTCTCCCTACAGGGGAGTATTTCCTCTGCAAACCTGCCTCAGGTCCTCAGTGCTGAGTGGCTTCTAACAGGGGAACTTGGTCAGGCAGGGTTTGCCTTCCCAGTCCTTGTGAAGACTGTTGGTATTATTACATTGAAGGTAAAGGAGCATGGGGCCTCGAGAGGCCTGAGGTGTGAGCGATGTGGGGCTCCAAGTGAGCACAGGTGGGCACTGGCAGCCAGCACTGTTGACTTGCCTCAAATTTAATTTGCCAGACTGTCCTGCCATGGCAACAAAACTCTTTTGCTGACTCTGTGAATTGTTACTTTCTGGGGGGGAAGGGAAAAAATAAAGTCTTCCCTTTTCCATAGGGAAATGGGGGGCTGACTGCAGTCCCTAGAGATCCCATGAGGTAGCAAAAAAAGCGAGATTCAGATATGCTCCCTTCCCCTCCTCTAAACACGTCTCCTATCCTCTGCAGTCAAGAGCCTGCTGCCCAGAGCAACAACTAGAAAAAAAAGTGCAGGCCCAGCCCTTCTCTTATGCCACTGTGCCTTCTTCGGGCTACAGGAAAAAAGCTGCTGCCGCCACCATGAAGCTGAGCCGCCGGCAGAGAACTGCTGACTGTACGTGGTTGCTCGCTTCAGTTGGCTCTGCAGGCCCTGGTGGTGCAGAGTGTCAAAAGCAGGGACTAGACAAGGCTGCTGGTGGCTCCCAAATCACTCCCTCCTCCCTGGGACTTCAGAGAGTTTAATACTTGGGAGGAGATGTTGTGATTTCCGAGGGCTGCCTCTCTGCAGAGGAAGAGAGCAGCTTCTGTGTCCTGTCAGGTTGAGCTTGGCCTGGAAATACGGCGCTGCCTTGTCTACTGTGATGTCGCTGCCTGCCGTTGACATCACAAGCCGTCGCTGCTGTGTGAGGTAGCAAGAGCAGGGCGGCAGCTCCGGGCTGCCCCTGCCGCTTGGTCACTCCCTGTCGTGGAGGCAAGGAGGTCGGAGCGCTTTTGGCCCATGCCCACGCAAACAGGGTGTTTGGCAACTGCAGCTCTGCAAGGATGTTCAGAAATCACGGCCAAGACCTACGCTGGTATGGAGGTGCTTCTTCGGGGAGTTCTAGAGATCCCCCTCTCTTCTCCCCAAGTGCCGTTTGCAGCTAATCAGCCCGGCGCTGGGGGACGGACTGGGGAAGAACACAAGGACAGCCTCCGAGCTCAGTGTAAAGGTGGCTGAAGGCAACAGCAGGTAGCACGTGTCCTGTGTGCCTGAGCCCCTTTCTTTCTTGTAGGCAACCTGCGAGCCAAGGGCCTGTTCTCCAGAGCACCGGAGTCCGCAGGCAGGACCAAGGCCAGCTTCAGCATCCTGGCAAAAGTAAGCTGACGCGATTCTTCAGTACAGCTCTCTCTGCTTGTTACCATTTACAGTGTGGCTTGTTTGCATGGAAGGAGAAGGCTGTTGTCCAATGGCAGTGAGAAAAACCGGCTCAAATACAACTGCATTACGAGAGCTGTTGCTTCTGCATGGCTCAGCCATCCAAAGGCAGGAAATGCAACGTGGAGGCTTTATGCGACCATATAAGCCTTTTTTCTGAAATGTGCAAAGACTCAGTGGTTGCCTGCTGTTTTTCATGTGCAGGTTTCCTCGTCCAGGTCAAACTCGCTCTATACTTTCTCCAGCTGGTGAAGAGCTTTTCAGCCCCCAGTTGTTTCAAACTCTTGTCAGAGGCAGAGCAAGAGCTCCCAGAAGCCCGGCCTTAGGCTCTGCCTCAAGGTCCTGGGGACCAGGAAAGGCAGCTCTGCCTATGACCTAAGAGGCCGACCCTCTGTAGCCCTAAAGGGAGATATGACCTGATTAAGGAGTGATTTTTGGACTGGAGGGAATTCATTTCCCGTCCCCTGTCCTGCTTGCAGCTGCAGAGCAACTGACAGAAGCGGGAGCAAGTCACAGAAACGGGAGGATGCCTCCTGTCCTCTGCCAACACAAAGAGGACGAGTAGAAGCCCTAACCTAGAATTACACACGAGCTCACTGGACTTTTTCCATCTTGCCTCTTTCTCAGGAGTTTTCTGGCTCATCTGGCATTTCATCCTGCTGAGCGTAACGTCTCCTCAGCGCTTTGTGCTCCACGTTTTGGGCACTATTGCAAGGTAAAGCTGAGGCAGCACCTTTTCTTGAGAGTGGGGGGAGAACAGTCTCGGCACAAGTACCGACTGGATGGTGGGCAGGAGAAGCGGGTGTGAATTATGTCCTTTGCGTCTCCAAAGAATCGCCTCTACTCCCTTAGGCAGGAAGTACGGCCCTAGCTTTTGTTGGCACTGCTTCTCCTGGTCTGGAGTTAATCCTCCATCCCTAGCTCCCCTATGCCAATCCTCACCCTCCCAAATGCCCCACTGCCACAGTGGCTGAAAGCTTGACCACTGACTGGAGCTCGTGCGCGAGCAGGCCACTTCCCAAGTCAGTAACGCCAGGTGCAAGAGCTGCAGTTGCTACTGCTGCTCTGGAGCCTGCTTAGGGCCTGCACAGCTGCAGCCAGCTTCACCCTTCTTTTCCTCCATGCTCCTCCACAGGCAAAAGAAGGCTCGGAAGACAGTTCTCCTGGTGCTGCTTGCTCTGTTTGCCTCCCTTCTTGGTGAGTGTCTGTAGAGCCCCGAAGTCACGGTGGTTCTTTACGAGAGACCCCGTGCTTGCTTCTGCTTGGGTCCATGTAGACGGCTGTGGCCAGAGGAGCCCAACTAGGAGCAGGAAGGCCCTGAGAGAGGGCTGCCCCGCTTCCACGTGCCTCAGAGCAACGGGGGTGGGCACAGGGTGACTTGCTTTTCCCCGGAGCTGAAGCTAAGTCTCCTAAGCCTGGGGAGCGGCAGTGGCTAGCCTGCTTGCCCCAGGAAGTGGGGAAGCTTCCTTCAGGAGAGAGCAGCATGTCCCGGGGAAGGAATCTTCATCTCTTCAGAGGCCCCTCTTCCATCATCCTCTCTTCCCGAGAAGAAGAGAGGAGACACAATGATGGCATCTGTGCCTGACCCTCAGAGTGCAGCAGGCAGCCCTATGGAGGGAGGCAGCTGGTTAAGGTTTCATGAGGCGCTAACAAAGCCTGGGAGATCCCCGTGCTGGCTTGTCACCCTTCCCAAGCAGTCTCCAGCCGCAGGAGCACTTGCAGCCTGTCTTTTGCTGGCACACCAACTCACGCACAGCTTCCTAACATCAGCTGGGTGTCAGCATGCCTGAAGGACTGGAGCCCTACTTGCACACAGCTCTTCTGGCATGAGCAAGTTCGAAGTGTAAAGAGAGCTTTGGTTTGTGACCAACAGGTGTTTACCACGTGGGGCTGCTGGATGAAGGAAGCATCCGGACGACCGCAGCAGCAGCGAGGGCCTACATCTTCTCCTCCTTTCAACCTATCTGTCAGCAGGTGACATTCTGGGTGCCTCAAATCCAGGCTGCTTCTGCCAGTCTTAACCCAAGGGCATCAAGGGTGGCTTTGTTAAAAGGCCCTTTCTTGCGGGGGCTAGCGCAAGGTCCACGAGCCACCATTGCCAGGTCTGTCAGGTGAAGGTAAACTGCCCAAACACCAGTGCCTTAACATGAAGCTCCTGGTATAGGGCACAGCTGAAAATGGACCGCTGTTATGCACGTGGTTACCTCAAAGTACTGGGTTGTTTCTGAAATCTTGAGTCTTTTGGTCTGGCTCATTCTTTGCCCAGCCGTTCAACACAGCAACCACTAAAAAGTGTGTCTGTGTGTGTTGTCTGTGTGTGTGTGCACGTGCACATGCCTAATAAAGCCAGCAGCTTTATAGTAATAGAGCCTTTCATGGTGGTCTTAAGAAAGGAACTGTAATGACAGCACACCTTGAAATGGAGCAATAACCAGTGTGGTACTGGCCCAGCTCTCCAGGAACAGAGGAAATTCAAGGACTATGCACAAAGGCATGTGGTGTAGGCATCTCTTGAGCTGTCAAGTCAGTGGCCGACAAATGGTAGAAGGCTTTTTAAGAATCGATCCGTTGGATTCAAGGAAATGTCGGTGCTTCTCGAATAGCACAATAGCCAGTGTGACTTGTGTTCTCTTGCCTGGCAGTCTCTCGGGATAATTTCCCAGTGCATGCTAGCGGAGTAGCTGGCTCCCCGGAGGCATGGGGTCTGTGCCTGTTTGCTTCCCGTTGCTGTAAAGGCCATACCATTGCCCCACACCTTCCTTTCTGCAGCAGGTCTGTTGGTGTTTGAACTGAACGTTCCCTTACTTGTCCCCATAGGAGGAGTTTCCTCTCTCTGGCGTGCACGTGAAGACGCAGAGGTAAAAATGATTTCCTCTTGGCTAGATGATGCTTTAGAGGAGCTCCAGGCCTGTCTCACACAAACTTCACACGACACAATTCCCAGGGCTCTTCCCACTGCCCTGCCTGCCTCTCTGCTTTTCCTTTCTCCCTAGTGGGCAGCTATATCTCCATGTCCCTTCGAGGCCTGGAGCAACCCCTCCATGAGCCTTTTAGCTAGGGCAGGGCTGTTGGAAGCTCCACCTTTCCGCTGCTGGAGAAGGGGCATAGGGGTAGGCCCCATCCTGCAGCTGTTTCTCACACTCTCAGCCACTGGCTGGAGTCCAGCCACTTGATGCTCCCAGGCACCTCGAGGGAGATTTGTTGCCTCTCTCCCATTCCCATGGCATAGCACCAGCCCGCAAGAACGGTGGTCTCTGTCTCTGTGGCGCACTTTTTCCAGGCAAGCGGATGAGGTATTAGGAGCAACACTTAGCGAAATCCAGACCCTCCAAGGAGAGCTGCGTGAGCTCCAGGAAGTCCTCCACGCTCTGAGATGGAGCGCAAAGGACGTTGCCCGGCGTGCTCTCAACGAAGCCCTGAAGCAGACTGAGGGCATGACAGCGTGGGTAAGAGACCATTGCAGAAGGCTCTCCTCAGAGATTTTTCTTCCCCGCCCCGGCACGTATCCTAGTAGAGTTCCCTGCCACAGCTAACAGAAAGGCTCGGAGCACTGGAGTGAGCAGCCCCGCCACTCTGATACTGGTCAATGGGAGCCAAGCAAACCTGGGAGCTTTTCAGGGAATTCCCAAGCTCCTTAGGCCAGAGTGCAACAGCCAAGTTCACCTTAGCTGGCCCAGGAAGGGAGCTGGGATGTGCCCCTTTGCCTCTAATAGCTGCTCTCTTTTCTGTGTCTTCCCAGCATGTTCAAAAGTTAATCGAGGAAGCACTGGAGAAGCTGGAATATAACCAAGTCCAGATGCCGGATTTGGCCCGCAAATCATCAGGTGCGGCTACAGCACGGGAACAACCAAGACAGGGCGCCTCCTCTCTGTGCTTCAGCCTGTGTTAGCTTTCCTTTGCCATGGCCCATTAGCATAGCTCCATGAGCCACTGCTGTGTGTTCCAGGGGGGCTCACGCAAGGAAGACAGAGGGGAACGTCCCTGCTGGAGATCTAGGAATACCTAGTAGCATTTTTCAAGTTGACAGTGCAGTGGGAACAGGCGTCACCGTGGCAGTGTTCATTAGGACACAGCTATGTCCGCATGCCTTGATTCCTGCTCCGGGAGCACTAATTGGAATCCATGGAAGTAACAGTGGAGGGAAAGGAGGCAGGTACCAGGGCTGCGACAGTTCCCGTACAAGATGGCTGTTCAATAAATCCTTTTCTTTCCGAGTCTCTCCGGAGTTCATCCATGTCAGGAATTGAAATAACTGTCACAGGGGAGTGTCTCTGCTGCTTGTCTGAGGACAGGTCCACAGCCTACGGGGTTCATGAGATCCTCCGGAGAGATCACAGCCTTATAAACAGATGCAGTCCTCCAGGGAAGACTGGACTTGATCAGTGCATTCTTGTTTCAGGGGCTACCATCATTCATTCCAAGACTTCTGCCTCCTTCCGCGACACCAAAGGAATACTCTTCTGGGCTGGGCTCCCCTTGCTGCACTCCATGAAGTCTCCTGAGGTTATCCTTGAGGTAGGGACACCAAGAAACAGAGAGCAACCAAGCTGGGAGGGGAGAACCAAACCCACTGTGGAGAGTGTCCCTTTCCCACATGAACAGCGTGCACTGTTCTTCCTTCAGCCTGAAAATCATCCGGGAAACTGCTGGTCTTTCCCCGGGAGTCAGGGTCACGTCTTCATCAAGCTGCCCAAAGCAGTCTTTCCACGAGCTGTTACGCTGGAACATATTTCAGCGAGAGTGTCCCCTGGAGAAAACATCTCCAGTGCTCCGAAAGACTTTGCTGTCTATGTAAGTGCTTCCTCTAGAGTCGGGGGGGTTGTGAAGAGCATTTCTAAGCATGGCAGGGTGGCAGCGGGCAGGTGAATACAGGTCCCGCAACGCTGGGAGGATTCTCTCTGGCCTGCGACTTCCTCCGAGCCTGGAGGAGAAACAAACTCCTTTGAGTTACTCCATTTCCATCACACGCCTTTCCTTTGCGGTGTAGCCTCAGAGCAAAGCTTCCCATTTCCGGGGCCGCGCAGTGCTAAATGAGCCCTGAGTTGCAGGAGCTGGCACACTGGCTCTGCCACCACTCCTCCCAAATAATCCCCCTGCCCCTACTTCCTTTCTCCTCCTTGGTGCCAATTCTCTTTCCTGCGCACCCAAAGCTGCTCTTCCCAACACTCCCACCTCGGCCTAATTCTGGCCGCTTCAGTAGTTGCCCTAGGGAAGCTGAGTCTTCCCGCTGTGTACCTCCCTCTCTTCTTTTCTCCACCCCTGCCTTTCCGTAGGGGATGAAGGCGGAAAATGAGGAGCAGGGGCTGTTCCTAGGAGAGTTCACGTACGTGGCTGCAGAACATCCCTTCCAGACTTTCCAGCTGAAGGTACAGTGAGGAAGAGGCATGAGAAGTGTATGGGGGGAGGAGGAGGAGGAGGAGAAGTGTAGCTGGCAGGGGAGAAGCTCTAAGTAGTCGAAGGCCAGGGAGGAAAAGACAGCTCATCTCTTCTCATTTCAGAACGAGCGCTCTGACTCCATAGAGTACGTGAAGCTGAAGGTGCTGAGCAACTGGGGCCACCCGGAATACACATGCGTCTATCGAGTCAGGGTCCACGGTGACGCAGTACCCAATGAAGAGGACCCAGCATGGCGCTCTGCTGGAAACAACAGAGTACCCTGATTAAAGCTCGCAAGATTTGAGCAGCAGTGGTGATGGGCTACTGTGTGTGCCTTTCCTGCCTCCTTTCAATCCAGACTGCTCTGTCCTTGACAGCACCTCTTGAGATTGTTCTTGGCACTCTCATCGACTCGTTCCCATGCTTAAAGTGTCACCTGCAGGACGGGCTAGGCCTTCCCCCGTCCGTCCAGCATTTTTCTCACACCGCAATGGGCTATTGCTGGAGAAGGGGCAAACCGGTGAGGAAAGCGGGGAAACCAAGAGAGCTTTCCTTTAAATGGAAAGGCAGAAATCCTCTTTGACTCGGAGGACAGTGGCAGAGCAAAGCAGCAGTTTGTCAGGCCAGTACAGCAAGCCACTGCTGTCCCTGGTTCCTTATGCCTTGCATGACTTGATGCCTGTTGGCTGCAGGAGGAGGCTCCCGCTGCATGCGGGCAAGCACTCTCCTCGTGTGGCTCCCCATCCTCCTCTCAGCGTGGCTTTTACGGACAGGCTGGATGGGGCTGTTCCCCCAGCTTTTGGCCTCTTCTATCATCCCTCTCCCCCCCTTCAGCAGACCTTGTGGTCTCCCCTCCAGGCCCTTTTCTGTGCTGGTACAGGGGCTGGAAGATGGGGTCTCTGGCTGGCATCACCTCCTACGCTTTGTTCAGCATGTTTGGCTGATTTTCCTGGGACTAGGGGACCCTGACAGTCTAAGAAGGTGGCTTCTGATCCTGTGTGTATCAGCAGAGCAGTTTTCTGTTCCCACGCCCCTCGTCGTGTACATCACACCTCCAAGTAACCCCTTTCCCCGTGCCCCGTGTCAGCGTGGTGGCGGTGGGCCTTCCTGGCACCAGGGCTTGGGACTCCGAGTGCTGGGAGTTTGTGCAGGACGCGCGTAGGTTTTCCTCTGTGGCAGGAGGAGCTGGTGTTTTCCCACCTCCTCTGATTTCTTCCCCTTTCCTCATAAGGCTTTTCTCTGCCACGCCAGTCAAACTCCTGTAAGCTGACCATCCAGTTCCTCCTCATTCACCCCGAGGCTTTGCCAAGCGTTGCCAAATTACCCCTCCGGGAAGGAAAGGTGTCTGCCTTTGCAGTTGCTGCATCCTTCTTTGCCTCCCCTTTTTGTGCTACACCTGCTGGGAAGCCCATGGTCTCCAGTGGAGCCATACCCTCACCCGGGGCTCCACTGGTTCAAGCACAGCCCCGGCTGGTAAAGAAGCCTTTACGGGCTCCTGGGGTGTGACAGGCCTGTATCATACCCTGCATCACCCCGATCCGCAGCTCCTCCAGAGTGTCCAAGTCAGGCCTTACAGGGCTCGGGGCTCGGCTTTTGTACTCGCAGCAGCCCACGGCCACACAGATGGGCCGGTGCCTCCTGGACCTCTGTCCAGGGCATCCTTTCTCCCTTATCTCTGACACGCTCACAGGCTTCCAACTTCCCGATTCTTAGGCTCAGCCCTTGCTCCCCCAACGCCTCATCTTCAGGCAGGGCTCAGAGAAGTGCCCCTGCCTTTGGCCAAGGCACTCCTCTTGTCACCACGATTCGCGTAGCCTCCTCGTGTGAAAAAGGAGTACACGGCTCTCAAGTCCTGAGCACCTGTACCACACAGGCCATGCTCCTTCTTGGTTCTTCCAAACCTCCTCCTTTCTGGCCATGTCCCCGTTCCTGCCATGGTGGCTTGTGCCTGGCAACTGGTGCTCTGCTTCCCCGCTCTGCAGGTCTTGTCCTCCTAATAACCACCACAGCTACCTCCTTCACTGCCCTGGCCTCTTGTATCAGAGGGCTTTCCTCACCCTCGGAATCCCAAACATCCCCATCCCACGTCTCCAGGTCCCAGGCACTTTCACTCAATGCTGCTGCTTCTCTCTGCTCTAAGCCTTTTCCCAGACACAGCACTGCAGCCAGGCACCGCACCATGGCGCTGGTGCCTCCTTAGGAGCCCTGCCCCAATTGTTTTGTGCCGTTTGTAAACGCTGCTCTTTTCCTTGCCCCACAGCTTCTGCAGCACTGGCCAGATCAAACAACAGCTGCTGGCAAGCAGAGCACTTCCTCTCTGCCTTTGGTTGATGCAAAGAAAGGCCATTTTCGCAATGGCTTTCACCACTGATGAGAGGGGCAGCTTGCTTAATGAGTAAGTCAGTCATCCCCAGCATCCCCTCCGTGCTCTCACAGAGCTTGCCCCAACAAACCTCGGCTTCTCGGGCCAGAGGACACGTCCACTCCTTTTGCTCCTTGCTTTTTCCTCCCTCCTTGAAGAGGGGCTTTTCACCCTTCCCAACAAGGTCCTCCTCCCTGGCCCAGGGGGCACCCTTACTTCCCCACACTTCAGCAAGGCCGCCTGGGCACCTCTGTGGCAGATGGCTCTTGGCTAATCCTGCTCAGACCCACAGGAGGCAGTAGGGACGGCTTAGCTCCCAGGCGTCATCGGCCGTGGGGAATATCCCCAACTCACCTGTCTGATGCCTGAGGTAGTGACAACTAAACTGTCCCCAAGCATTACATCCTGCTAGTAGGATTGCTACCCTTTCCACGTTAGGACGCAGACTAGAAACCTGGAGGTTTTCAAACAGAGGTGCATAGGCGATACAAGGTTTGAGAAGACCAGTTTCTCTGTCATCCGCCTACTTCTTCCAACAAGCCAGTCAGCTTGCAGCTAAGACCTCATCTACCTAGTTCCTTGGCAGGCACGTGTCCCTCTGTCTTCTGGGCTCTGGAGAGCTGGTCTCCCTTTGAATTCTTGGCCCTTGCTAACTGGCTCCATAGCAGTTGGAGAGCTGGCTTTCAGCCCTCAGAGCTTGAAGGCAGCACTCTTGCCATGTCAGTCACTAGCAAGAGCCCAGCAGCTCCTCTGCTAAGCACCTGGCAGGGCCCCAAGTGCCCTAGCAGGCCTTAACAGTGCTGACCATCCTCACCTGGGGGCTGCACCAGCACACCCCCCCTCACCTCACCCCACAGGTGTCCATGGGCCCAGAAGCCCTATTTAAGCTTGGGCCTGGGCCTGGAGCCCCTGCCTGAGCTCTGTTGGAGAGCTGTTGCTCTTCAGCTCAGCCAGGGCCCTCCCTGGCCAAGCGCCCTGGTGGCCCAGAGCCTGCTCTGGGGACTGACCTTCTGCCTTCTTCTCCTGGTGCTGCCTTGTCATCTTGGGCCTGCCTGGCAGTCACTGGGCCTGACCCTGACCCTGACCCTGACCTGCTCTTGTGGCTTCCCCTTGGACCTGCCTCGTCGTCCTGAACTTGCCTCATGCTCTGCACTCTTATTGGAGCTGGCCATGATCTCTGGGCCTGTCCTGCTTGGGTGCTGTGGGACAGGGCCCTTGCTGCTGATGCCCTGGCCCTGCATTTGCCTCCTGGCTCCCCATCCTTAAGGAGCAGCTGGCCCTTCCCGATCCCAGACGCACCCTAGGATGCCAGTGGAGAAGTCTCTTGATGAGACTTGGGAGGTGCCCTCACCAAGGGCCTTACTCAGAGCACGGCTGCTGTGACAGGTGTCTTGGAGTCACCTTGAACGACTGAGCGCACAGACCGCTCGTCCTCCTTTTGGGCTGTGATGTTCTGCTGAGACGCGGTATTGGAGCCTGGCATGGAGGGGTTGTGTTCTGGTGCCTCGGGCCCTGTATGCAGGGAGGGGGCCTTCTGTGAAGCCCCCACCTGGAGGGTCTCTCTCAGCATGGTGAGCTGGTGTGTACAGGAAACTCCAGTCTGAGGTACATCTGCGCCAAGGTAAAAGGAGTGACTGACTGATGGAAGTGTAATGTGCCATTAACTTCCATCCCAAAGCAAAAGATGGGGAGTTTTACAGGAGGAAGAGCTTACTTAGCTGCAGCCTAACAAGGCCTCGTGCACTGGAAACACTGGTAAGCACCACAGGAGAAGGACCACGAATACCTTCGGTATACGAGCTAGGAAAACCAACGACAACCACCATCCAACAGCCTTCTCATTTACGGCCCAGGCAAGCCTCAGGGCGGGCAACGAGGGATGCGCCTCAGGGCGCGGCGCGGCGCGGCGCGGCCGCAGCCCTCCCGCTCGGGGGCACAAGGGAGCGCGGCCGGCAGAGGCGCGGTACTTGCCGCCAGCAGCGTAGCGGTGGCTGCGAGCTGCGGGCGGCTCCTTGACGGCGCGCCTCATCCCGGAGACCCGCCTCGGGGAGAGAAGAGAGAGAAAGCCGGCCCGGGCTGCGCCCGCCCCACCGCCGCGCGGCTCCGCGCCAGGAACGGACGCCCAACGGCTGCGCGCTCCTCGCCGCCGCCGCCGCCGCCGCCGCCGCCCAGCTCCCTCCCGACCGCTCCGCGCACCGGCGGAACCGGCCGGCCGCGCGCGAAGCCGCCCCAGCGGCCCGCCGTCCCCATGGCAACGGCGGCGGCGGCTCGGGGCTCTTCGCCACCACCCCCCGCCCCGCCCGCAAGGGGGCGTGGCCTGCAGCCCCCACGCCCCGAACCCGCGGCGGGATAGGCGGGTGGGGAAGGCGCGGAAGCTGCGTCCCCTGCCGCTTGCCGTCGCCGCCGTTTTGCCGGGTGCCGTCGCCGCGGTAGCGGTGAGGGTTGAAGCATGGCGCAGCCCGTCTGATGCCCTGCTCAGCTGGTCCGCAGTTCGGCGTGGGCTCGGGGCGTGTACTCAGCGGGGGCTGTGCTCAGGGGTGCGGGCTGCCTGCCCTCGCGGCATCCTGGCCGGGCTGGGGTCGGCTGTGCAGGCCCCGCAGAAGCGATGCCGCCAGCCACGCCGGGATTTATGCTCCCGTCGAGCCGCGTGAGGTTTGGTGCCTCCGCCGTTGCTGCGGCGTAGCACAAGCCGGCCAGAACAGTGCTTTTGCTCTGTGTGATGCACTCTTTCTAGGCGAGCAGGTGAGGAGTGAGGAGCTGAACCTCCAAGTTCACCTTGGCTGGCCTTGTAAGGGGGGCTGGCTTGCGCCCGGTGGCCCGTTCCTTTTCCTGCTAAGGGCCGCTCTTTTCTGTCTTCCTTCCCAGGACGTGCAAAAGCTAATCGATGAAGCATGGGAGAAGCTGGAAGGTGGTAACCAAGGCCAGACGCTGGATTGTGCCCACAAATCGTCAGGTGCGGCTACGGCACATGAACAACCGAGGCAGGGCGCCTTCCAAAGCGCCTCCTGTCTAGCTGGACAAGGTTTGCATTGGAACGTCCCCAGTGGCAGGAGAGACAGGGTAAAAAGTTGAGGGCTGCCGCCTGCTCAAAAGGCATGATGTGACTGACGGAGTGTGTGATGTGGCAAACCACATATGAAAGACCTCAAGCCTAGGTGTCCTTGTTTGCTAGCAGAGGGCTGTGTTAGCTTTCATTTTCCACAGCCTATTGGGAGAGTTCAGTGAATCACTGCTGTGCGTTCCAGGGGGCTCATGCAAGGAAGACAGAGGGGGCTATCACTGCTGGAGATCTAGGAATATGTAGTAGCACCTCTCAAGTTGACACAGCCACAACACACATGGTTCATAGGACCCTCTGGACAGATGAAATGCTTATATCCAGATATATATCCAGATATATGTCCTTCCTCCAGGGAAGACAGTACTTTATCATTGCATTTGTGTTAAATTTTCAGGGGCTGCTGTCCTGCTTTCAATGACTTCTGTCTTCTTCCGGAATACCGAAGAAAACTCTGCTGGGCTGGGCTCCCATTGTTGGGTGAGATGAAGTTTCCTGAGGTTATTCTTGAGGTAGGGACATGAAGAAACAGAGAGCAGCCAAGGTGGGGTTCACTAATCCAGTGTTAGGGGTTTCCCTTACCCTTGCCTCTGTTTCTGCATTGCTCTTGCAGGTACCTACTTGCTTCTTGTGTCTCCCTACAGGGGAGTATTTCCTCTGCAAACCTGCCTCAGGTCCTCAGTGCTGAGTGGCTTCTAACAGGGGAACTTGGTCAGGCAGGGTTTGCCTTCCCAGTCCTTGTGAAGACTGTTGGTATTATTACATTGAAGGTAAAGGAGCATGGGGCCTCGAGAGGCCTGAGGTGTGAGCGATGTGGGGCTCCAAGTGAGCACAGGTGGGCACTGGCAGCCAGCACTGTTGACTTGCCTCAAATTTAATTTGCCAGACTGTCCTGCCATGGCAACAAAACTCTTTTGCTGACTCTGTGAATTGTTACTTTCTGGGGGGGAAGGGAAAAAATAAAGTCTTCCCTTTTCCATAGGGAAATGGGGGGCTGACTGCAGTCCCTAGAGATCCCATGAGGTAGCAAAAAAAGCGAGATTCAGATATGCTCCCTTCCCCTCCTCTAAACACGTCTCCTATCCTCTGCAGTCAAGAGCCTGCTGCCCAGAGCAACAACTAGAAAAAAAAGTGCAGGCCCAGCCCTTCTCTTATGCCACTGTGCCTTCTTCGGGCTACAGGAAAAAAGCTGCTGCCGCCACCATGAAGCTGAGCCGCCGGCAGAGAACTGCTGACTGTACGTGGTTGCTCGCTTCAGTTGGCTCTGCAGGCCCTGGTGGTGCAGAGTGTCAAAAGCAGGGACTAGACAAGGCTGCTGGTGGCTCCCAAATCACTCCCTCCTCCCTGGGACTTCAGAGAGTTTAATACTTGGGAGGAGATGTTGTGATTTCCGAGGGCTGCCTCTCTGCAGAGGAAGAGAGCAGCTTCTGTGTCCTGTCAGGTTGAGCTTGGCCTGGAAATACGGCGCTGCCTTGTCTACTGTGATGTCGCTGCCTGCCGTTGACATCACAAGCCGTCGCTGCTGTGTGAGGTAGCAAGAGCAGGGCGGCAGCTCCGGGCTGCCCCTGCCGCTTGGTCACTCCCTGTCGTGGAGGCAAGGAGGTCGGAGCGCTTTTGGCCCATGCCCACGCAAACAGGGTGTTTGGCAACTGCAGCTCTGCAAGGATGTTCAGAAATCACGGCCAAGACCTACGCTGGTATGGAGGTGCTTCTTCGGGGAGTTCTAGAGATCCCCCTCTCTTCTCCCCAAGTGCCGTTTGCAGCTAATCAGCCCGGCGCTGGGGGACGGACTGGGGAAGAACACAAGGACAGCCTCCGAGCTCAGTGTAAAGGTGGCTGAAGGCAACAGCAGGTAGCACGTGTCCTGTGTGCCTGAGCCCCTTTCTTTCTTGTAGGCAACCTGCGAGCCAAGGGCCTGTTCTCCAGAGCACCGGAGTCCGCAGGCAGGACCAAGGCCAGCTTCAGCATCCTGGCAAAAGTAAGCTGACGCGATTCTTCAGTACAGCTCTCTCTGCTTGTTACCATTTACAGTGTGGCTTGTTTGCATGGAAGGAGAAGGCTGTTGTCCAATGGCAGTGAGAAAAACCGGCTCAAATACAACTGCATTACGAGAGCTGTTGCTTCTGCATGGCTCAGCCATCCAAAGGCAGGAAATGCAACGTGGAGGCTTTATGCGACCATATAAGCCTTTTTTCTGAAATGTGCAAAGACTCAGTGGTTGCCTGCTGTTTTTCATGTGCAGGTTTCCTCGTCCAGGTCAAACTCGCTCTATACTTTCTCCAGCTGGTGAAGAGCTTTTCAGCCCCCAGTTGTTTCAAACTCTTGTCAGAGGCAGAGCAAGAGCTCCCAGAAGCCCGGCCTTAGGCTCTGCCTCAAGGTCCTGGGGACCAGGAAAGGCAGCTCTGCCTATGACCTAAGAGGCCGACCCTCTGTAGCCCTAAAGGGAGATATGACCTGATTAAGGAGTGATGTTTGGACTGGAGGGAATTCATTTCCCGTCCCCTGTCCTGCTTGCAGCTGCAGAGCAACTGACAGAAGCGGGAGCAAGTCACAGAAACGGGAGGATGCCTCCTGTCCTCTGCCAACACAAAGAGGACGAGTAGAAGCCCTAACCTAGAATTACACACGAGCTCACTGGACTTTTTCCATCTTGCCTCTTTCTCAGGAGTTTTCTGGCTCATCTGGCATTTCATCCTGCTGAGCGTAACGTCTCCTCAGCGCTTTGTGCTCCACGTTTTGGGCACTATTGCAAGGTAAAGCTGAGGCAGCACCTTTTCTTGAGAGTGGGGGGAGAACAGTCTCGGCACAAGTACCGACTGGATGGTGGGCAGGAGAAGCAGGTGTGAATTATGTCCTTTGCGTCTCCAAAGAATCGCCTCTACTCCCTTAGGCAGGAAGTACGGCCCTAGCTTTTGTTGGCACTGCTTCTCCTGGTCTGGAGTTAATCCTCCATCCCTAGCTCCCCTATGCCAATCCTCACCCTCCCAAATGCCCCACTGCCACAGTGGCTGAAAGCTTGACCACTGACTGGAGCTCGTGCGCGAGCAGGCCACTTCCCAAGTCAGTAACGCCAGGTGCAAGAGCTGCAGTTGCTACTGCTGCTCTGGAGCCTGCTTAGGGCCTGCACAGCTGCAGCCAGCTTCACCCTTCTTTTCCTCCATGCTCCTCCACAGGCAAAAGAAGGCTCGGAAGACAGTTCTCCTGGTGCTGCTTGCTCTGTTTGCCTCCCTTCTTGGTGAGTGTCTGTAGAGCCCCGAAGTCACGGTGGTTCTTTACGAGAGACCCCGTGCTTGCTTCTGCTTGGGTCCATGTAGACGGCTGTGGCCAGAGGAGCCCAACTAGGAGCAGGAAGGCCCTGAGAGAGGGCTGCCCCGCTTCCACGTGCCTCAGAGCAACGGGGGTGGGCACAGGGTGACTTGCTTTTCCCCGGAGCTGAAGCTAAGTCTCCTAAGCCTGGGGAGCGGCAGTGGCTAGCCTGCTTGCCCCAGGAAGTGGGGAAGCTTCCTTCAGGAGAGAGCAGCATGTCCCGGGGAAGGAATCTTCATCTCTTCAGAGGCCCCTCTTCCATCATCCTCTCTTCCCGAGAAGAAGAGAGGAGACACAATGATGGCATCTGTGCCTGACCCTCGGAGTGCAGCAGGCAGCCCTATGGAGGGAGGCAGCTGGTTAAGGTTTCATGAGGCGCTAACAAAGCCTGGGAGATCCCCGTGCTGGCTTGTCACCCTTCCCAAGCAGTCTCCAGCCGCAGGAGCACTTGCAGCCTGTCTTTTGCTGGCACACCAACTCACGCACAGCTTCCTAACATCAGCTGGGTGTCAGCATGCCTGAAGGACTGGAGCCCTACTTGCACACAGCTCTTCTGGCATGAGCAAGTTCGAAGTGTAAAGAGAGCTTTGGTTTGTGACCAACAGGTGTTTACCACGTGGGGCTGCTGGATGAAGGAAGCATCCGGACGACCGCAGCAGCAGCGAGGGCCTACATCTTCTCCTCCTTTCAACCTGTCTGTCAGCAGGTGACATTCTGGGTGCCTCAAATCCAGACTGCTTCTGCCAGTCTTAACCCAAGGGCATCAAGGGTGGCTTTGTTAAAAGGCCCTTTCTTGCGGGGGCTAGCGCAAGGTCCACGAGCCACCATTGCCAGGTCTGTCAGGTGAAGGTAAACTGCCCAAACACCAGTGCCTTAACATGAAGCTCCTGGTATAGGGCACAGCTGAAAATGGACCGCTGTTATGCACGTGGTTACCTCAAAGTACTGGGTTGTTTCTGAAATCTTGAGTCTTTTGGTCTGGCTCATTCTTTGCCCAGCCGTTCAACACAGCAACCACTAAAAAGTGTGTCTGTGTGTGTTGTCTGTGTGTGTGTGCACGTGCACATGCCTAATAAAGCCAGCAGCTTTATAGTAATAGAGCCTTTCATGGTGGTCTTAAGAAAGGAACTGTAATGACAGCACACCTTGAAATGGAGCAATAACCAGTGTGGTACTGGCCCAGCTCTCCAGGAACAGAGGAAATTCAAGGACTATGCACAAAGGCATGTGGTGTAGGCATCTCTTGAGCTGTCAAGTCAGTGGCCGACAAATGGTAGAAGGCTTTTTAAGAATCGATCCGTTGGATTCAAGGAAATGTCGGTGCTTCTCGAATAGCACAATAGCCAGTGTGACTTGTGTTCTCTTGCCTGGCAGTCTCTCGGGATAATTTCCCAGTGCATGCTAGCGGAGTAGCTGGCTCCCCGGAGGCATGGGGTCTGTGCCTGTTTGCTTCCCGTTGCTGTAAAGGCCATACCATTGCCCCACACCTTCCTTTCTGCAGCAGGTCTGTTGGTGTTTGAACTGAACGTTCCCTTACTTGTCCCCATAGGAGGAGTTTCCTCTCTCTGGCGTGCACGTGAAGACGCAGAGGTAAAAATGATTTCCTCTTGGCTAGATGATGCTTTAGAGGAGCTCCAGGCCTGTCTCACACAAACTTCACACGACACAATTCCCAGGGCTCTTCCCACTGCCCTGCCTGCCTCTCTGCTTTTCCTTTCTCCCTAGTGGGCAGCTATATCTCCATGTCCCTTCGAGGCCTGGAGCAACCCCTCCATGAGCCTTTTAGCTAGGGCAGGGCTGTTGGAAGCTCCACCTTTCCGCTGCTGGAGAAGGGGCGTAGGGGTAGGCCCCATCCTGCAGCTGCTTCTCACACTCTCAGCCACTGGCTGGAGTCCAGCCACTTGATGCTCCCAGGCACCTCGAGGGAGATTTGTTGCCTCTCTCCCATTCCCATGGCATAGCACCAGCCCGCAAGAACGGTGGTCTCTGTCTCTGTGGCGCACTTTTTCCAGGCAAGCGGATGAGGTATTAGGAGCAACACTTAGCGAAATCCAGACCCTCCAAGGAGAGCTGCGTGAGCTCCAGGAAGTCCTCCACGCTCTGAGATGGAGCGCAAAGGACGTTGCCCGGCGTGCTCTCAACGAAGCCCTGAAGCAGACTGAGGGCATGACAGCGTGGGTAAGAGACCATTGCAGAAGGCTCTCCTCAGAGATTTTTCTTCCCCGCCCCGGCACGTATCCTAGTAGAGTTCCCTGCCACAGCTAACAGAAAGGCTCGGAGCACTGGAGTGAGCAGCCCCGCCACTCTGATACTGGTCAATGGGAGCCAAGCAAACCTGGGAGCTTTTCAGGGAATTCCCAAGCTCCTTAGGCCAGAGTGCAACAGCCAAGTTCACCTTAGCTGGCCCAGGAAGGGAGCTGGGATGTGCCCCTTTGCCTCTAATAGCTGCTCTCTTTTCTGTGTCTTCCCAGCATGTTCAAAAGTTAATCGAGGAAGCACTGGAGAAGCTGGAATATAACCAAGTCCAGATGCCGGATTTGGCCCGCAAATCATCAGGTGCGGCTACAGCACGGGAACAACCAAGACAGGGCACCTCCTCTCTGTGCTTCAGCCTGTGTTAGCTTTCCTTTGCCACGGCCCATTAGCATAGCTCCATGAGCCACTGCTGTGTGTTCCAGGGGGGCTCACGCAAGGAAGACAGAGGGGAACGTCCCTGCTGGAGATCTAGGAATACCTAGTAGCATTTTTCAAGTTGACAGTGCAGTGGGAACAGGCGTCACCGTGGCAGTGTTCATTAGGACACAGCTATGTCCGCATGCCTTGATTCCTGCTCCGGGAGCACTAATTGGAATCCATGGAAGTAACAGTGGAGGGAAAGGAGGCAGGTACCAGGGCTGCGACGGTTCCCGTACAAGATGGCTGTTCAATAAATCCTTTTCTTTCCGAGTCTCTCCGGAGTTCATCCATGTCAGGAATTGAAATAACTGTCACAGGGGAGTGTCTCTGCTGCTTGTCTGAGGACAGGTCCACAGCCTACGGGGTTCATGAGATCCTCCGGAGAGATCACAGCCTTATAAACAGATGCAGTCCTCCAGGGAAGACTGGACTTGATCAGTGCATTCTTGTTTCAGGGGCTACCATCATTCATTCCAAGACTTCTGCCTCCTTCCGCGACACCAAAGGAATACTCTTCTGGGCTGGGCTCCCCTTGCTGCACTCCATGAAGTCTCCTGAGGTTATCCTTGAGGTAGGGACACCAAGAAACAGAGAGCAACCAAGCTGGGAGGGGAGAACCAAACCCACTGTGGAGAGTGTCCCTTTCCCACATGAACAGCGTGCACTGTTCTTCCTTCAGCCTGAAAATCATCCGGGAAACTGCTGGTCTTTCCCCGGGAGTCAGGGTCACGTCTTCATCAAGCTGCCCAAAGCAGTCTTTCCACGAGCTGTTACGCTGGAACATATTTCAGCGAGAGTGTCCCCTGGAGAAAACATCTCCAGTGCTCCGAAAGACTTTGCTGTCTATGTAAGTGCTTCCTCTAGAGTCGGGGGGGTTGTGAAGAGCATTTCTAAGCATGGCAGGGTGGCAGCGGGCAGGTGAATACAGGTCCCGCAACGCTGGGAGGATTCTCTCTGGCCTGCGACTTCCTCCGAGCCTGGAGGAGAAACAAACTCCTTTGAGTTACTCCATTTCCATCACACGCCTTTCCTTTGCGGTGTAGCCTCAGAGCAAAGCTTCCCATTTCCGGGGCCGCGCAGTGCTAAATGAGCCCTGAGTTGCAGGAGCTGGCACACTGGCTCTGCCACCACTCCTCCCAAATAATCCCCCTGCCCCTACTTCCTTTCTCCTCCTTGGTGCCAATTCTCTTTCCTGCGCACCCAAAGCTGCTCTTCCCAACACTCCCACCTCGGCCTAATTCTGGCCGCTTCAGTAGTTGCCCTAGGGAAGCTGAGTCTTCCCGCTGTGTACCTCCCTCTCTTCTTTTCTCCACCCCTGCCTTTCCGTAGGGGATGAAGGCGGAAAATGAGGAGCAGGGGCTGTTCCTAGGAGAGTTCACGTACGTGGCTGCAGAACATCCCTTCCAGACTTTCCAGCTGAAGGTACAGTGAGGAAGAGGCATGAGAAGTGTACGGGGGGAGGAGGAGGAGGAGGAGAAGTGTAGCTGGCAGGGGAGAAGCTCTAAGTAGTCGAAGGCCAGGGAGGAAAAGACAGCTCATCTCTTCTCATTTCAGAACGAGCGCTCTGACTCCATAGAGTACGTGAAGCTGAAGGTGCTGAGCAACTGGGGCCACCCGGAATACACATGCGTCTATCGAGTCAGGGTCCACGGTGACGCGGTACCCAATGAAGAGGACCCAGCATGGCGCTCTGCTGGAAACAACAGAGTACCCTGATTAAAGCTCGCAAGATTTGAGCAGCAGTGGTGATGGGCTACTGTGTGTGCCTTTCCTGCCTCCTTTCAATCCAGACTGCTCTGTCCTTGACAGCACCTCTTGAGATTGTTCTTGGCACTCTCATCGACTCGTTCCCATGCTTAAAGTGTCACCTGCAGGACGGGCTAGGCCTTCCCCCGTCCGTCCAGCATTTTTCTCACACCGCAATGGGCTATTGCTGGAGAAGGGGCAAGCCGGTGAGGAAAGCGGGGAAACCAAGAGAGCTTTCCTTTAAATGGAAAGGCAGAAATCCTCTTTGACTCGGAGGACAGTGGCAGAGCAAAGCAGCAGTTTGTCAGGCCAGTACAGCAAGCCACTGCTGTCCCTGGTTCCTTATGCCTTGCATGACTTGATGCCTGTTGGCTGCAGGAGGAGGCTCTCGCTGCATGCGGGCAAGCACTCTCCTCGTGTGGCTCCCCATCCTCCACTCAGCGTGGCTTTTACGGACAGGCTGGATGGGGCTGTTCCCCCAGCTTTTGGCCTCTTCTATCATCCCTCTCCCCCCCTTCAGCAGACCTTGTGGTCTCCCCTCCAGGCCCTTTTCTGTGCTGGTACAGGGGCTGGAAGATGGGGTCTCTGGCTGGCATCACCTCCTACGCTTTGTTCAGCATGTTTGGCTGATTTTCCTGGGACTAGGGGACCCTGACAGTCTAAGAAGGTGGCTTCTGATCCTGTGTGTATCAGCAGAGCAGTTTTCTGTTCCCACGCCCCTCGTCGTGTACATCACACCTCCAAGTAACCCCTTTCCCCGTGCCCCGTGTCAGCGTGGTGGCAGTGGGTCTTCCTGGCACCAGGGCTTGGGACTCCGAGTGCTGGGAGGTTGTGCAGGACGCGCGTAGGTTTTCCTCTGTGGCAGGAGGAGCTGGTGTTTTCCCACCTCCTCTGATTTCCTCCCCTTTCCTCATAAGGCTTTTCTCCGCCACGCCAGTCAAACTCCTGTAAGCTGACCATCCAGTTCCTCCTCATTCACCCCGAGGCTTTGCCAAGCGTTGCCAAATTACCCCTCCGGGAAGGAAAGGTGTCTGCCTTTGCAGTTGCTGCATCCTTCTTTGCCTCCCCTTTTTGTGCTACACCTGCTGGGAAGCCCATGGTCTCCAGTGGAGCCATACCCTCACCCGGGGCTCCACTGGTTCAAGCACAGCCCCGGCTGGTAAAGAAGCCTTTACGGGCTCCTGGGGTGTGACAGGCCTGTATCATACCCTGCATCACCCCGATCCACAGCTCCTCCAGAGTGTCCAAGTCAGGCCTTACGGGGCTCGGGGCTCGGCTTTTGTACTCGCAGCAGCCCACGGCCACACAGATGGGCCGGTGCCTCCTGGACCTCTGTCCAGGGCATCCTTTCTCCCTTATCTCTGACACGCTCACAGGCTTCCAACTTCCCGATTCTTAGGCTCAGCCCTTGCTCCCCTAACGCCTCATCATCAGGCAGGGCTCAGAGAAGTGCCCCTGCCTTTGGCCAAGGCACTCCTCTTGTCGCCACGATTCGCGTAGCCTCCTCGTGTGAAAAAGGAGTACACGGCTCTCAAGTCCTGAGCACCTGTACCACACAGGCCATGCTCCTTCTTGGTTCTTCCAAACCTCCTCCTTTCTGGCCATGTCCCCGTTCCTGCCATGGTGGCTTGTGCCTGGCAACTGGTGCTCTGCTTCCCCGCTCTGCAGGTCTTGTCCTCCTAATAACCACCACAGCTACCTCCTTCACTGCCCTGGCCTCTTGTATCAGAGGGCTTTCCTCACCCTCGGAATCCCAAACATCCCCATCCCACGTCTCCAGGTCCCAGGCACTTTCACTCAATGCTGCTGCTTCTCTCTGCTCTAAGCCTTTTCCCAGACACAGCACTGCAGCCAGGCACCGCACCATGGCGCTGGTGCCTCCTTAGGAGCCCTGCCCCAATTGTTTTGTGCCGTTTGTAAACGCTGCTCTTTTCCTTGCCCCACAGCTTCTGCAGCACTGGCCAGATCAAACAACAGCTGCTGGCAAGCAGAGCACTTCCTCTCTGCCTTTGGTTGATGCAAAGAAAGGCCATTTTCGCAATGGCTTTCACCACTGATGAGAGGGGCAGCTTGCTTAATGAGTAAGTCAGTCATCCCCAGCATCCCCTCCGTGCTCTCACAGAGCTTGCCCCAACAAACCTCGGCTTCTCGGGCCAGAGGACACGTCCACTCCTTTTGCTCCTTGCTTTTTCCTCCCTCCTTGAAGAGGGGCTTTTCACCCTTCCCAACAAGGTCCTCCTCCCTGGCCCAGGGGGCACCCTTACTTCCCCACACTTCAGCAAGGCCGCCTGGGCACCTCTGTGGCAGATGGCTCTTGGCTAATCCTGCTCAGACCCACAGGAGGCAGTAGGGACGGCTTAGCTCCCAGGCGTCATCGGCCGTGGGGAATATCCCCAACTCACCTGTCTGATGCCTGAGGTAGTGACAACTAAACTGTCCCCAAGCATTACATCCTGCTAGTAGGATTGCTACCCTTTCCACGTTAGGACGCAGACTAGAAACCTGGAGGTTTTCAAACAGAGGTGCATAGGCGATACAAGGTTTGAGAAGACCAGTTTCTCTGTCATCCGCCTACTTCTTCCAACAAGCCAGTCAGCTTGCAGCTAAGACCTCATCTACCTAGTTCCTTGGCAGGCACGTGTCCCTCTGTCTTCTGGGCTCTGGAGAGCTGGTCTCCCTTTGAATTCTTGGCCCTTGCTAACTGGCTCCATAGCAGTTGGAGAGCTGGCTTTCAGCCCTCAGAGCTTGAAGGCAGCACTCTTGCCATGTCAGTCACTAGCAAGAGCCCAGCAGCTCCTCTGCTAAGCACCTGGCAGGGCCCCAAGTGCCCTAGCAGGCCTTAACAGTGCTGACCATCCTCACCTGGGGGCTGCACCAGCACACCCCCCCCTCACCTCACCCCACAGGTGTCCATGGGCCCAGAAGCCCTATTTAAGCTTGGGCCTGGGCCTGGAGCCCCTGCCTGAGCTCTGTTGGAGAGCTGTTGCTCTTCAGCTCAGCCAGGGCCCTCCCTGGCCAAGCGCCCTGGTGGCCCAGAGCCTGCTCTGGGGACTGACCTTCTGCCTTCTTCTCCTGGTGCTGCCTTGTCATCTTGGGCCTGCCTGGCAGTCACTGGGCCTGACCCTGACCCTGACCCTGACCTGCTCTTGTGGCTTCCCCTTGGACCTGCCTCGTCGTCCTGAACTTGCCTCATGCTCTGCACTCTTATTGGAGCTGGCCATGATCTCTGGGCCTGTCCTGCTTGGGTGCTGTGGGACAGGGCCCTTGCTGCTGATGCCCTGGCCCTGCATTTGCCTCCTGGCTCCCCATCCTTAAGGAGCAGCTGGCCCTTCCCGGTCCCAGACGCACCCTAGGATGCCAGTGGAGAAGTCTCTTGATGAGACTTGGGAGGTGCCCTCACCAAGGGCCTTACTCAGAGCACGGCTGCTGTGACAGGTGTCTTGGAGTCACCTTGAACGACTGAGCGCACAGACCGCTCGTCCTCCTTTTGGGCTGTGATGTTCTGCTGAGACGCGGTATTGGAGCCTGGCATGGAGGGGTTGTGTTCTGGTGCCTCGGGCCCTGTATGCAGGGAGGGGGCCTTCTGTGAAGCCCCCACCTGGAGGGTCTCTCTCAGCATGGTGAGCTGGTGTGTACAGGAAACTCCAGTCTGAGGTACATCTGCGCCAAGGTAAAAGGAGTGACTGACTGACTGACTGACTGACTGATGGAAGTGTAATGTGCCATTAACTTCCATCCCAAAGCAAAAGATGGGGAGTTTTACAGGAGGAAGAGCTTACTTAGCTGCAGCCTAACAAGGCCTCGTGCACTGGAAACACTGGTAAGCACCACAGGAGAAGGACCACGAATACCTTCGGTATACGAGCTAGGAAAACCAACGACAACCACCATCCAACAGCCTTCTCATTTACGGCCCAGGCAAGCCTCAGGGCGAGCAACGAGGGATGCGCCTCAGGGCGCGGCGCGGCGCGGCCGCAGCCCTCCCGCTCGGGGGCACAAGGGAGCGCGGCCGGCAGAGGCGCGGTACTTGCCGCCAGCAGCGTAGCGGTGGCTGCGAGCTGCGGGCGGCTCCTTGACGGCGCGCCTCATCCCGGAGACCCGCCTCGGGGAGAGAAGAGAGAGAAAGCCGGCCCGGGCTGCGCCCGCCCCACCGCCGCGCGGCTCCGCGCCAGGAACGGACGCCCAACGGCTGCGCGCTCCTCGCCGCCGCCGCCGCCGCCGCCGCCCAGCTCCCTCCCGACCGCTCCGCGCACCGGCGGAACCGGCCGGCCGCGCGCGAAGCCGCCCCAGCGGCCCGCCGTCCCCATGGCAACGGCGGCGGCGGCTCGGGGCTCTTCGCCACCACCCCCCGCCCCGCCCGCAAGGGGGCGTGGCCTGCAGCCCCCACGCCCCGAACCCGCGGCGGGATAGGCGGGTGGGGAAGGCGCGGAAGCTGCGTCCCCTGCCGCTTGCCGTCGCCGCCGTTTTGCCGGGTGCCGTCGCCGCGGTAGCGGTGAGGGTTGAAGCATGGCGCAGCCCGTCTGATGCCCTGCTCAGCTGGTCCGCAGTTCGGCGTGGGCTCGGGGCGTGTACTCAGCGGGGGCTGTGCTCAGGGGTGCGGGCTGCCTGCCCTCGCGGCATCCTGGCCGGGCTGGGGTCGGCTGTGCAGGCCCCGCAGAAGCGATGCCGCCAGCCACGCCGGGATTTATGCTCCCGTCGAGCCGCGTGAGGTTTGGTGCCTCCGCCGTTGCTGCGGCGTAGCACAAGCCGGCCAGAACAGTGCTTTTGCTCTGTGTGATGCACTCTTTCTAGGCGAGCAGGTGAGGAGTGAGGAGCTGAACCTCCAAGTTCACCTTGGCTGGCCTTGTAAGGGGGGCTGGCTTGCGCCCGGTGGCCCGTTCCTTTTCCTGCTAAGGGCCGCTCTTTTCTGTCTTCCTTCCCAGGACGTGCAAAAGCTAATCGATGAAGCATGGGAGAAGCTGGAAGGTGGTAACCAAGGCCAGACGCTGGATTGTGCCCACAAATCGTCAGGTGCGGCTACGGCACATGAACAACCGAGGCAGGGCGCCTTCCAAAGCGCCTCCTGTCTAGCTGGACAAGGTTTGCATTGGAACGTCCCCAGTGGCAGGAGAGACAGGGTAAAAAGTTGAGGGCTGCCGCCTGCTCAAAAGGCATGATGTGACTGACGGGGTGTGTGATGTGGCAAACCACATATGAAAGACCTCAAGCCTAGGTGTCCTTGTTTGCTAGCAGAGGGCTGTGTTAGCTTTCATTTTCCACAGCCTATTGGGAGAGTTCAGTGAATCACTGCTGTGCGTTCCAGGGGGCTCATGCAAGGAAGACAGAGGGGGCTATCACTGCTGGAGATCTAGGAATATGTAGTAGCACCTCTCAAGTTGACACAGCCACAACACACATGGTTCATAGGACCCTCTGGACAGATGAAATGCTTATATCCAGATATATATCCAGATATATGTCCTTCCTCCAGGGAAGACAGTACTTTATCATTGCATTTGTGTTAAATTTTCAGGGGCTGCTGTCCTGCTTTCAATGACTTCTGTCTTCTTCCGGAATACCGAAGAAAACTCTGCTGGGCTGGGCTCCCATTGTTGGGTGAGATGAAGTTTCCTGAGGTTATTCTTGAGGTAGGGACATGAAGAAACAGAGAGCAGCCAAGGTGGGGTTCACTAATCCAGTGTTAGGGGTTTCCCTTACCCTTGCCTCTGTTTCTGCATTGCTCTTGCAGGTACCTACTTGCTTCTTGTGTCTCCCTACAGGGGAGTATTTCCTCTGCAAACCTGCCTCAGGTCCTCAGTGCTGAGTGGCTTCTAACAGGGGAACTTGGTCAGGCAGGGTTTGCCTTCCCAGTCCTTGTGAAGACTGTTGGTATTATTACATTGAAGGTAAAGGAGCATGGGGCCTCGAGAGGCCTGAGGTGTGAGCGATGTGGGGCTCCAAGTGAGCACAGGTGGGCACTGGCAGCCAGCACTGTTGACTTGCCTCAAATTTAATTTGCCAGACTGTCCTGCCATGGCAACAAAACTCTTTTGCTGACTCTGTGAATTGTTACTTTCTGGGGGGGAAGGGAAAAAATAAAGTCTTCCCTTTTCCATAGGGAAATGGGGGGCTGACTGCAGTCCCTAGAGATCCCATGAGGTAGCAAAAAAAGCGAGATTCAGATATGCTCCCTTCCCCTCCTCTAAACACGTCTCCTATCCTCTGCAGTCAAGAGCCTGCTGCCCAGAGCAACAACTAGAAAAAAAAGTGCAGGCCCAGCCCTTCTCTTATGCCACTGTGCCTTCTTCGGGCTACAGGAAAAAAGCTGCTGCCGCCACCATGAAGCTGAGCCGCCGGCAGAGAACTGCTGACTGTACGTGGTTGCTCACTTCAGTTGGCTCTGCAGGCCCTGGTGGTGCAGAGTGTCAAAAGCAGGGACTAGACAAGGCTGCTGGTGGCTCCCAAATCACTCCCTCCTCCCTGGGACTTCAGAGAGTTTAATACTTGGGAGGAGATGTTGTGATTTCCGAGGGCTGCCTCTCTGCAGAGGAAGAGAGCAGCTTCTGTGTCCTGTCAGGTTGAGCTTGGCCTGGAAATACGGCGCTGCCTTGTCTACTGTGATGTCGCTGCCTGCCGTTGACATCACAAGCCGTCGCTGCTGTGTGAGGTAGCAAGAGCAGGGCGGCAGCTCCGGGCTGCCCCTGCCGCTTGGTCACTCCCTGTCGTGGAGGCAAGGAGGTCGGAGCGCTTTTGGCCCATGCCCACGCAAACAGGGTGTTTGGCAACTGCAGCTCTGCAAGGATGTTCAGAAATCACGGCCAAGACCTACGCTGGTATGGAGGTGCTTCTTCGGGGAGTTCTAGAGATCCCCCTCTCTTCTCCCCAAGTGCCGTTTGCAGCTAATCAGCCCGGCGCTGGGGGACGGACTGGGGAAGAACACAAGGACAGCCTCCGAGCTCAGTGTAAAGGTGGCTGAAGGCAACAGCAGGTAGCACGTGTCCTGTGTGCCTGAGCCCCTTTCTTTCTTGTAGGCAATCTGCGAGCCAAGGGCCTGTTCTCCAGAGCACCGGAGTCCGCAGGCAGGACCAAGGCCAGCTTCAGCATCCTGGCAAAAGTAAGCTGACGCGATTCTTCAGTACAGCTCTCTCTGCTTGTTACCATTTACAGTGTGGCTTGTTTGCATGGAAGGAGAAGGCTGTTGTCCAATGGCAGTGAGAAAAACCGGCTCAAATACAACTGCATTACGAGAGCTGTTGCTTCTGCATGGCTCAGCCATCCAAAGGCAGGAAATGCAACGTGGAGGCTTTATGCGACCATATAAGCCTTTTTTCTGAAATGTGCAAAGACTCAGTGGTTGCCTGCTGTTTTTCATGTGCAGGTTTCCTCGTCCAGGTCAAACTCGCTCTATACTTTCTCCAGCTGGTGAAGAGCTTTTCAGCCCCCAGTTGTTTCAAACTCTTGTCAGAGGCAGAGCAAGAGCTCCCAGAAGCCCGGCCTTAGGCTCTGCCTCAAGGTCCTGGGGACCAGGAAAGGCAGCTCTGCCTATGACCTAAGAGGCCGACCCTCTGTAGCCCTAAAGGGAGATATGACCTGATTAAGGAGTGATGTTTGGACTGGAGGGAATTCATTTCCCGTCCCCTGTCCTGCTTGCAGCTGCAGAGCAACTGACAGAAGCGGGAGCAAGTCACAGAAACGGGAGGATGCCTCCTGTCCTCTGCCAACACAAAGAGGACGAGTAGAAGCCCTAACCTAGAATTACACACGAGCTCACTGGACTTTTTCCATCTTGCCTCTTTCTCAGGAGTTTTCTGGCTCATCTGGCATTTCATCCTGCTGAGCGTAACGTCTCCTCAGCGCTTTGTGCTCCACGTTTTGGGCACTATTGCAAGGTAAAGCTGAGGCAGCACCTTTTCTTGAGAGTGGGGGGAGAACAGTCTCGGCACAAGTACCGACTGGATGGTGGGCAGGAGAAGCGGGTGTGAATTATGTCCTTTGCGTCTCCAAAGAATCGCCTCTACTCCCTTAGGCAGGAAGTACGGCCCTAGCTTTTGTTGGCACTGCTTCTCCTGGTCTGGAGTTAATCCTCCATCCCTAGCTCCCCTATGCCAATCCTCACCCTCCCAAATGCCCCACTGCCACAGTGGCTGAAAGCTTGACCACTGACTGGAGCTCGTGCGCGAGCAGGCCACTTCCCAAGTCAGTAACGCCAGGTGCAAGAGCTGCAGTTGCTACTGCTGCTCTGGAGCCTGCTTAGGGCCTGCACAGCTGCAGCCAGCTTCACCCTTCTTTTCCTCCATGCTCCTCCACAGGCAAAAGAAGGCTCGGAAGACAGTTCTCCTGGTGCTGCTTGCTCTGTTTGCCTCCCTTCTTGGTGAGTGTCTGTAGAGCCCCGAAGTCACGGTGGTTCTTTACGAGAGACCCCGTGCTTGCTTCTGCTTGGGTCCATGTAGACGGCTGTGGCCAGAGGAGCCCAACTAGGAGCAGGAAGGCCCTGAGAGAGGGCTGCCCCGCTTCCACGTGCCTCAGAGCAACGGGGGTGGGCACAGGGTGACTTGCTTTTCCCCGGAGCTGAAGCTAAGTCTCCTAAGCCTGGGGAGCGGCAGTGGCTAGCCTGCTTGCCCCAGGAAGTGGGGAAGCTTCCTTCAGGAGAGAGCAGCATGTCCCGGGGAAGGAATCTTCATCTCTTCAGAGGCCCCTCTTCCATCATCCTCTCTTCCCGAGAAGAAGAGAGGAGACACAATGATGGCATCTGTGCCTGACCCTCAGAGTGCAGCAGGCAGCCCTATGGAGGGAGGCAGCTGGTTAAGGTTTCATGAGGCGCTAACAAAGCCTGGGAGATCCCCGTGCTGGCTTGTCACCCTTCCCAAGCAGTCTCCAGCCGCAGGAGCACTTGCAGCCTGTCTTTTGCTGGCACACCAACTCACGCACAGCTTCCTAACATCAGCTGGGTGTCAGCATGCCTGAAGGACTGGAGCCCTACTTGCACACAGCTCTTCTGGCATGAGCAAGTTCGAAGTGTAAAGAGAGCTTTGGTTTGTGACCAACAGGTGTTTACCACGTGGGGCTGCTGGATGAAGGAAGCATCCGGACGACCGCAGCAGCAGCGAGGGCCTACATCTTCTCCTCCTTTCAACCTGTCTGTCAGCAGGTGACATTCTGGGTGCCTCAAATCCAGGCTGCTTCTGCCAGTCTTAACCCAAGGGCATCAAGGGTGGCTTTGTTAAAAGGCCCTTTCTTGCGGGGGCTAGCGCAAGGTCCACGAGCCACCATTGCCAGGTCTGTCAGGTGAAGGTAAACTGCCCAAACACCAGTGCCTTAACATGAAGCTCCTGGTATAGGGCACAGCTGAAAATGGACCGCTGTTATGCACGTGGTTACCTCAAAGTACTGGGTTGTTTCTGAAATCTTGAGTCTTTTGGTCTGGCTCATTCTTTGCCCAGCCGTTCAACACAGCAACCACTAAAAAGTGTGTCTGTGTGTGTTGTCTGTGTGTGTGTGCACGTGCACATGCCTAATAAAGCCAGCAGCTTTATAGTAATAGAGCCTTTCATGGTGGTCTTAAGAAAGGAACTGTAATGACAGCACACCTTGAAATGGAGCAATAACCAGTGTGGTACTGGCCCAGCTCTCCAGGAACAGAGGAAATTCAAGGACTATGCACAAAGGCATGTGGTGTAGGCATCTCTTGAGCTGTCAAGTCAGTGGCCGACAAATGGTAGAAGGCTTTTTAAGAATCGATCCGTTGGATTCAAGGAAATGTCGGTGCTTCTCGAATAGCACAATAGCCAGTGTGACTTGTGTTCTCTTGCCTGGCAGTCTCTCGGGATAATTTCCCAGTGCATGCTAGCGGAGTAGCTGGCTCCCCGGAGGCATGGGGTCTGTGCCTGTTTGCTTCCCGTTGCTGTAAAGGCCATACCATTGCCCCACACCTTCCTTTCTGCAGCAGGTCTGTTGGTGTTTGAACTGAACGTTCCCTTACTTGTCCCCATAGGAGGAGTTTCCTCTCTCTGGCGTGCACGTGAAGACGCAGAGGTAAAAATGATTTCCTCTTGGCTAGATGATGCTTTAGAGGAGCTCCAGGCCTGTCTCACACAAACTTCACACGACACAATTCCCAGGGCTCTTCCCACTGCCCTGCCTGCCTCTCTGCTTTTCCTTTCTCCCTAGTGGGCAGCTATATCTCCATGTCCCTTCGAGGCCTGGAGCAACCCCTCCATGAGCCTGTTAGCTAGGGCAGGGCTGTTGGAAGCTCCACCTTTCCGCTGCTGGAGAAGGGGCATAGGGGTAGGCCCCATCCTGCAGCTGCTTCTCACACTCTCAGCCACTGGCTGGAGTCCAGCCACTTGATGCTCCCAGGCACCTCGAGGGAGATTTGTTGCCTCTCTCCCATTCCCATGGCGTAGCACCAGCCCGCAAGAACGGTGGTCTCTGTCTCTGTGGCGCACTTTTTCCAGGCAAGCGGATGAGGTATTAGGAGCAACACTTAGCGAAATCCAGACCCTCCAAGGAGAGCTGCGTGAGCTCCAGGAAGTCCTCCACGCTCTGAGATGGAGCGCAAAGGACGTTGCCCGGCGTGCTCTCAACGAAGCCCTGAAGCAGACTGAGGGCATGACAGCGTGGGTAAGAGACCATTGCAGAAGGCTCTCCTCAGAGATTTTTCTTCCCCGCCCCGGCACGTATCCTAGTAGAGTTCCCTGCCACAGCTAACAGAAAGGCTCGGAGCACTGGAGTGAGCAGCCCCGCCACTCTGATACTGGTCAATGGGAGCCAAGCAAACCTGGGAGCTTTTCAGGGAATTCCCAAGCTCCTTAGGCCAGAGTGCAACAGCCAAGTTCACCTTAGCTGGCCCAGGAAGGGAGCTGGGATGTGCCCCTTTGCCTCTAATAGCTGCTCTCTTTTCTGTGTCTTCCCAGCATGTTCAAAAGTTAATCGAGGAAGCACTGGAGAAGCTGGAATATAACCAAGTCCAGATGCCGGATTTGGCCCGCAAATCATCAGGTGCGGCTACAGCACGGGAACAACCAAGACAGGGCGCCTCCTCTCTGTGCTTCAGCCTGTGTTAGCTTTCCTTTGCCACGGCCCATTAGCATAGCTCCATGAGCCACTGCTGTGTGTTCCAGGGGGGCTCACGCAAGGAAGACAGAGGGGAACGTCCCTGCTGGAGATCTAGGAATACCTAGTAGCATTTTTCAAGTTGACAGTGCAGTGGGAACAGGCGTCACCGTGGCAGTGTTCATTAGGACACAGCTATGTCCGCATGCCTTGATTCCTGCTCCGGGAGCACTAATTGGAATCCATGGAAGTAACAGTGGAGGGAAAGGAGGCAGGTACCAGGGCTGCGACGGTTCCCGTACAAGATGGCTGTTCAATAAATCCTTTTCTTTCCGAGTCTCTCCGGAGTTCATCCATGTCAGGAATTGAAATAACTGTCACAGGGGAGTGTCTCTGCTGCTTGTCTGAGGACAGGTCCACAGCCTACGGGGTTCATGAGATCCTCCGGAGAGATCACAGCCTTATAAACAGATGCAGTCCTCCAGGGAAGACTGGACTTGATCAGTGCATTCTTGTTTCAGGGGCTACCATCATTCATTCCAAGACTTCTGCCTCCTTCCGCGACACCAAAGGAATACTCTTCTGGGCTGGGCTCCCCTTGCTGCACTCCATGAAGTCTCCTGAGGTTATCCTTGAGGTAGGGACACCAAGAAACAGAGAGCAACCAAGCTGGGAGGGGAGAACCAAACCCACTGTGGAGAGTGTCCCTTTCCCACATGAACAGCGTGCACTGTTCTTCCTTCAGCCTGAAAATCATCCGGGAAACTGCTGGTCTTTCCCCGGGAGTCAGGGTCACGTCTTCATCAAGCTGCCCAAAGCAGTCTTTCCACGAGCTGTTACGCTGGAACATATTTCAGCGAGAGTGTCCCCTGGAGAAAACATCTCCAGTGCTCCGAAAGACTTTGCTGTCTATGTAAGTGCTTCCTCTAGAGTCGGGGGGGTTGTGAAGAGCATTTCTAAGCATGGCAGGGTGGCAGCGGGCAGGTGAATACAGGTCCCGCAACGCTGGGAGGATTCTCTCTGGCCTGCGACTTCCTCCGAGCCTGGAGGAGAAACAAACTCCTTTGAGTTACTCCATTTCCATCACACGCCTTTCCTTTGCGGTGTAGCCTCAGAGCAAAGCTTCCCATTTCCGGGGCCGCGCAGTGCTAAATGAGCCCTGAGTTGCAGGAGCTGGCACACTGGCTCTGCCACCACTCCTCCCAAATAATCCCCCTGCCCCTACTTCCTTTCTCCTCCTTGGTGCCAATTCTCTTTCCTGCGCACCCAAAGCTGCTCTTCCCAACACTCCCACCTCGGCCTAATTCTGGCCGCTTCAGTAGTTGCCCTAGGGAAGCTGAGTCTTCCCGCTGTGTACCTCCCTCTCTTCTTTTCTCCACCCCTGCCTTTCCGTAGGGGATGAAGGCGGAAAATGAGGAGCAGGGGCTGTTCCTAGGAGAGTTCACGTACGTGGCTGCAGAACATCCCTTCCAGACTTTCCAGCTGAAGGTACAGTGAGGAAGAGGCATGAGAAGTGTACGGGGGGAGGAGGAGGAGGAGGAGAAGTGTAGCTGGCAGGGGAGAAGCTCTAAGTAGTCGAAGGCCAGGGAGGAAAAGACAGCTCATCTCTTCTCATTTCAGAACGAGCGCTCTGACTCCATAGAGTACGTGAAGCTGAAGGTGCTGAGCAACTGGGGCCACCCGGAATACACATGCGTCTATCGAGTCAGGGTCCACGGTGACGCGGTACCCAATGAAGAGGACCCAGCATGGCGCTCTGCTGGAAACAACAGAGTACCCTGATTAAAGCTCGCAAGATTTGAGCAGCAGTGGTGATGGGCTACTGTGTGTGCCTTTCCTGCCTCCTTTCAATCCAGACTGCTCTGTCCTTGACAGCACCTCTTGAGATTGTTCTTGGCACTCTCATCGACTCGTTCCCATGCTTAAAGTGTCACCTGCAGGACGGGCTAGGCCTTCCCCCGTCCGTCCAGCATTTTTCTCACACCGCAATGGGCTATTGCTGGAGAAGGGGCAAACCGGTGAGGAAAGCGGGGAAACCAAGAGAGCTTTCCTTTAAATGGAAAGGCAGAAATCCTCTTTGACTCGGAGGACAGTGGCAGAGCAAAGCAGCAGTTTGTCAGGCCAGTACAGCAAGCCACTGCTGTCCCTGGTTCCTTATGCCTTGCATGACTTGATGCCTGTTGGCTGCAGGAGGAGGCTCCCGCTGCATGCGGGCAAGCACTCTCCTCGTGTGGCTCCCCATCCTCCTCTCAGCGTGGCTTTTACGGACAGGCTGGATGGGGCTGTTCCCCCAGCTTTTGGCCTCTTCTATCATCCCTCTCCCCCCCTTCAGCAGACCTTGTGGTCTCCCCTGCAGGCCCTTTTCTGTGCTGGTACAGGGGCTGGAAGATGGGGTCTCTGGCTGGCATCACCTCCTACGCTTTGTTCAGCATGTTTGGCTGATTTTCCTGGGACTAGGGGACCCTGACAGTCTAAGAAGGTGGCTTCTGATCCTGTGTGTATCAGCAGAGCAGTTTTCTGTTCCCACGCCCCTCGTCGTGTACATCGCACCTCCAAGTAACCCCTTTCCCCGTGCCCCGTGTCAGCGTGGTGGCGGTGGGTCTTCCTGGCACCAGGGCTTGGGACTCCGAGTGCTGGGAGTTTGTGCAAGACGCGCGTAGGTTTTCCTCTGTGGCAGGAGGAGCTGGTGTTTTCCCACCTCCTCTGATTTCCTCCCCTTTCCTCATAAGGCTTTTCTCCGCCACGCCAGTCAAACTCCTGTAAGCTGACCATCCAGTTCCTCCTCATTCACCCCGAGGCTTTGCCAAGCGTTGCCAAATTACCCCTCCGGGAAGGAAAGGTGTCTGCCTTTGCAGTTGCTGCATCCTTCTTTGCCTCCCCTTTTTGTGCTACACCTGCTGGGAAGCCCATGGTCTCCAGTGGAGCCATACCCTCACCCGGGGCTCCACTGGTTCAAGCACAGCCCCGGCTGGTAAAGAAGCCTTTACGGGCTCCTGGGGTGTGACAGGCCTGTATCATACCCTGCATCACCCCGATCCACAGCTCCTCCAGAGTGTCCAAGTCAGGCCTTACGGGGCTCGGGGCTCGGCTTTTGTACTCGCAGCAGCCCACGGCCACACAGATGGGCCGGTGCCTCCTGGACCTCTGTCCAGGGCATCCTTTCTCCCTTATCTCTGACACGCTCACAGGCTTCCAACTTCCCGATTCTTAGGCTCAGCCCTTGCTCCCCCAATGCCTCATCATCAGGCAGGGCTCAGAGAAGTGCCCCTGCCTTTGGCCAAGGCACTCCTCTTGTCGCCACGATTCGCGTAGCCTCCTCGTGTGAAAAAGGAGTACACGGCTCTCAAGTCCTGAGCACCTGTACCACACAGGCCATGCTCCTTCTTGGTTCTTCCAAACCTCCTCCTTTCTGGCCATGTCCCCGTTCCTGCCATGGTGGCTTGTGCCTGGCAACTGGTGCTCTGCTTCCCCGCTCTGCAGGTCTTGTCCTCCTAATAACCACCACAGCTACCTCCTTCACTGCCCTGGCCTCTTGTATCAGAGGGCTTTCCTCACCCTCGGAATCCCAAACATCCCCATCCCACGTCTCCAGGTCCCAGGCACTTTCACTCAATGCTGCTGCTTCTCTCTGCTCTAAGCCTTTTCCCAGACACAGCACTGCAGCCAGGCACCGCACCATGGCGCTGGTGCCTCCTTAGGAGCCCTGCCCCAATTGTTTTGTGCCGTTTGTAAACGCTGCTCTTTTCCTTGCCCCACAGCTTCTGCAGCACTGGCCAGATCAAACAACAGCTGCTGGCAAGCAGAGCACTTCCTCTCTGCCTTTGGTTGATGCAAAGAAAGGCCATTTTCGCAATGGCTTTCACCACTGATGAGAGGGGCAGCTTGCTTAATGAGTAAGTCAGTCATCCCCAGCATCCCCTCCGTGCTCTCACAGAGCTTGCCCCAACAAACCTCGGCTTCTCGGGCCAGAGGACACGTCCACTCCTTTTGCTCCTTGCTTTTTCCTCCCTCCTTGAAGAGGGGCTTTTCACCCTTCCCAACAAGGTCCTCCTCCCTGGCCCAGGGGGCACCCTTACTTCCCCACACTTCAGCAAGGCCGCCTGGGCACCTCTGTGGCAGATGGCTCTTGGCTAATCCTGCTCAGACCCACAGGAGGCAGTAGGGACGGCTTAGCTCCCAGGCGTCATCGGCCGTGGGGAATATCCCCAACTCACCTGTCTGATGCCTGAGGTAGTGACAACTAAACTGTCCCCAAGCATTACATCCTGCTAGTAGGATTGCTACCCTTTCCACGTTAGGACGCAGACTAGAAACCTGGAGGTTTTCAAACAGAGGTGCATAGGCGATACAAGGTTTGAGAAGACCAGTTTCTCTGTCATCCGCCTACTTCTTCCAACAAGCCAGTCAGCTTGCAGCTAAGACCTCATCTACCTAGTTCCTTGGCAGGCACGTGTCCCTCTGTCTTCTGGGCTCTGGAGAGCTGGTCTCCCTTTGAATTCTTGGCCCTTGCTAACTGGCTCCATAGCAGTTGGAGAGCTGGCTTTCAGCCCTCAGAGCTTGAAGGCAGCACTCTTGCCATGTCAGTCACTAGCAAGAGCCCAGCAGCTCCTCTGCTAAGCACCTGGCAGGGCCCCAAGTGCCCTAGCAGGCCTTAACAGTGCTGACCATCCTCACCTGGGGGCTGCACCAGCACACCCCCCCTCACCTCACCCCACAGGTGTCCATGGGCCCAGAAGCCCTATTTAAGCTTGGGCCTGGGCCTGGAGCCCCTGCCTGAGCTCTGTTGGAGAGCTGTTGCTCTTCAGCTCAGCCAGGGCCCTCCCTGGCCAAGCGCCCTGGTGGCCCAGAGCCTGCTCTGGGGACTGACCTTCTGCCTTCTTCTCCTGGTGCTGCCTTGTCATCTTGGGCCTGCCTGGCAGTCACTGGGCCTGACCCTGACCCTGACCCTGACCTGCTCTTGTGGCTTCCCCTTGGACCTGCCTCGTCATCCTGAACTTGCCTCATGCTCTGCACTCTTATTGGAGCTGGCCATGATCTCTGGGCCTGTCCTGCTTGGGTGCTGTGGGACAGGGCCCTTGCTGCTGATGCCCTGGCCCTGCATTTGCCTCCTGGCTCCCCATCCTTAAGGAGCAGCTGGCCCTTCCCGGTCCCAGACGCACCCTAGGATGCCAGTGGAGAAGTCTCTTGATGAGACTTGGGAGGTGCCCTCACCAAGGGCCTTACTCAGAGCACGGCTGCTGTGACAGGTGTCTTGGAGTCACCTTGAACGACTGAGCGCACAGACCGCTCGTCCTCCTTTTGGGCTGTGATGTTCTGCTGAGACGCGGTATTGGAGCCTGGCATGGAGGGGTTGTGTTCTGGTGCCTCGGGCCCTGTATGCAGGGAGGGGGCCTTCTGTGAAGCCCCCACCTGGAGGGTCTCTCTCAGCATGGTGAGCTGGTGTGTACAGGAAACTCCAGTCTGAGGTACATCTGCGCCAAGGTAAAAGGAGTGACTGACTGACTGACTGACTGATGGAAGTGTAATGTGCCATTAACTTCCATCCCAAAGCAAAAGATGGGGAGTTTTACAGGAGGAAGAGCTTACTTAGCTGCAGCCTAACAAGGCCTCGTGCACTGGAAACACTGGTAAGCACCACAGGAGAAGGACCACGAATACCTTCGGTATACGAGCTAGGAAAACCAACGACAACCACCATCCAACAGCCTTCTCATTTACGGCCCAGGCAAGCCTCAGGGCGAGCAACGAGGGATGCGCCTCAGGGCGCGGCGCGGCGCGGCGCGGCGCGGCCGCAGCCCTCCCGCTCGGGGGCACAAGGGAGCGCGGCCGGCAGAGGCGCGGTACTTGCCGCCAGCAGCGTAGCGGTGGCTGCGAGCTGCGGGCGGCTCCTTGACGGCGCGCCTCATCCCGGAGACCCGCCTCGGGGAGAGAAGAGAGAGAAAGCCGGCCCGGGCTGCGCCCGCCCCACCGCCGCGCGGCTCCGCGCCAGGAACGGACGCCCAACGGCTGCGCGCTCCTCGCCGCCGCCGCCGCCGCCGCCGCCCAGCTCCCTCCCGACCGCTCCGCGCACCGGCGGAACCGGCCGGCCGCGCGCGAAGCCGCCCCAGCGGCCCGCCGTCCCCATGGCAACGGCGGCGGCGGCTCGGGGCTCTTCGCCACCACCCCCCGCCCCGCCCGCAAGGGGGCGTGGCCTGCAGCCCCCACGCCCCGAACCCGCGGCGGGATAGGCGGGTGGGGAAGGCGCGGAAGCTGCGTCCCCTGCCGCTTGCCGTCGCCGCCGTTTTGCCGGGTGCCGTCGCCGCGGTAGCGGTGAGGGTTGAAGCATGGCGCAGCCCGTCTGATGCCCTGCTCAGCTGGTCCGCAGTTCGGCGTGGGCTCGGGGCGTGTACTCAGCGGGGGCTGTGCTCAGGGGTGCGGGCTGCCTGCCCTCGCGGCATCCTGGCCGGGCTGGGGTCGGCTGTGCAGGCCCCGCAGAAGCGATGCCGCCAGCCACGCCGGGATTTATGCTCCCGTCGAGCCGCGTGAGGTTTGGTGCCTCCGCCGTTGCTGCGGCGTAGCACAAGCCGGCCAGAACAGTGCTTTTGCTCTGTGTGATGCACTCTTTCTAGGCGAGCAGGTGAGGAGTGAGGAGCTGAACCTCCAAGTTCACCTTGGCTGGCCTTGTAAGGGGGGCTGGCTTGCGCCCGGTGGCCCGTTCCTTTTCCTGCTAAGGGCCGCTCTTTTCTGTCTTCCTTCCCAGGACGTGCAAAAGCTAATCGATGAAGCATGGGAGAAGCTGGAAGGTGGTAACCAAGGCCAGACGCTGGATTGTGCCCACAAATCGTCAGGTGCGGCTACGGCACATGAACAACCGAGGCAGGGCGCCTTCCAAAGCGCCTCCTGTCTAGCTGGACAAGGTTTGCATTGGAACGTCCCCAGTGGCAGGAGAGACAGGGTAAAAAGTTGAGGGCTGCCGCCTGCTCAAAAGGCATGATGTGACTGACGGGGTGTGTGATGTGGCAAACCACATATGAAAGACCTCAAGCCTAGGTGTCCTTGTTTGCTAGCAGAGGGCTGTGTTAGCTTTCATTTTCCACAGCCTATTGGGAGAGTTCAGTGAATCACTGCTGTGCGTTCCAGGGGGCTCATGCAAGGAAGACAGAGGGGGCTATCACTGCTGGAGATCTAGGAATATGTAGTAGCACCTCTCAAGTTGACACAGCCACAACACACATGGTTCATAGGACCCTCTGGACAGATGAAATGCTTATATCCAGATATATATCCAGATATATGTCCTTCCTCCAGGGAAGACAGTACTTTATCATTGCATTTGTGTTAAATTTTCAGGGGCTGCTGTCCTGCTTTCAATGACTTCTGTCTTCTTCCGGAATACCGAAGAAAACTCTGCTGGGCTGGGCTCCCATTGTTGGGTGAGATGAAGTTTCCTGAGGTTATTCTTGAGGTAGGGACATGAAGAAACAGAGAGCAGCCAAGGTGGGGTTCACTAATCCAGTGTTAGGGGTTTCCCTTACCCTTGCCTCTGTTTCTGCATTGCTCTTGCAGGTACCTACTTGCTTCTTGTGTCTCCCTACAGGGGAGTATTTCCTCTGCAAACCTGCCTCAGGTCCTCAGTGCTGAGTGGCTTCTAACAGGGGAACTTGGTCAGGCAGGGTTTGCCTTCCCAGTCCTTGTGAAGACTGTTGGTATTATTACATTGAAGGTAAAGGAGCATGGGGCCTCGAGAGGCCTGAGGTGTGAGCGATGTGGGGCTCCAAGTGAGCACAGGTGGGCACTGGCAGCCAGCACTGTTGACTTGCCTCAAATTTAATTTGCCAGACTGTCCTGCCATGGCAACAAAACTCTTTTGCTGACTCTGTGAATTGTTACTTTCTGGGGGGGAAGGGAAAAAATAAAGTCTTCCCTTTTCCATAGGGAAATGGGGGGCTGACTGCAGTCCCTAGAGATCCCATGAGGTAGCAAAAAAAGCGAGATTCAGATATGCTCCCTTCCCCTCCTCTAAACACGTCTCCTATCCTCTGCAGTCAAGAGCCTGCTGCCCAGAGCAACAACTAGAAAAAAAAGTGCAGGCCCAGCCCTTCTCTTATGCCACTGTGCCTTCTTCGGGCTACAGGAAAAAAGCTGCTGCCGCCACCATGAAGCTGAGCCGCCGGCAGAGAACTGCTGACTGTACGTGGTTGCTCGCTTCAGTTGGCTCTGCAGGCCCTGGTGGTGCAGAGTGTCAAAAGCAGGGACTAGACAAGGCTGCTGGTGGCTCCCAAATCACTCCCTCCTCCCTGGGACTTCAGAGAGTTTAATACTTGGGAGGAGATGTTGTGATTTCCGAGGGCTGCCTCTCTGCAGAGGAAGAGAGCAGCTTCTGTGTCCTGTCAGGTTGAGCTTGGCCTGGAAATACGGCGCTGCCTTGTCTACTGTGATGTCGCTGCCTGCCGTTGACATCACAAGCCGTCGCTGCTGTGTGAGGTAGCAAGAGCAGGGCGGCAGCTCCGGGCTGCCCCTGCCGCTTGGTCACTCCCTGTCGTGGAGGCAAGGAGGTCGGAGCGCTTTTGGCCCATGCCCACGCAAACAGGGTGTTTGGCAACTGCAGCTCTGCAAGGATGTTCAGAAATCACGGCCAAGACCTACGCTGGTATGGAGGTGCTTCTTCGGGGAGTTCTAGAGATCCCCCTCTCTTCTCCCCAAGTGCCGTTTGCAGCTAATCAGCCCGGCGCTGGGGGACGGACTGGGGAAGAACACAAGGACAGCCTCCGAGCTCAGTGTAAAGGTGGCTGAAGGCAACAGCAGGTAGCACGTGTCCTGTGTGCCTGAGCCCCTTTCTTTCTTGTAGGCAACCTGCGAGCCAAGGGCCTGTTCTCCAGAGCACCGGAGTCCGCAGGCAGGACCAAGGCCAGCTCCAGCATCCTGGCAAAAGTAAGCTGACGCGATTCTTCAGTACAGCTCTCTCTGCTTGTTACCATTTACAGTGTGGCTTGTTTGCATGGAAGGAGAAGGCTGTTGTCCAATGGCAGTGAGAAAAACCGGCTCAAATACAACTGCATTACGAGAGCTGTTGCTTCTGCATGGCTCAGCCATCCAAAGGCAGGAAATGCAACGTGGAGGCTTTATGCGACCATATAAGCCTTTTTTCTGAAATGTGCAAAGACTCAGTGGTTGCCTGCTGTTTTTCATGTGCAGGTTTCCTCGTCCAGGTCAAACTCGCTCTATACTTTCTCCAGCTGGTGAAGAGCTTTTCAGCCCCCAGTTGTTTCAAACTCTTGTCAGAGGCAGAGCAAGAGCTCCCAGAAGCCCGGCCTTAGGCTCTGCCTCAAGGTCCTGGGGACCAGGAAAGGCAGCTCTGCCTATGACCTAAGAGGCCGACCCTCTGTAGCCCTAAAGGGAGATATGACCTGATTAAGGAGTGATGTTTGGACTGGAGGGAATTCATTTCCCGTCCCCTGTCCTGCTTGCAGCTGCAGAGCAACTGACAGAAGCGGGAGCAAGTCACAGAAACGGGAGGATGCCTCCTGTCCTCTGCCAACACAAAGAGGACGAGTAGAAGCCCTAACCTAGAATTACACACGAGCTCACTGGACTTTTTCCATCTTGCCTCTTTCTCAGGAGTTTTCTGGCTCATCTGGCATTTCATCCTGCTGAGCGTAACGTCTCCTCAGCGCTTTGTGCTCCACGTTTTGGGCACTATTGCAAGGTAAAGCTGAGGCAGCACCTTTTCTTGAGAGTGGGGGGAGAACAGTCTCGGCACAAGTACCGACTGGATGGTGGGCAGGAGAAGCGGGTGTGAATTATGTCCTTTGCGTCTCCAAAGAATCGCCTCTACTCCCTTAGGCAGGAAGTACGGCCCTAGCTTTTGTTGGCACTGCTTCTCCTGGTCTGGAGTTAATCCTCCATCCCTAGCTCCCCTATGCCAATCCTCACCCTCCCAAATGCCCCACTGCCACAGTGGCTGAAAGCTTGACCACTGACTGGAGCTCGTGCGCGAGCAGGCCACTTCCCAAGTCAGTAACGCCAGGTGCAAGAGCTGCAGTTGCTACTGCTGCTCTGGAGCCTGCTTAGGGCCTGCACAGCTGCAGCCAGCTTCACCCTTCTTTTCCTCCATGCTCCTCCACAGGCAAAAGAAGGCTCGGAAGACAGTTCTCCTGGTGCTGCTTGCTCTGTTTGCCTCCCTTCTTGGTGAGTGTCTGTAGAGCCCCGAAGTCACGGTGGTTCTTTACGAGAGACCCCGTGCTTGCTTCTGCTTGGGTCCATGTAGACGGCTGTGGCCAGAGGAGCCCAACTAGGAGCAGGAAGGCCCTGAGAGAGGGCTGCCCCGCTTCCACGTGCCTCAGAGCAACGGGGGTGGGCACAGGGTGACTTGCTTTTCCCCGGAGCTGAAGCTAAGTCTCCTAAGCCTGGGGAGCGGCAGTGGCTAGCCTGCTTGCCCCAGGAAGTGGGGAAGCTTCCTTCAGGAGAGAGCAGCATGTCCCGGGGAAGGAATCTTCATCTCTTCAGAGGCCCCTCTTCCATCATCCTCTCTTCCCGAGAAGAAGAGAGGAGACACAATGATGGCATCTGTGCCTGACCCTCAGAGTGCAGCAGGCAGCCCTATGGAGGGAGGCAGCTGGTTAAGGTTTCATGAGGCGCTAACAAAGCCTGGGAGATCCCCGTGCTGGCTTGTCACCCTTCCCAAGCAGTCTCCAGCCGCAGGAGCACTTGCAGCCTGTCTTTTGCTGGCACACCAACTCACGCACAGCTTCCTAACATCAGCTGGGTGTCAGCATGCCTGAAGGACTGGAGCCCTACTTGCACACAGCTCTTCTGGCATGAGCAAGTTCGAAGTGTAAAGAGAGCTTTGGTTTGTGACCAACAGGTGTTTACCACGTGGGGCTGCTGGATGAAGGAAGCATCCGGACGACCGCAGCAGCAGCGAGGGCCTACATCTTCTCCTCCTTTCAACCTATCTGTCAGCAGGTGACATTCTGGGTGCCTCAAATCCAGGCTGCTTCTGCCAGTCTTAACCCAAGGGCATCAAGGGTGGCTTTGTTAAAAGGCCCTTTCTTGCGGGGGCTAGCGCAAGGTCCACGAGCCACCATTGCCAGGTCTGTCAGGTGAAGGTAAACTGCCCAAACACCAGTGCCTTAACATGAAGCTCCTGGTATAGGGCACAGCTGAAAATGGACCGCTGTTATGCACGTGGTTACCTCAAAGTACTGGGTTGTTTCTGAAATCTTGAGTCTTTTGGTCTGGCTCATTCTTTGCCCAGCCGTTCAACACAGCAACCACTAAAAAGTGTGTCTGTGTGTGTTGTCTGTGTGTGTGTGCACATGCACATGCCTAATAAAGCCAGCAGCTTTATAGTAATAGAGCCTTTCATGGTGGTCTTAAGAAAGGAACTGTAATGACAGCACACCTTGAAATGGAGCAATAACCAGTGTGGTACTGGCCCAGCTCTCCAGGAACAGAGGAAATTCAAGGACTACGCACAAAGGCATGTGGTGTAGGCATCTCTTGAGCTGTCAAGTCAGTGGCCGACAAATGGTAGAAGGCTTTTTAAGAATCGATCCGTTGGATTCAAGGAAATGTCGGTGCTTCTCGAATAGCACAATAGCCAGTGTGACTTGTGTTCTCTTGCCTGGCAGTCTCTCGGGATAATTTCCCAGTGCATGCTAGCGGAGTAGCTGGCTCCCCGGAGGCATGGGGTCTGTGCCTGTTTGCTTCCCGTTGCTGTAAAGGCCATACCATTGCCCCACACCTTCCTTTCTGCAGCAGGTCTGTTGGTGTTTGAACTGAACGTTCCCTTACTTGTCCCCATAGGAGGAGTTTCCTCTCTCTGGCGTGCACGTGAAGACGCAGAGGTAAAAATGATTTCCTCTTGGCTAGATGATGCTTTAGAGGAGCTCCAGGCCTGTCTCACACAAACTTCACACGACACAATTCCCAGGGCTCTTCCCACTGCCCTGCCTGCCTCTCTGCTTTTCCTTTCTCCCTAGTGGGCAGCTATATCTCCATGTCCCTTCGAGGCCTGGAGCAACCCCTCCATGAGCCTTTTAGCTAGGGCAGGGCTGTTGGAAGCTCCACCTTTCCGCTGCTGGAGAAGGGGCATAGGGGTAGGCCCCATCCTGCAGCTGCTTCTCACACTCTCAGCCACTGGCTGGAGTCCAGCCACTTGATGCTCCCAGGCACCTCGAGGGAGATTTGTTGCCTCTCTCCCATTCCCATGGCGTAGCACCAGCCCGCAAGAACGGTGGTCTCTGTCTCTGTGGCGCACTTTTTCCAGGCAAGCGGATGAGGTATTAGGAGCAACACTTAGCGAAATCCAGACCCTCCAAGGAGAGCTGCGTGAGCTCCAGGAAGTCCTCCACGCTCTGAGATGGAGCGCAAAGGACGTTGCCCGGCGTGCTCTCAACGAAGCCCTGAAGCAGACTGAGGGCATGACAGCGTGGGTAAGAGACCATTGCAGAAGGCTCTCCTCAGAGATTTTTCTTCCCCGCCCCGGCACGTATCCTAGTAGAGTTCCCTGCCACAGCTAACAGAAAGGCTCGGAGCACTGGAGTGAGCAGCCCCGCCACTCTGATACTGGTCAATGGGAGCCAAGCAAACCTGGGAGCTTTTCAGGGAATTCCCAAGCTCCTTAGGCCAGAGTGCAACAGCCAAGTTCACCTTAGCTGGCCCAGGAAGGGAGCTGGGATGTGCCCCTTTGCCTCTAATAGCTGCTCTCTTTTCTGTGTCTTCCCAGCATGTTCAAAAGTTAATCGAGGAAGCACTGGAGAAGCTGGAATATAACCAAGTCCAGATGCCGGATTTGGCCCGCAAATCATCAGGTGCGGCTACAGCACGGGAACAACCAAGACAGGGCGCCTCCTCTCTGTGCTTCAGCCTGTGTTAGCTTTCCTTTGCCACGGCCCATTAGCATAGCTCCATGAGCCACTGCTGTGTGTTCCAGGGGGGCTCACGCAAGGAAGACAGAGGGGAACGTCCCTGCTGGAGATCTAGGAATACCTAGTAGCATTTTTCAAGTTGACAGTGCAGTGGGAACAGGCGTCACCGTGGCAGTGTTCATTAGGACACAGCTATGTCCGCATGCCTTGATTCCTGCTCCGGGAGCACTAATTGGAATCCATGGAAGTAACAGTGGAGGGAAAGGAGGCAGGTACCAGGGCTGCGACGGTTCCCGTACAAGATGGCTGTTCAATAAATCCTTTTCTTTCCGAGTCTCTCCGGAGTTCATCCATGTCAGGAATTGAAATAACTGTCACAGGGGAGTGTCTCTGCTGCTTGTCTGAGGACAGGTCCACAGCCTACGGGGTTCATGAGATCCTCCGGAGAGATCACAGCCTTATAAACAGATGCAGTCCTCCAGGGAAGACTGGACTTGATCAGTGCATTCTTGTTTCAGGGGCTACCATCATTCATTCCAAGACTTCTGCCTCCTTCCGCGACACCAAAGGAATACTCTTCTGGGCTGGGCTCCCCTTGCTGCACTCCATGAAGTCTCCTGAGGTTATCCTTGAGGTAGGGACACCAAGAAACAGAGAGCAACCAAGCTGGGAGGGGAGAACCAAACCCACTGTGGAGAGTGTCCCTTTCCCACATGAACAGCGTGCACTGTTCTTCCTTCAGCCTGAAAATCATCCGGGAAACTGCTGGTCTTTCCCCGGGAGTCAGGGTCACGTCTTCATCAAGCTGCCCAAAGCAGTCTTTCCACGAGCTGTTACGCTGGAACATATTTCAGCGAGAGTGTCCCCTGGAGAAAACATCTCCAGTGCTCCGAAAGACTTTGCTGTCTATGTAAGTGCTTCCTCTAGAGTCGGGGGGGTTGTGAAGAGCATTTCTAAGCATGGCAGGGTGGCAGCGGGCAGGTGAATACAGGTCCCGCAACGCTGGGAGGATTCTCTCTGGCCTGCGACTTCCTCCGAGCCTGGAGGAGAAACAAACTCCTTTGAGTTACTCCATTTCCATCACACGCCTTTCCTTTGCGGTGTAGCCTCAGAGCAAAGCTTCCCATTTCCGGGGCCGCGCAGTGCTAAATGAGCCCTGAGTTGCAGGAGCTGGCACACTGGCTCTGCCACCACTCCTCCCAAATAATCCCCCTGCCCCTACTTCCTTTCTCCTCCTTGGTGCCAATTCTCTTTCCTGCGCACCCAAAGCTGCTCTTCCCAACACTCCCACCTCGGCCTAATTCTGGCCGCTTCAGTAGTTGCCCTAGGGAAGCTGAGTCTTCCCGCTGTGTACCTCCCTCTCTTCTTTTCTCCACCCCTGCCTTTCCGTAGGGGATGAAGGCGGAAAATGAGGAGCAGGGGCTGTTCCTAGGAGAGTTCACGTACGTGGCTGCAGAACATCCCTTCCAGACTTTCCAGCTGAAGGTACAGTGAGGAAGAGGCATGAGAAGTGTACGGGGGGAGGAGGAGGAGGAGGAGAAGTGTAGCTGGCAGGGGAGAAGCTCTAAGTAGTCGAAGGCCAGGGAGGAAAAGACAGCTCATCTCTTCTCATTTCAGAACGAGCGCTCTGACTCCATAGAGTACGTGAAGCTGAAGGTGCTGAGCAACTGGGGCCACCCGGAATACACATGCGTCTATCGAGTCAGGGTCCACGGTGACGCGGTACCCAATGAAGAGGACCCAGCATGGCGCTCTGCTGGAAACAACAGAGTACCCTGATTAAAGCTCGCAAGATTTGAGCAGCAGTGGTGATGGGCTACTGTGTGTGCCTTTCCTGCCTCCTTTCAATCCAGACTGCTCTGTCCTTGACAGCACCTCTTGAGATTGTTCTTGGCACTCTCATCGACTCGTTCCCATGCTTAAAGTGTCACCTGCAGGATGGGCTAGGCCTTCCCCCGTCCGTCCAGCATTTTTCTCACACCGCAATGGGCTATTGCTGGAGAAGGGGCAAGCCGGTGAGGAAAGCGGGGAAACCAAGAGAGCTTTCCTTTAAATGGAAAGGCAGAAATCCTCTTTGACTCGGAGGACAGTGGCAGAGCAAAGCAGCAGTTTGTCAGGCCAGTACAGCAAGCCACTGCTGTCCCTGGTTCCTTATGCCTTGCATGACTTGATGCCTGTTGGCTGCAGGAGGAGGCTCCCGCTGCATGCGGGCAAGCACTCTCCTCGTGTGGCTCCCCATCCTCCACTCAGCGTGGCTTTTACGGACAGGCTGGATGGGGCTGTTCCCCCAGCTTTTGGCCTCTTCTATCATCCCTCTCCCCCCCTTCAGCAGACCTTGTGGTCTCCCCTGCAGGCCCTTTTCTGTGCTGGTACAGGGGCTGGAAGATGGGGTCTCTGGCTGGCATCACCTCCTACGCTTTGTTCAGCATGTTTGGCTGATTTTCCTGGGACTAGGGGACCCTGACAGTCTAAGAAGGTGGCTTCTGATCCTGTGTGTATCAGCAGAGCAGTTTTCTGTTCCCACGCCCCTCGTCGTGTACATCGCACCTCCAAGTAACCCCTTTCCCCGTGCCCCGTGTCAGCGTGGTGGCGGTGGGTCTTCCTGGCACCAGGGCTTGGGACTCCGAGTGCTGGGAGGTTGTGCAGGACGCGCGTAGGTTTTCCTCTGTGGCAGGAGGAGCTGGTGTTTTCCCACCTCCTCTGATTTCCTCCCCTTTCCTCATAAGGCTTTTCTCCGCCACGCCAGTCAAACTCCTGTAAGCTGACCATCCAGTTCCTCCTCATTCACCCCGAGGCTTTGCCAAGCGTTGCCAAATTACCCCTCCGGGAAGGAAAGGTGTCTGCCTTTGCAGTTGCTGCATCCTTCTTTGCCTCCCCTTTTTGTGCTACACCTGCTGGGAAGCCCATGGTCTCCAGTGGAGCCATACCCTCACCCGGGGCTCCACTGGTTCAAGCACAGCCCCGGCTGGTAAAGAAGCCTTTACGGGCTCCTGGGGTGTGACAGGCCTGTATCATACCCTGCATCACCCCGATCCACAGCTCCTCCAGAGTGTCCAAGTCAGGCCTTACGGGGCTCGGGGCTCGGCTTTTGTACTCGCAGCAGCCCACGGCCACACAGATGGGCCGGTGCCTCCTGGACCTCTGTCCAGGGCATCCTTTCTCCCTTATCTCTGACACGCTCACAGGCTTCCAACTTCCCGATTCTTAGGCTCAGCCCTTGCTCCCCCAATGCCTCATCATCAGGCAGGGCTCAGAGAAGTGCCCCTGCCTTTGGCCAAGGCACTCCTCTTGTCGCCACGATTCGCGTAGCCTCCTCGTGTGAAAAAGGAGTACACGGCTCTCAAGTCCTGAGCACCTGTACCACACAGGCCATGCTCCTTCTTGGTTCTTCCAAACCTCCTCCTTTCTGGCCATGTCCCCGTTCCTGCCATGGTGGCTTGTGCCTGGCAACTGGTGCTCTGCTTCCCCGCTCTGCAGGTCTTGTCCTCCTAATAACCACCACAGCTACCTCCTTCACTGCCCTGGCCTCTTGTATCAGAGGGCTTTCCTCACCCTCGGAATCCCAAACATCCCCATCCCACGTCTCCAGGTCCCAGGCACTTTCACTCAATGCTGCTGCTTCTCTCTGCTCTAAGCCTTTTCCCAGACACAGCACTGCAGCCAGGCACCGCACCATGGCGCTGGTGCCTCCTTAGGAGCCCTGCCCCAATTGTTTTGTGCCGTTTGTAAACGCTGCTCTTTTCCTTGCCCCACAGCTTCTGCAGCACTGGCCAGATCAAACAACAGCTGCTGGCAAGCAGAGCACTTCCTCTCTGCCTTTGGTTGATGCAAAGAAAGGCCATTTTCGCAATGGCTTTCACCACTGATGAGAGGGGCAGCTTGCTTAATGAGTAAGTCAGTCATCCCCAGCATCCCCTCCGTGCTCTCACAGAGCTTGCCCCAACAAACCTCGGCTTCTCGGGCCAGAGGACACGTCCACTCCTTTTGCTCCTTGCTTTTTCCTCCCTCCTTGAAGAGGGGCTTTTCACCCTTCCCAACAAGGTCCTCCTCCCTGGCCCAGGGGGCACCCTTACTTCCCCACACTTCAGCAAGGCCGCCTGGGCACCTCTGTGGCAGATGGCTCTTGGCTAATCCTGCTCAGACCCACAGGAGGCAGTAGGGACGGCTTAGCTCCCAGGCGTCATCGGCCGTGGGGAATATCCCCAACTCACCTGTCTGATGCCTGAGGTAGTGACAACTAAACTGTCCCCAAGCATTACATCCTGCTAGTAGGATTGCTACCCTTTCCACGTTAGGACGCAGACTAGAAACCTGGAGGTTTTCAAACAGAGGTGCATAGGCGATACAAGGTTTGAGAAGACCAGTTTCTCTGTCATCCGCCTACTTCTTCCAACAAGCCAGTCAGCTTGCAGCTAAGACCTCATCTACCTAGTTCCTTGGCAGGCACGTGTCCCTCTGTCTTCTGGGCTCTGGAGAGCTGGTCTCCCTTTGAATTCTTGGCCCTTGCTAACTGGCTCCATAGCAGTTGGAGAGCTGGCTTTCAGCCCTCAGAGCTTGAAGGCAGCACTCTTGCCATGTCAGTCACTAGCAAGAGCCCAGCAGCTCCTCTGCTAAGCACCTGGCAGGGCCCCAAGTGCCCTAGCAGGCCTTAACAGTGCTGACCATCCTCACCTGGGGCCTGCACCAGCACACCCCCCCTCACCTCACCCCACAGGTGTCCATGGGCCCAGAAGCCCTATTTAAGCTTGGGCCTGGGCCTGGGCCTGGAGCCCCTGCCTGAGCTCTGTTGGAGAGCTGTTGCTCTTCAGCTCAGCCAGGGCCCTCCCTGGCCAAGCACCCTGGTGGCCCAGAGCCTGCTCTGGGGACTGACCTTCTGCCTTCTTCTCCTGGTGCTGCCTTGTCATCTTGGGCCTGCCTGGCAGTCACTGGGCCTGACCCTGACCCTGACCTGCTCTTGTGGCTTCCCCTTGGACCTGCCTCGTCGTCCTGAACTTGCCTCATGCTCTGCACTCTTATTGGAGCTGGCCATGATCTCTGGGCCTGTCCTGCTTGGGTGCTGTGGGACAGGGCCCTTGCTGCTGATGCCCTGGCCCTGCATTTGCCTCCTGGCTCCCCATCCTTAAGGAGCAGCTGGCCCTTCCCGGTCCCAGACGCACCCTAGGATGCCAGTGGAGAAGTCTCTTGATGAGACTTGGGAGGTGCCCTCACCAAGGGCCTTACTCAGAGCACGGCTGCTGTGACAGGTGTCTTGGAGTCACCTTGAACGACTGAGCGCACAGACCGCTCGTCCTCCTTTTGGGCTGTGATGTTCTGCTGAGACGCGGTATTGGAGCCTGGCATGGAGGGGTTGTGTTCTGGTGCCTCGGGCCCTGTATGCAGGGAGGGGGCCTTCTGTGAAGCCCCCACCTGGAGGGTCTCTCTCAGCATGGTGAGCTGGTGTGTACAGGAAACTCCAGTCTGAGGTACATCTGCGCCAAGGTAAAAGGAGTGACTGACTGACTGACTGACTGACTGATGGAAGTGTAATGTGCCATTAACTTCCATCCCAAAGCAAAAGATGGGGAGTTTTACAGGAGGAAGAGCTTACTTAGCTGCAGCCTAACAAGGCCTCGTGCACTGGAAACACTGGTAAGCACCACAGGAGAAGGACCACGAATACCTTCGGTATACGAGCTAGGAAAACCAACGACAACCACCATCCAACAGCCTTCTCATTTACGGCCCAGGCAAGCCTCAGGGCGAGCAACGAGGGATGCGCCTCAGGGCGTGGCGCGGCGCGGCGCGGCCGCAGCCCTCCCGCTCGGGGGCACAAGGGAGCGCGGCCGGCAGAGGCGCGGTACTTGCCGCCAGCAGCGTAGCGGTGGCTGCGAGCTGCGGGCGGCTCCTTGACGGCGCGCCTCATCCCGGAGACCCGCCTCGGGGAGAGAAGAGAGAGAAAGCCGGCCCGGGCTGCGCCCGCCCCACCGCCGCGCGGCTCCGCGCCAGGAACGGACGCCCAACGGCTGCGCGCTCCTCGCCGCCGCCGCCGCCGCCGCCGCCGCCCAGCTCCCTCCCGACCGCTCCGCGCACCGGCGGAACCGGCCGGCCGCGCGCGAAGCCGCCCCAGCGGCCCGCCGTCCCCATGGCAACGGCGGCGGCGGCTCGGGGCTCTTCGCCACCACCCCCCGCCCCGCCCGCAAGGGGGCGTGGCCTGCAGCCCCCACGCCCCGAACCCGCGGCGGGATAGGCGGGTGGGGAAGGCGCGGAAGCTGCGTCCCCTGCCGCTTGCCGTCGCCGCCGTTTTGCCGGGTGCCGTCGCCGCGGTAGCGGTGAGGGTTGAAGCATGGCGCAGCCCGTCTGATGCCCTGCTCAGCTGGTCCGCAGTTCGGCGTGGGCTCGGGGCGTGTACTCAGCGGGGGCTGTGCTCAGGGGTGCGGGCTGCCTGCCCTCGCGGCATCCTGGCCGGGCTGGGGTCGGCTGTGCAGGCCCCGCAGAAGCGATGCCGCCAGCCACGCCGGGATTTATGCTCCCGTCGAGCCGCGTGAGGTTTGGTGCCTCCGCCGTTGCTGCGGCGTAGCACAAGCCGGCCAGAACAGTGCTTTTGCTCTGTGTGATGCACTCTTTCTAGGCGAGCAGGTGAGGAGTGAGGAGCTGAACCTCCAAGTTCACCTTGGCTGGCCTTGTAAGGGGGGCTGGCTTGCGCCCGGTGGCCCGTTCCTTTTCCTGCTAAGGGCCGCTCTTTTCTGTCTTCCTTCCCAGGACGTGCAAAAGCTAATCGATGAAGCATGGGAGAAGCTGGAAGGTGGTAACCAAGGCCAGACGCTGGATTGTGCCCACAAATCGTCAGGTGCGGCTACGGCACATGAACAACCGAGGCAGGGCGCCTTCCAAAGCGCCTCCTGTCTAGCTGGACAAGGTTTGCATTGGAACGTCCCCAGTGGCAGGAGAGACAGGGTAAAAAGTTGAGGGCTGCCGCCTGCTCAAAAGGCATGATGTGACTGACGGGGTGTGTGATGTGGCAAACCACATATGAAAGACCTCAAGCCTAGGTGTCCTTGTTTGCTAGCAGAGGGCTGTGTTAGCTTTCATTTTCCACAGCCTATTGGGAGAGTTCAGTGAATCACTGCTGTGCGTTCCAGGGGGCTCATGCAAGGAAGACAGAGGGGGCTATCACTGCTGGAGATCTAGGAATATGTAGTAGCACCTCTCAAGTTGACACAGCCACAACACACATGGTTCATAGGACCCTCTGGACAGATGAAATGCTTATATCCAGATATATATCCAGATATATGTCCTTCCTCCAGGGAAGACAGTACTTTATCATTGCATTTGTGTTAAATTTTCAGGGGCTGCTGTCCTGCTTTCAATGACTTCTGTCTTCTTCCGGAATACCGAAGAAAACTCTGCTGGGCTGGGCTCCCATTGTTGGGTGAGATGAAGTTTCCTGAGGGCAGCCAAGGTGGGGTTCACTAATCCAGTGTTAGGGGTTTCCCTTACCCTTGCCTCTGTTTCTGCATTGCTTTTGCAGGTACCTACTTGCTTCTTGTGTCTCCCTACAGGGGAGTATTTCCTCTGCAAACCTGCCTCAGGTCCTCAGTGCTGAGTGGCTTCTAACAGGGGAACTTGGTCAGGCAGGGTTTGCCTTCCCAGTCCTTGTGAAGACTGTTGGTATTATTACATTGAAGGTAAAGGAGCATGAGGCCTCGAGAGGCCTGAGGTGTGAGCGATGTGGGGCTCCAAGTGAGCACAGGTGGGCACTGGCAGCCAGCACTGTTGACTTGCCTCAAATTTAATTTGCCAGACTGTCCTGCCATGGCAACAAAACTCTTTTGCTGACTCTGTGAATTGTTACTTTCTGGGGGGGAAGGGAAAAAATAAAGTCTTCCCTTTTCCATAGGGAAATGGGGGGCTGACTGCAGTCCCTAGAGATCCCATGAGGTAGCAAAAAAAGCGAGATTCAGATATGCTCCCTTCCCCTCCTCTAAACACGTCTCCTATCCTCTGCAGTCAAGAGCCTGCTGCCCAGAGCAACAACTAGAAAAAAAAGTGCAGGCCCAGCCCTTCTCTTATGCCACTGTGCCTTCTTCGGGCTACAGGAAAAAAGCTGCTGCCGCCACCATGAAGCTGAGCCGCCGGCAGAGAACTGCTGACCGTACGTGGTTGCTCGCTTCAGTTGGCTCTGCAGGCCCTGGTGGTGCAGAGTGTCAAAAGCAGGGACTAGACAAGGCTGCTGGTGGCTCCCAAATCACTCCCTCCTCCCTGGGACTTCAGAGAGTTTAATACTTGGGAGGAGATGTTGTGATTTCCGAGGGCTGCCTCTCTGCAGAGGAAGAGAGCAGCTTCTGTGTCCTGTCAGGTTGAGCTTGGCCTGGAAATACGGCGCTGCCTTGTCTACTGTGATGTCGCTGCCTGCCGTTGACATCACAAGCCGTCGCTGCTGTGTGAGGTAGCAAGAGCAGGGCGGCAGCTCCGGGCTGCCCCTGCCGCTTGGTCACTCCCTGTCGTGGAGGCAAGGAGGTCGGAGCGCTTTTGGCCCATGCCCACGCAAACAGGGTGTTTGGCAACTGCAGCTCTGCAAGGATGTTCAGAAATCACGGCCAAGACCTACGCTGGTATGGAGGTGCTTCTTCGGGGAGTTCTAGAGATCCCCCTCTCTTCTCCCCAAGTGCCGTTTGCAGCTAATCAGCCCGGCGCTGGGGGACGGACTGGGGAAGAACACAAGGACAGCCTCCGAGCTCAGTGTAAAGGTGGCTGAAGGCAACAGCAGGTAGCACGTGTCCTGTGTGCCTGAGCCCCTTTCTTTCTTGTAGGCAATCTGCGAGCCAAGGGCCTGTTCTCCAGAGCACCGGAGTCCGCAGGCAGGACCAAGGCCAGCTTCAGCATCCTGGCAAAAGTAAGCTGACGCGATTCTTCAGTACAGCTCTCTCTGCTTGTTACCATTTACAGTGTGGCTTGTTTGCATGGAAGGAGAAGGCTGTTGTCCAATGGCAGTGAGAAAAACCGGCTCAAATACAACTGCATTACGAGAGCTGTTGCTTCTGCATGGCTCAGCCATCCAAAGGCAGGAAATGCAACATGGAGGCTTTATGCGACCATATAAGCCTTTTTTCTGAAATGTGCAAAGACTCAGTGGTTGCCTGCTGTTTTTCATGTGCAGGTTTCCTCGTCCAGGTCAAACTCGCTCTATACTTTCTCCAGCTGGTGAAGAGCTTTTCAGCCCCCAGTTGTTTCAAACTCTTGTCAGAGGCAGAGCAAGAGCTCCCAGAAGCCCGGCCTTAGGCTCTGCCTCAAGGTCCTGGGGACCAGGAAAGGCAGCTCTGCCTATGACCTAAGAGGCCGACCCTCTGTAGCCCTAAAGGGAGATATGACCTGATTAAGGAGTGATTTTTGGACTGGAGGGAATTCATTTCCCGTCCCCTGTCCTGCTTGCAGCTGCAGAGCAACTGACAGAAGCGGGAGCAAGTCACAGAAACGGGAGGATGCCTCCTGTCCTCTGCCAACACAAAGAGGACGAGTAGAAGCCCTAACCTAGAATTACACACGAGCTCACTGGACTTTTTCCATCTTGCCTCTTTCTCAGGAGTTTTCTGGCTCATCTGGCATTTCATCCTGCTGAGCGTAACGTCTCCTCAGCGCTTTGTGCTCCACGTTTTGGGCACTATTGCAAGGTAAAGCTGAGGCAGCACCTTTTCTTGAGAGTGGGGGGAGAACAGTCTCGGCACAAGTACCGACTGGATGGTGGGCAGGAGAAGCGGGTGTGAATTATGTCCTTTGCGTCTCCAAAGAATCTCCTCTACTCCCTTAGGCAGGAAGTACGGCCCTAGCTTTTGTTGGCACTGCTTCTCCTGGTCTGGAGTTAATCCTCCATCCCTAGCTCCCCTATGCCAATCCTCACCCTCCCAAATGCCCCACTGCCACAGTGGCTGAAAGCTTGACCACTGACTGGAGCTCGTGCGCGAGCAGGCCACTTCCCAAGTCAGTAACGCCAGGTGCAAGAGCTGCAGTTGCTACTGCTGCTCTGGAGCCTGCTTAGGGCCTGCACAGCTGCAGCCAGCTTCACCCTTCTTTTCCTCCATGCTCCTCCACAGGCAAAAGAAGGCTCGGAAGACAGTTCTCCTGGTGCTGCTTGCTCTGTTTGCCTCCCTTCTTGGTGAGTGTCTGTAGAGCCCCGAAGTCACGGTGGTTCTTTACGAGAGACCCCGTGCTTGCTTCTGCTTGGGTCCATGTAGACGGCTGTGGCCAGAGGAGCCCAACTAGGAGCAGGAAGGCCCTGAGAGAGGGCTGCCCCGCTTCCACGTGCCTCAGAGCAACAGGGGTGGGCACAGGGTGACTTGCTTTTCCCCGGAGCTGAAGCTAAGTCTCCTAAGCCTGGGGAGCGGCAGTGGCTAGCCTGCTTGCCCCAGGAAGTGGGGAAGCTTCCTTCAGGAGAGAGCAGCATGTCCCGGGGAAGGAATCTTCATCTCTTCAGAGGCCCCTCTTCCATCATCCTCTCTTCCCGAGAAGAAGAGAGGAGACACAATGATGGCATCTGTGCCTGACCCTCAGAGTGCAGCAGGCAGCCCTATGGAGGGAGGCAGCTGGTTAAGGTTTCATGAGGCGCTAACAAAGCCTGGGAGATCCCCGTGCTGGCTTGTCACCCTTCCCAAGCAGTCTCCAGCCGCAGGAGCACTTGCAGCCTGTCTTTTGCTGGCACACCAACTCACGCACAGCTTCCTAACATCAGCTGGGTGTCAGCATGCCTGAAGGACTGGAGCCCTACTTGCACACAGCTCTTCTGGCATGAGCAAGTTCGAAGTGTAAAGAGAGCTTTGGTTTGTGACCAACAGGTGTTTACCACGTGGGGCTGCTGGATGAAGGAAGCATCCGGACGACCGCAGCAGCAGCGAGGGCCTACATCTTCTCCTCCTTTCAACCTATCTGTCAGCAGGTGACATTCTGGGTGCCTCAAATCCAGGCTGCTTCTGCCAGTCTTAACCCAAGGGCATCAAGGGTGGCTTTGTTAAAAGGCCCTTTCTTGCGGGGGCTAGCGCAAGGTCCACGAGCCACCATTGCCAGGTCTGTCAGGTGAAGGTAAACTGCCCAAACACCAGTGCCTTAACATGAAGCTCCTGGTATAGGGCACAGCTGAAAATGGACCGCTGTTATGCACGTGGTTACCTCAAAGTACTGGGTTGTTTCTGAAATCTTGAGTCTTTTGGTCTGGCTCATTCTTTGCCCAGCCGTTCAACACAGCAACCACTAAAAAGTGTGTCTGTGTGTGTTGTCTGTGTGTGTGTGCACATGCACATGCCTAATAAAGCCAGCAGCTTTATAGTAATAGAGCCTTTCATGGTGGTCTTAAGAAAGGAACTGTAATGACAGCACACCTTGAAATGGAGCAATAACCAGTGTGGTACTGGCCCAGCTCTCCAGGAACAGAGGAAATTCAAGGACTATGCACAAAGGCATGTGGTGTAGGCATCTCTTGAGCTGTCAAGTCAGTGGCCGACAAATGGTAGAAGGCTTTTTAAGAATCGATCCGTTGGATTCAAGGAAATGTCGGTGCTTCTCGAATAGCACAATAGCCAGTGTGACTTGTGTTCTCTTGCCTGGCAGTCTCTCGGGATAATTTCCCAGTGCATGCTAGCGGAGTAGCTGGCTCCCCGGAGGCATGGGGTCTGTGCCTGTTTGCTTCCCGTTGCTGTAAAGGCCATACCATTGCCCCACACCTTCCTTTCTGCAGCAGGTCTGTTGGTGTTTGAACTGAACGTTCCCTTACTTGTCCCCATAGGAGGAGTTTCCTCTCTCTGGCGTGCACGTGAAGACGCAGAGGTAAAAATGATTTCCTCTTGGCTAGATGATGCTTTAGAGGAGCTCCAGGCCTGTCTCACACAAACTTCACACGACACAATTCCCAGGGCTCTTCCCACTGCCCTGCCTGCCTCTCTGCTTTTCCTTTCTCCCTAGTGGGCAGCTATATCTCCATGTCCCTTCGAGGCCTGGAGCAACCCCTCCATGAGCCTTTTAGCTAGGGCAGGGCTGTTGGAAGCTCCACCTTTCCGCTGCTGGAGAAGGGGCATAGGGGTAGGCCCCATCCTGCAGCTGCTTCTCACACTCTCAGCCACTGGCTGGAGTCCAGCCACTTGATGCTCCCAGGCACCTCGAGGGAGATTTGTTGCCTCTCTCCCATTCCCATGGCGTAGCACCAGCCCGCAAGAACGGTGGTCTCTGTCTCTGTGGCGCACTTTTTCCAGGCAAGCGGATGAGGTATTAGGAGCAACACTTAGCGAAATCCAGACCCTCCAAGGAGAGCTGCGTGAGCTCCAGGAAGTCCTCCACGCTCTGAGATGGAGCGCAAAGGACGTTGCCCGGCGTGCTCTCAACGAAGCCCTGAAGCAGACTGAGGGCATGACAGCGTGGGTAAGAGACCATTGCAGAAGGCTCTCCTCAGAGATTTTTCTTCCCCGCCCCGGCACGTATCCTAGTAGAGTTCCCTGCCACAGCTAACAGAAAGGCTCGGAGCACTGGAGTGAGCAGCCCCGCCACTCTGATACTGGTCAATGGGAGCCAAGCAAACCTGGGAGCTTTTCAGGGAATTCCCAAGCTCCTTAGGCCAGAGTGCAACAGCCAAGTTCACCTTAGCTGGCCCAGGAAGGGAGCTGGGATGTGCCCCTTTGCCTCTAATAGCTGCTCTCTTTTCTGTGTCTTCCCAGCATGTTCAAAAGTTAATCGAGGAAGCACTGGAGAAGCTGGAATATAACCAAGTCCAGATGCCGGATTTGGCCCGCAAATCATCAGGTGCGGCTACAGCACGGGAACAACCAAGACAGGGCGCCTCCTCTCTGTGCTTCAGCCTGTGTTAGCTTTCCTTTGCCACGGCCCATTAGCATAGCTCCATGAGCCACTGCTGTGTGTTCCAGGGGGGCTCACGCAAGGAAGACAGAGGGGAACGTCCCTGCTGGAGATCTAGGAATACCTAGTAGCATTTTTCAAGTTGACAGTGCAGTGGGAACAGGCGTCACCGTGGCAGTGTTCATTAGGACACAGCTATGTCCGCATGCCTTGATTCCTGCTCCGGGAGCACTAATTGGAATCCATGGAAGTAACAGTGGAGGGAAAGGAGGCAGGTACCAGGGCTGCGACGGTTCCCGTACAAGATGGCTGTTCAATAAATCCTTTTCTTTCCGAGTCTCTCCGGAGTTCATCCATGTCAGGAATTGAAATAACTGTCACAGGGGAGTGTCTCTGCTGCTTGTCTGAGGACAGGTCCACAGCCTACGGGGTTCATGAGATCCTCCGGAGAGATCACAGCCTTATAAACAGATGCAGTCCTCCAGGGAAGACTGGACTTGATCAGTGCATTCTTGTTTCAGGGGCTACCATCATTCATTCCAAGACTTCTGCCTCCTTCCGCGACACCAAAGGAATACTCTTCTGGGCTGGGCTCCCCTTGCTGCACTCCATGAAGTCTCCTGAGGTTATCCTTGAGGTAGGGACACCAAGAAACAGAGAGCAACCAAGCTGGGAGGGGAGAACCAAACCCACTGTGGAGAGTGTCCCTTTCCCACATGAACAGCGTGCACTGTTCTTCCTTCAGCCTGAAAATCATCCGGGAAACTGCTGGTCTTTCCCCGGGAGTCAGGGTCACGTCTTCATCAAGCTGCCCAAAGCAGTCTTTCCACGAGCTGTTACGCTGGAACATATTTCAGCGAGAGTGTCCCCTGGAGAAAACATCTCCAGTGCTCCGAAAGACTTTGCTGTCTATGTAAGTGCTTCCTCTAGAGTCGGGGGGGTTGTGAAGAGCATTTCTAAGCATGGCAGGGTGGCAGCGGGCAGGTGAATACAGGTCCCGCAACGCTGGGAGGATTCTCTCTGGCCTGCGACTTCCTCCGAGCCTGGAGGAGAAACAAACTCCTTTGAGTTACTCCATTTCCATCACACGCCTTTCCTTTGCGGTGTAGCCTCAGAGCAAAGCTTCCCATTTCCGGGGCCGCGCAGTGCTAAATGAGCCCTGAGTTGCAGGAGCTGGCACACTGGCTCTGCCACCACTCCTCCCAAATAATCCCCCTGCCCCTACTTCCTTTCTCCTCCTTGGTGCCAATTCTCTTTCCTGCGCACCCAAAGCTGCTCTTCCCAACACTCCCACCTCGGCCTAATTCTGGCCGCTTCAGTAGTTGCCCTAGGGAAGCTGAGTCTTCCCGCTGTGTACCTCCCTCTCTTCTTTTCTCCACCCCTGCCTTTCCGTAGGGGATGAAGGCGGAAAATGAGGAGCAGGGGCTGTTCCTAGGAGAGTTCACGTACGTGGCTGCAGAACATCCCTTCCAGACTTTCCAGCTGAAGGTACAGTGAGGAAGAGGCATGAGAAGTGTACGGGGGGAGGAGGAGGAGGAGGAGAAGTGTAGCTGGCAGGGGAGAAGCTCTAAGTAGTCGAAGGCCAGGGAGGAAAAGACAGCTCATCTCTTCTCATTTCAGAACGAGCGCTCTGACTCCATAGAGTACGTGAAGCTGAAGGTGCTGAGCAACTGGGGCCACCCGGAATACACATGCGTCTATCGAGTCAGGGTCCACGGTGACGCGGTACCCAATGAAGAGGACCCAGCATGGCGCTCTGCTGGAAACAACAGAGTACCCTGATTAAAGCTCGCAAGATTTGAGCAGCAGTGGTGATGGGCTACTGTGTGTGCCTTTCCTGCCTCCTTTCAATCCAGACTGCTCTGTCCTTGACAGCACCTCTTGAGATTGTTCTTGGCACTCTCATCGACTCGTTCCCATGCTTAAAGTGTCACCTGCAGGACGGGCTAGGCCTTCCCCTGTCCGTCCAGCATTTTTCTCACACCGCAATGGGCTATTGCTGGAGAAGGGGCAAACCGGTGAGGAAAGCGGGGAAACCAAGAGAGCTTTCCTTTAAATGGAAAGGCAGAAATCCTCTTTGACTCGGAGGACAGTGGCAGAGCAAAGCAGCAGTTTGTCAGGCCAGTACAGCAAGCCACTGCTGTCCCTGGTTCCTTATGCCTTGCATGACTTGATGCCTGTTGGCTGCAGGAGGAGGCTCCCGCTGCATGCGGGCAAGCACTCTCCTCGTGTGGCTCCCCATCCTCCTCTCAGCGTGGCTTTTACGGACAGGCTGGATGGGGCTGTTCCCCCAGCTTTTGGCCTCTTCTATCATCCCTCTCCCCCCCTTCAGCAGACCTTGTGGTCTCCCCTGCAGGCCCTTTTCTGTGCTGGTACAGGGGCTGGAAGATGGGGTCTCTGGCTGGCATCACCTCCTACGCTTTGTTCAGCATGTTTGGCTGATTTTCCTGGGACTAGGGGACCCTGACAGTCTAAGAAGGTGGCTTCTGATCCTGTGTGTATCAGCAGAGCAGTTTTCTGTTCCCACGCCCCTCGTCGTGTACATCGCACCTCCAAGTAACCCCTTTCCCCGTGCCCCGTGTCAGCGTGGTGGCGGTGGGTCTTCCTGGCACCAGGGCTTGGGACTCCGAGTGCTGGGAGGTTGTGCAGGACGCGCGTAGGTTTTCCTCTGTGGCAGGAGGAGCTGGTGTTTTCCCACCTCCTCTGATTTCCTCCCCTTTCCTCATAAGGCTTTTCTCCGCCACGCCAGTCAAACTCCTGTAAGCTGACCATCCAGTTCCTCCTCATTCACCCCGAGGCTTTGCCAAGCGTTGCCAAATTACCCCTCCGGGAAGGAAAGGTGTCTGCCTTTGCAGTTGCTGCATCCTTCTTTGCCTCCCCTTTTTGTGCTACACCTGCTGGGAAGCCCATGGTCTCCAGTGGAGCCATACCCTCACCCGGGGCTCCACTGGTTCAAGCACAGCCCCGGCTGGTAAAGAAGCCTTTACGGGCTCCTGGGGTGTGACAGGCCTGTATCATACCCTGCATCACCCCGATCCGCAGCTCCTCCAGAGTGTCCAAGTCAGGCCTTACAGGGCTCGGGGCTCGGCTTTTGTACTCGCAGCAGCCCACGGCCACACAGATGGGCCGGTGCCTCCTGGACCTCTGTCCAGGGCATCCTTTCTCCCTTATCTCTGACACGCTCACAGGCTTCCAACTTCCCGATTCTTAGGCTCAGCCCTTGCTCCCCCAACGCCTCATCTTCAGGCAGGGCTCAGAGAAGTGCCCCTGCCTTTGGCCAAGGCACTCCTCTTGTCGCCACAATTCGCGTAGCCTCCTCGTGTGAAAAAGGAGTACACGGCTCTCAAGTCCTAAGCACCTGTACCACACAGGCCATGCTCCTTCTTGGTTCTTCCAAACCTCCTCCTTTCTGGCCATGTCCCCGTTCCTGCCATGGTGGCTTGTGCAGGTCTTGTCCTCCTAATAACCACCACAGCTACCTCCTTCACTGCCCTGGCCTCTTGTATCAGAGGGCTTTCCTCACCCTCGGAATCCCAAACATCCCCATCCCACGTCTCCAGGTCCCAGGCACTTTCACTCAATGCTGCTGCTTCTCTCTGCTCTAAGCCTTTTCCCAGACACAGCACTGCAGCCAGGCACCGCACCATGGCGCTGGTGCCTCCTTAGGAGCCCTGCCCCAATTGTTTTGTGCCGTTTGTAAACGCTGCTCTTTTCCTTGCCCCACAGCTTCTGCAGCACTGGCCAGATCAAACAACAGCTGCTGGCAAGCAGAGCACTTCCTCTCTGCCTTTGGTTGATGCAAAGAAAGGCCATTTTCGCAATGGCTTTCACCACTGATGAGAGGGGCAGCTTGCTTAATGAGTAAGTCAGTCATCCCCAGCATCCCCTCCGTGCTCTCACAGAGCTTGCCCCAACAAACCTCGGCTTCTCGGGCCAGAGGACACGTCCACTCCTTTTGCTCCTTGCTTTTTCCTCCCTCCTTGAAGAGGGGCTTTTCACCCTTCCCAACAAGGTCCTCCTCCCTGGCCCAGGGGGCACCCTTACTTCCCCACACTTCAGCAAGGCCGCCTGGGCACCTCTGTGGCAGATGGCTCTTGGCTAATCCTGCTCAGACCCACAGGAGGCAGTAGGGACGGCTTAGCTCCCAGGCGTCATCGGCCGTGGGGAATATCCCCAACTCACCTGTCTGATGCCTGAGGTAGTGACAACTAAACTGTCCCCAAGCATTACATCCTGCTAGTAGGATTGCTACCCTTTCCACGTTAGGACGCAGACTAGAAACCTGGAGGTTTTCAAACAGAGGTGCATAGGCGATACAAGGTTTGAGAAGACCAGTTTCTCTGTCATCCGCCTACTTCTTCCAACAAGCCAGTCAGCTTGCAGCTAAGACCTCATCTACCTAGTTCCTTGGCAGGCACGTGTCCCTCTGTCTTCTGGGCTCTGGAGAGCTGGTCTCCCTTTGAATTCTTGGCCCTTGCTAACTGGCTCCATAGCAGTTGGAGAGCTGGCTTTCAGCCCTCAGAGCTTGAAGGCAGCACTCTTGCCATGTCAGTCACTAGCAAGAGCCCAGCAGCTCCTCTGCTAAGCACCTGGCAGGGCCCCAAGTGCCCTAGCAGGCCTTAACAGTGCTGACCATCCTCACCTGGGGCCTGCACCAGCACACCCCCCCTCACCTCACCCCACAGGTGTCCATGGGCCCAGAAGCCCTATTTAAGCTTGGGCCTGGGCCTGGGCCTGGAGCCCCTGCCTGAGCTCTGTTGGAGAGCTGTTGCTCTTCAGCTCAGCCAGGGCCCTCCCTGGCCAAGCACCCTGGTGGCCCAGAGCCTGCTCTGGGGACTGACCTTCTGCCTTCTTCTCCTGGTGCTGCCTTGTCATCTTGGGCCTGCCTGGCAGTCACTGGGCCTGACCCTGACCCTGACCTGCTCTTGTGGCTTCCCCTTGGACCTGCCTCGTCGTCCTGAACTTGCCTCATGCTCTGCACTCTTATTGGAGCTGGCCATGATCTCTGGGCCTGTCCTGCTTGGGTGCTGTGGGACAGGGCCCTTGCTGCTGATGCCCTGGCCCTGCATTTGCCTCCTGGCTCCCCATCCTTAAGGAGCAGCTGGCCCTTCCCGGTCCCAGACGCACCCTAGGATGCCAGTGGAGAAGTCTCTTGATGAGACTTGGGAGGTGCCCTCACCAAGGGCCTTACTCAGAGCACGGCTGCTGTGACAGGTGTCTTGGAGTCACCTTGAACGACTGAGCGCACAGACCGCTCGTCCTCCTTTTGGGCTGTGATGTTCTGCTGAGACGCAGCAGAAGCCTGGCATGGAGGGGTTGTGTTCTGGTGCCTCGGGCCCTGTATGCAGGGAGGGGGCCTTCTGTGAAGCCCCCACCTGGAGGGTCTCTCTCAGCATGGTGAGCTGGTGTGTACAGGAAACTCCAGTCTGAGGTACATCTGCACCAAGGTAAAAGGAGTGACTGACTGACTGACTGACTGATGGAAGTGTAATGTGCCATTAACTTCCATCCCAAAGCAAAAGATGGGGAGTTTTACAGGAGGAAGAGCTTACTTAGCTGCAGCCTAACAAGGCCTCGTGCACTGGAAACACTGGTAAGCACCACAGGAGAAGGACCACGAATACCTTCGGTATACGAGCTAGGAAAACCAACGACAACCACCATCCAACAGCCTTCTCATTTACGGCCCAGGCAAGCCTCAGGGCGAGCAACGAGGGATGCGCCTCAGGGCGCGGCGCGGCGCGGCGAGGCGCGGCCGCAGCCCTCCCGCTCGGGGGCACAAGGGAGCGCGGCCGGCAGAGGCGCGGTACTTGCCGCCAGCAGCGTAGCGGTGGCTGCGAGCTGCGGGCGGCTCCTTGACGGCGCGCCTCATCCCGGAGACCCGCCTCGGGGAGAGAAGAGAGAGAAAGCCGGCCCGGGCTGCGCCCGCCCCACCGCCGCGCGGCTCCGCGCCAGGAACGGACGCCCAACGGCTGCGCGCTCCTCGCCGCCGCCGCCGCCGCCGCCGCCGCCCAGCTCCCTCCCGACCGCTCCGCGCACCGGCGGAACCGGCCGGCCGCGCGCGAAGCCGCCCCAGCGGCCCGCCGTCCCCATGGCAACGGCGGCGGCGGCTCGGGGCTCTTCGCCACCACCCCCCGCCCCGCCCGCAAGGGGGCGTGGCCTGCAGCCCCCACGCCCCGAACCCGCGGCGGGATAGGCGGGTGGGGAAGGCGCGGAAGCTGCGTCCCCTGCCGCTTGCCGTCGCCGCCGTTTTGCCGGGTGCCGTCGCCGCGGTAGCGGTGAGGGTTGAAGCATGGCGCAGCCCGTCTGATGCCCTGCTCAGCTGGTCCGCAGTTCGGCGTGGGCTCGGGGCGTGTACTCAGCGGGGGCTGTGCTCAGGGGTGCGGGCTGCCTGCCCTCGCGGCATCCTGGCCGGGCTGGGGTCGGCTGTGCAGGCCCCGCAGAAGCGATGCCGCCAGCCACGCCGGGATTTATGCTCCCGTCGAGCCGCGTGAGGTTTGGTGCCTCCGCCGTTGCTGCGGCGTAGCACAAGCCGGCCAGAACAGTGCTTTTGCTCTGTGTGATGCACTCTTTCTAGGCGAGCAGGTGAGGAGTGAGGAGCTGAACCTCCAAGTTCACCTTGGCTGGCCTTGTAAGGGGGGCTGGCTTGCGCCCGGTGGCCCGTTCCTTTTCCTGCTAAGGGCCGCTCTTTTCTGTCTTCCTTCCCAGGACGTGCAAAAGCTAATCGATGAAGCATGGGAGAAGCTGGAAGGTGGTAACCAAGGCCAGACGCTGGATTGTGCCCACAAATCGTCAGGTGCGGCTACGGCACATGAACAACCGAGGCAGGGCGCCTTCCAAAGCGCCTCCTGTCTAGCTGGACAAGGTTTGCATTGGAACGTCCCCAGTGGCAGGAGAGACAGGGTAAAAAGTTGAGGGCTGCCGCCTGCTCAAAAGGCATGATGTGACTGACGGGGTGTGTGATGTGGCAAACCACATATGAAAGACCTCAAGCCTAGGTGTCCTTGTTTGCTAGCAGAGGGCTGTGTTAGCTTTCATTTTCCACAGCCTATTGGGAGAGTTCAGTGAATCACTGCTGTGCGTTCCAGGGGGCTCATGCAAGGAAGACAGAGGGGGCTATCACTGCTGGAGATCTAGGAATATGTAGTAGCACCTCTCAAGTTGACACAGCCACAACACACATGGTTCATAGGACCCTCTGGACAGATGAAATGCTTATATCCAGATATATATCCAGATATATGTCCTTCCTCCAGGGAAGACAGTACTTTATCATTGCATTTGTGTTAAATTTTCAGGGGCTGCTGTCCTGCTTTCAATGACTTCTGTCTTCTTCCGGAATACCGAAGAAAACTCTGCTGGGCTGGGCTCCCATTGTTGGGTGAGATGAAGTTTCCTGAGGGCAGCCAAGGTGGGGTTCACTAATCCAGTGTTAGGGGTTTCCCTTACCCTTGCCTCTGTTTCTGCATTGCTTTTGCAGGTACCTACTTGCTTCTTGTGTCTCCCTACAGGGGAGTATTTCCTCTGCAAACCTGCCTCAGGTCCTCAGTGCTGAGTGGCTTCTAACAGGGGAACTTGGTCAGGCAGGGTTTGCCTTCCCAGTCCTTGTGAAGACTGTTGGTATTATTACATTGAAGGTAAAGGAGCATGAGGCCTCGAGAGGCCTGAGGTGTGAGCGATGTGGGGCTCCAAGTGAGCACAGGTGGGCACTGGCAGCCAGCACTGTTGACTTGCCTCAAATTTAATTTGCCAGACTGTCCTGCCATGGCAACAAAACTCTTTTGCTGACTCTGTGAATTGTTACTTTCTGGGGGGGAAGGGAAAAAATAAAGTCTTCCCTTTTCCATAGGGAAATGGGGGGCTGACTGCAGTCCCTAGAGATCCCATGAGGTAGCAAAAAAAGCGAGATTCAGATATGCTCCCTTCCCCTCCTCTAAACACGTCTCCTATCCTCTGCAGTCAAGAGCCTGCTGCCCAGAGCAACAACTAGAAAAAAAAGTGCAGGCCCAGCCCTTCTCTTATGCCACTGTGCCTTCTTCGGGCTACAGGAAAAAAGCTGCTGCCGCCACCATGAAGCTGAGCCGCCGGCAGAGAACTGCTGACCGTACGTGGTTGCTCGCTTCAGTTGGCTCTGCAGGCCCTGGTGGTGCAGAGTGTCAAAAGCAGGGACTAGACAAGGCTGCTGGTGGCTCCCAAATCACTCCCTCCTCCCTGGGACTTCAGAGAGTTTAATACTTGGGAGGAGATGTTGTGATTTCCGAGGGCTGCCTCTCTGCAGAGGAAGAGAGCAGCTTCTGTGTCCTGTCAGGTTGAGCTTGGCCTGGAAATACGGCGCTGCCTTGTCTACTGTGATGTCGCTGCCTGCCGTTGACATCACAAGCCGTCGCTGCTGTGTGAGGTAGCAAGAGCAGGGCGGCAGCTCCGGGCTGCCCCTGCCGCTTGGTCACTCCCTGTCGTGGAGGCAAGGAGGTCGGAGCGCTTTTGGCCCATGCCCACGCAAACAGGGTGTTTGGCAACTGCAGCTCTGCAAGGATGTTCAGAAATCACGGCCAAGACCTACGCTGGTATGGAGGTGCTTCTTCGGGGAGTTCTAGAGATCCCCCTCTCTTCTCCCCAAGTGCCGTTTGCAGCTAATCAGCCCGGCGCTGGGGGACGGACTGGGGAAGAACACAAGGACAGCCTCCGAGCTCAGTGTAAAGGTGGCTGAAGGCAACAGCAGGTAGCACGTGTCCTGTGTGCCTGAGCCCCTTTCTTTCTTGTAGGCAATCTGCGAGCCAAGGGCCTGTTCTCCAGAGCACCGGAGTCCGCAGGCAGGACCAAGGCCAGCTTCAGCATCCTGGCAAAAGTAAGCTGACGCGATTCTTCAGTACAGCTCTCTCTGCTTGTTACCATTTACAGTGTGGCTTGTTTGCATGGAAGGAGAAGGCTGTTGTCCAATGGCAGTGAGAAAAACCGGCTCAAATACAACTGCATTACGAGAGCTGTTGCTTCTGCATGGCTCAGCCATCCAAAGGCAGGAAATGCAACGTGGAGGCTTTATGCGACCATATAAGCCTTTTTTCTGAAATGTGCAAAGACTCAGTGGTTGCCTGCTGTTTTTCATGTGCAGGTTTCCTCGTCCAGGTCAAACTCGCTCTATACTTTCTCCAGCTGGTGAAGAGCTTTTCAGCCCCCAGTTGTTTCAAACTCTTGTCAGAGGCAGAGCAAGAGCTCCCAGAAGCCCGGCCTTAGGCTCTGCCTCAAGGTCCTGGGGACCAGGAAAGGCAGCTCTGCCTATGACCTAAGAGGCCGACCCTCTGTAGCCCTAAAGGGAGATATGACCTGATTAAGGAGTGATTTTTGGACTGGAGGGAATTCATTTCCCGTCCCCTGTCCTGCTTGCAGCTGCAGAGCAACTGACAGAAGCGGGAGCAAGTCACAGAAACGGGAGGATGCCTCCTGTCCTCTGCCAACACAAAGAGGACGAGTAGAAGCCCTAACCTAGAATTACACACGAGCTCACTGGACTTTTTCCATCTTGCCTCTTTCTCAGGAGTTTTCTGGCTCATCTGGCATTTCATCCTGCTGAGCGTAACGTCTCCTCAGCGCTTTGTGCTCCACGTTTTGGGCACTATTGCAAGGTAAAGCTGAGGCAGCACCTTTTCTTGAGAGTGGGGGGAGAACAGTCTCGGCACAAGTACCGACTGGATGGTGGGCAGGAGAAGCGGGTGTGAATTATGTCCTTTGCGTCTCCAAAGAATCTCCTCTACTCCCTTAGGCAGGAAGTACGGCCCTAGCTTTTGTTGGCACTGCTTCTCCTGGTCTGGAGTTAATCCTCCATCCCTAGCTCCCCTATGCCAATCCTCACCCTCCCAAATGCCCCACTGCCACAGTGGCTGAAAGCTTGACCACTGACTGGAGCTCGTGCGCGAGCAGGCCACTTCCCAAGTCAGTAACGCCAGGTGCAAGAGCTGCAGTTGCTACTGCTGCTCTGGAGCCTGCTTAGGGCCTGCACAGCTGCAGCCAGCTTCACCCTTCTTTTCCTCCATGCTCCTCCACAGGCAAAAGAAGGCTCGGAAGACAGTTCTCCTGGTGCTGCTTGCTCTGTTTGCCTCCCTTCTTGGTGAGTGTCTGTAGAGCCCCGAAGTCACGGTGGTTCTTTACGAGAGACCCCGTGCTTGCTTCTGCTTGGGTCCATGTAGACGGCTGTGGCCAGAGGAGCCCAACTAGGAGCAGGAAGGCCCTGAGAGAGGGCTGCCCCGCTTCCACGTGCCTCAGAGCAACAGGGGTGGGCACAGGGTGACTTGCTTTTCCCCGGAGCTGAAGCTAAGTCTCCTAAGCCTGGGGAGCGGCAGTGGCTAGCCTGCTTGCCCCAGGAAGTGGGGAAGCTTCCTTCAGGAGAGAGCAGCATGTCCCGGGGAAGGAATCTTCATCTCTTCAGAGGCCCCTCTTCCATCATCCTCTCTTCCCGAGAAGAAGAGAGGAGACACAATGATGGCATCTGTGCCTGACCCTCAGAGTGCAGCAGGCAGCCCTATGGAGGGAGGCAGCTGGTTAAGGTTTCATGAGGCGCTAACAAAGCCTGGGAGATCCCCGTGCTGGCTTGTCACCCTTCCCAAGCAGTCTCCAGCCGCAGGAGCACTTGCAGCCTGTCTTTTGCTGGCACACCAACTCACGCACAGCTTCCTAACATCAGCTGGGTGTCAGCATGCCTGAAGGACTGGAGCCCTACTTGCACACAGCTCTTCTGGCATGAGCAAGTTCGAAGTGTAAAGAGAGCTTTGGTTTGTGACCAACAGGTGTTTACCACGTGGGGCTGCTGGATGAAGGAAGCATCCGGACGACCGCAGCAGCAGCGAGGGCCTACATCTCCTCCTCCTTTCAACCTATCTGTCAGCAGGTGACATTCTGGGTGCCTCAAATCCAGGCTGCTTCTGCCAGTCTTAACCCAAGGGCATCAAGGGTGGCTTTGTTAAAAGGCCCTTTCTTGCGGGGGCTAGCGCAAGGTCCACGAGCCACCATTGCCAGGTCTGTCAGGTGAAGGTAAACTGCCCAAACACCAGTGCCTTAACATGAAGCTCCTGGTATAGGGCACAGCTGAAAATGGACCGCTGTTATGCACGTGGTTACCTCAAAGTACTGGGTTGTTTCTGAAATCTTGAGTCTTTTGGTCTGGCTCATTCTTTGCCCAGCCGTTCAACACAGCAACCACTAAAAAGTGTGTCTGTGTGTGTTGTCTGTGTGTGTGTGCACATGCACATGCCTAATAAAGCCAGCAGCTTTATAGTAATAGAGCCTTTCATGGTGGTCTTAAGAAAGGAACTGTAATGACAGCACACCTTGAAATGGAGCAATAACCAGTGTGGTACTGGCCCAGCTCTCCAGGAACAGAGGAAATTCAAGGACTATGCACAAAGGCATGTGGTGTAGGCATCTCTTGAGCTGTCAAGTCAGTGGCCGACAAATGGTAGAAGGCTTTTTAAGAATCGATCCGTTGGATTCAAGGAAATGTCGGTGCTTCTCGAATAGCACAATAGCCAGTGTGACTTGTGTTCTCTTGCCTGGCAGTCTCTCGGGATAATTTCCCAGTGCATGCTAGCGGAGTAGCTGGCTCCCCGGAGGCATGGGGTCTGTGCCTGTTTGCTTCCCGTTGCTGTAAAGGCCATACCATTGCCCCACACCTTCCTTTCTGCAGCAGGTCTGTTGGTGTTTGAACTGAACGTTCCCTTACTTGTCCCCATAGGAGGAGTTTCCTCTCTCTGGCGTGCACGTGAAGACGCAGAGGTAAAAATGATTTCCTCTTGGCTAGATGATGCTTTAGAGGAGCTCCAGGCCTGTCTCACACAAACTTCACACGACACAATTCCCAGGGCTCTTCCCACTGCCCTGCCTGCCTCTCTGCTTTTCCTTTCTCCCTAGTGGGCAGCTATATCTCCATGTCCCTTCGAGGCCTGGAGCAACCCCTCCATGAGCCTGTTAGCTAGGGCAGGGCTGTTGGAAGCTCCACCTTTCCGCTGCTGGAGAAGGGGCATAGGGGTAGGCCCCATCCTGCAGCTGCTTCTCACACTCTCAGCCACTGGCTGGAGTCCAGCCACTTGATGCTCCCAGGCACCTCGAGGGAGATTTGTTGCCTCTCTCCCATTCCCATGGCGTAGCACCAGCCCGCAAGAACGGTGGTCTCTGTCTCTGTGGCGCACTTTTTCCAGGCAAGCGGATGAGGTATTAGGAGCAACACTTAGCGAAATCCAGACCCTCCAAGGAGAGCTGCGTGAGCTCCAGGAAGTCCTCCACGCTCTGAGATGGAGCGCAAAGGACGTTGCCCGGCGTGCTCTCAACGAAGCCCTGAAGCAGACTGAGGGCATGACAGCGTGGGTAAGAGACCATTGCAGAAGGCTCTCCTCAGAGATTTTTCTTCCCCGCCCCGGCACGTATCCTAGTAGAGTTCCCTGCCACAGCTAACAGAAAGGCTCGGAGCACTGGAGTGAGCAGCCCCGCCACTCTGATACTGGTCAATGGGAGCCAAGCAAACCTGGGAGCTTTTCAGGGAATTCCCAAGCTCCTTAGGCCAGAGTGCAACAGCCAAGTTCACCTTAGCTGGCCCAGGAAGGGAGCTGGGATGTGCCCCTTTGCCTCTAATAGCTGCTCTCTTTTCTGTGTCTTCCCAGCATGTTCAAAAGTTAATCGAGGAAGCACTGGAGAAGCTGGAATATAACCAAGTCCAGATGCCGGATTTGGCCCGCAAATCATCAGGTGCGGCTACAGCACGGGAACAACCAAGACAGGGCGCCTCCTCTCTGTGCTTCAGCCTGTGTTAGCTTTCCTTTGCCACGGCCCATTAGCATAGCTCCATGAGCCACTGCTGTGTGTTCCAGGGGGGCTCACGCAAGGAAGACAGAGGGGAACGTCCCTGCTGGAGATCTAGGAATACCTAGTAGCATTTTTCAAGTTGACAGTGCAGTGGGAACAGGCGTCACCGTGGCAGTGTTCATTAGGACACAGCTATGTCCGCATGCCTTGATTCCTGCTCCGGGAGCACTAATTGGAATCCATGGAAGTAACAGTGGAGGGAAAGGAGGCAGGTACCAGGGCTGCGACGGTTCCCGTACAAGATGGCTGTTCAATAAATCCTTTTCTTTCCGAGTCTCTCCGGAGTTCATCCATGTCAGGAATTGAAATAACTGTCACAGGGGAGTGTCTCTGCTGCTTGTCTGAGGACAGGTCCACAGCCTACGGGGTTCATGAGATCCTCCGGAGAGATCACAGCCTTATAAACAGATGCAGTCCTCCAGGGAAGACTGGACTTGATCAGTGCATTCTTGTTTCAGGGGCTACCATCATTCATTCCAAGACTTCTGCCTCCTTCCGCGACACCAAAGGAATACTCTTCTGGGCTGGGCTCCCCTTGCTGCACTCCATGAAGTCTCCTGAGGTTATCCTTGAGGTAGGGACACCAAGAAACAGAGAGCAACCAAGCTGGGAGGGGAGAACCAAACCCACTGTGGAGAGTGTCCCTTTCCCACATGAACAGCGTGCACTGTTCTTCCTTCAGCCTGAAAATCATCCGGGAAACTGCTGGTCTTTCCCCGGGAGTCAGGGTCACGTCTTCATCAAGCTGCCCAAAGCAGTCTTTCCACGAGCTGTTACGCTGGAACATATTTCAGCGAGAGTGTCCCCTGGAGAAAACATCTCCAGTGCTCCGAAAGACTTTGCTGTCTATGTAAGTGCTTCCTCTAGAGTCGGGGGGGTTGTGAAGAGCATTTCTAAGCATGGCAGGGTGGCAGCGGGCAGGTGAATACAGGTCCCGCAACGCTGGGAGGATTCTCTCTGGCCTGCGACTTCCTCCGAGCCTGGAGGAGAAACAAACTCCTTTGAGTTACTCCATTTCCATCACACGCCTTTCCTTTGCGGTGTAGCCTCAGAGCAAAGCTTCCCATTTCCGGGGCCGCGCAGTGCTAAATGAGCCCTGAGTTGCAGGAGCTGGCACACTGGCTCTGCCACCACTCCTCCCAAATAATCCCCCTGCCCCTACTTCCTTTCTCCTCCTTGGTGCCAATTCTCTTTCCTGCGCACCCAAAGCTGCTCTTCCCAACACTCCCACCTCGGCCTAATTCTGGCCGCTTCAGTAGTTGCCCTAGGGAAGCTGAGTCTTCCCGCTGTGTACCTCCCTCTCTTCTTTTCTCCACCCCTGCCTTTCCGTAGGGGATGAAGGCGGAAAATGAGGAGCAGGGGCTGTTCCTAGGAGAGTTCACGTACGTGGCTGCAGAACATCCCTTCCAGACTTTCCAGCTGAAGGTACAGTGAGGAAGAGGCATGAGAAGTGTACGGGGGGAGGAGGAGGAGGAGGAGAAGTGTAGCTGGCAGGGGAGAAGCTCTAAGTAGTCGAAGGCCAGGGAGGAAAAGACAGCTCATCTCTTCTCATTTCAGAACGAGCGCTCTGACTCCATAGAGTACGTGAAGCTGAAGGTGCTGAGCAACTGGGGCCACCCGGAATACACATGCGTCTATCGAGTCAGGGTCCACGGTGACGCGGTACCCAATGAAGAGGACCCAGCATGGCGCTCTGCTGGAAACAACAGAGTACCCTGATTAAAGCTCGCAAGATTTGAGCAGCAGTGGTGATGGGCTACTGTGTGTGCCTTTCCTGCCTCCTTTCAATCCAGACTGCTCTGTCCTTGACAGCACCTCTTGAGATTGTTCTTGGCACTCTCATCGACTCGTTCCCATGCTTAAAGTGTCACCTGCAGGACGGGCTAGGCCTTCCCCTGTCCGTCCAGCATTTTTCTCACACCGCAATGGGCTATTGCTGGAGAAGGGGCAAACCGGTGAGGAAAGTGGGGAAACCAAGAGAGCTTTCCTTTAAATGGAAAGGCAGAAATCCTCTTTGACTCGGAGGACAGTGGCAGAGCAAAGCAGCAGTTTGTCAGGCCAGTACAGCAAGCCACTGCTGTCCCTGGTTCCTTATGCCTTGCATGACTTGATGCCTGTTGGCTGCAGGAGGAGGCTCTCGCTGCATGCGGGCAAGCACTCTCCTCGTGTGGCTCCCCATCCTCCTCTCAGCGTGGCTTTTACGGACAGGCTGGATGGGGCTGTTCCCCCAGCTTTTGGCCTCTTCTATCATCCCTCTCCCCCCCTTCAGCAGACCTTGTGGTCTCCCCTGCAGGCCCTTTTCTGTGCTGGTACAGGGGCTGGAAGATGGGGTCTCTGGCTGGCATCACCTCCTACGCTTTGTTCAGCATGTTTGGCTGATTTTCCTGGGACTAGGGGACCCTGACAGTCTAAGAAGGTGGCTTCTGATCCTGTGTGTATCAGCAGAGCAGTTTTCTGTTCCCACGCCCCTCGTCGTGTACATCGCACCTCCAAGTAACCCCTTTCCCCGTGCCCCGTGTCAGCGTGGTGGCGGTGGGTCTTCCTGGCACCAGGGCTTGGGACTCCGAGTGCTGGGAGGTTGTGCAGGACGCGCGTAGGTTTTCCTCTGTGGCAGGAGGAGCTGGTGTTTTCCCACCTCCTCTGATTTCCTCCCCTTTCCTCATAAGGCTTTTCTCCGCCACGCCAGTCAAACTCCTGTAAGCTGACCATCCAGTTCCTCCTCATTCACCCCGAGGCTTTGCCAAGCGTTGCCAAATTACCCCTCCGGGAAGGAAAGGTGTCTGCCTTTGCAGTTGCTGCATCCTTCTTTGCCTCCCCTTTTTGTGCTACACCTGCTGGGAAGCCCATGGTCTCCAGTGGAGCCATACCCTCACCCGGGGCTCCACTGGTTCAAGCACAGCCCCGGCTGGTAAAGAAGCCTTTACGGGCTCCTGGGGTGTGACAGGCCTGTATCATACCCTGCATCACCCCGATCCACAGCTCCTCCAGAGTGTCCAAGTCAGGCCTTACGGGGCTCGGGGCTCGGCTTTTGTACTCGCAGCAGCCCACGGCCACACAGATGGGCCGGTGCCTCCTGGACCTCTGTCCAGGGCATCCTTTCTCCCTTATCTCTGACACGCTCACAGGCTTCCAACTTCCCGATTCTTAGGCTCAGCCCTTGCTCCCCTAACGCCTCATCATCAGGCAGGGCTCAGAGAAGTGCCCCTGCCTTTGGCCAAGGCACTCCTCTTGTCGCCACGATTCGCGTAGCCTCCTCGTGTGAAAAAGGAGTACACGGCTCTCAAGTCCTGAGCACCTGTACCACACAGGCCATGCTCCTTCTTGGTTCTTCCAAACCTCCTCCTTTCTGGCCATGTCCCCGTTCCTGCCATGGTGGCTTGTGCCTGGCAACTGGTGCTCTGCTTCCCCGCTCTGCAGGTCTTGTCCTCCTAATAACCACCACAGCTACCTCCTTCACTGCCCTGGCCTCTTGTATCAGAGGGCTTTCCTCACCCTCGGAATCCCAAACATCCCCATCCCACGTCTCCAGGTCCCAGGCACTTTCACTCAATGCTGCTGCTTCTCTCTGCTCTAAGCCTTTTCCCAGACACAGCACTGCAGCCAGGCACCGCACCATGGCGCTGGTGCCTCCTTAGGAGCCCTGCCCCAATTGTTTTGTGCCGTTTGTAAACGCTGCTCTTTTCCTTGCCCCACAGCTTCTGCAGCACTGGCCAGATCAAACAACAGCTGCTGGCAAGCAGAGCACGTCCTCTCTGCCTTTGGTTGATGCAAAGAAAGGCCATTTTCGCAATGGCTTTCACCACTGATGAGAGGGGCAGCTTGCTTAATGAGTAAGTCAGTCATCCCCAGCATCCCCTCCGTGCTCTCACAGAGCTTGCCCCAACAAACCTCGGCTTCTCGGGCCAGAGGACACGTCCACTCCTTTTGCTCCTTGCTTTTTCCTCCCTCCTTGAAGAGGGGCTTTTCACCCTTCCCAACAAGGTCCTCCTCCCTGGCCCAGGGGGCACCCTTACTTCCCCACACTTCAGCAAGGCCGCCTGGGCACCTCTGTGGCAGATGGCTCTTGGCTAATCCTGCTCAGACCCACAGGAGGCAGTAGGGACGGCTTAGCTCCCAGGCGTCATCGGCCGTGGGGAATATCCCCAACTCACCTGTCTGATGCCTGAGGTAGTGACAACTAAACTGTCCCCAAGCATTACATCCTGCTAGTAGGATTGCTACCCTTTCCACGTTAGGACGCAGACTAGAAACCTGGAGGTTTTCAAACAGAGGTGCATAGGCGATACAAGGTTTGAGAAGACCAGTTTCTCTGTCATCCGCCTACTTCTTCCAACAAGCCAGTCAGCTTGCAGCTAAGACCTCATCTACCTAGTTCCTTGGCAGGCACGTGTCCCTCTGTCTTCTGGGCTCTGGAGAGCTGGTCTCCCTTTGAATTCTTGGCCTTTGCTAACTGGCTCCATAGCAGTTGGAGAGCTGGCTTTCAGCCCTCAGAGCTTGAAGGCAGCACTCTTGCCATGTCAGTCACTAGCAAGAGCCCAGCAGCTCCTCTGCTAAGCACCTGGCAGGGCCCCAAGTGCCCTAGCAGGCCTTAACAGTGCTGACCATCCTCACCTGGGGCCTGCACCAGCACACCCCCCCTCACCTCACCCCACAGGTGTCCATGGGCCCAGAAGCCCTATTTAAGCTTGGGCCTGGGCCTGGAGCCCCTGCCTGAGCTCTGTTGGAGAGCTGTTGCTCTTCAGCTCAGCCAGGGCCCTCCCTGGCCAAGCACCCTGGTGGCCCAGAGCCTGCTCTGGGGACTGACCTTCTGCCTTCTTCTCCTGGTGCTGCCTTGTCATCTTGGGCCTGCCTGGCAGTCACTGGGCCTGACCCTGACCCTGACCCTGACCTGCTCTTGTGGCTTCCCCTTGGACCTGCCTCGTCGTCCTGAACTTGCCTCATGCTCTGCACTCTTATTGGAGCTGGCCATGATCTCTGGGCCTGTCCTGCTTGGGTGCTGTGGGACAGGGCCCTTGCTGCTGATGCCCTGGCCCTGCATTTGCCTCCTGGCTCCCCATCCTTAAGGAGCAGCTGGCCCTTCCCGATCCCAGACGCACCCTAGGATGCCAGTGGAGAAGTCTCTTGATGAGACTTGGGAGGTGCCCTCACCAAGGGCCTTACTCAGAGCACGGCTGCTGTGACAGGTGTCTTGGAGTCACCTTGAACGACTGAGCGCACAGACCGCTCGTCCTCCTTTTGGGCTGTGATGTTCTGCTGAGACGCGGTATTGGAGCCTGGCATGGAGGGGTTGTGTTCTGGTGCCTCGGGCCCTGTATGCAGGGAGGGGGCCTTCTGTGAAGCCCCCACCTGGAGGGTCTCTCTCAGCATGGTGAGCTGGTGTGTACAGGAAACTCCAGTCTGAGGTACATCTGCGCCAAGGTAAAAGGAGTGACTGACTGATGGAAGTGTAATGTGCCATTAACTTCCATCCCAAAGCAAAAGATGGGGAGTTTTACAGGAGGAAGAGCTTACTTAGCTGCAGCCTAACAAGGCCTCGTGCACTGGAAACACTGGTAAGCACCACAGGAGAAGGACCACGAATACCTTCGGTATACGAGCTAGGAAAACCAACGACAACCACCATCCAACAGCCTTCTCATTTACGGCCCAGGCAAGCCTCAGGGCGAGCAACGAGGGATGCGCCTCAGGGCGCGGCGCGGCGCGGCGCGGCGCGGCCGCAGCCCTCCCGCTCGGGGGCACAAGGGAGCGCGGCCGGCAGAGGCGCGGTACTTGCCGCCAGCAGCGTAGCGGTGGCTGCGAGCTGCGGGCGGCTCCTTGACGGCGCGCCTCATCCCGGAGACCCGCCTCGGGGAGAGAAGAGAGAGAAAGCCGGCCCGGGCTGCGCCCGCCCCACCGCCGCGCGGCTCCGCGCCAGGAACGGACGCCCAACGGCTGCGCGCTCCTCGCCGCCGCCGCCGCCGCCGCCGCCGCCCAGCTCCCTCCCGACCGCTCCGCGCACCGGCGGAACCGGCCGGCCGCGCGCGAAGCCGCCCCAGCGGCCCGCCGTCCCCATGGCAACGGCGGCGGCGGCTCGGGGCTCTTCGCCACCACCCCCCGCCCCGCCCGCAAGGGGGCGTGGCCTGCAGCCCCCACGCCCCGAACCCGCGGCGGGATAGGCGGGTGGGGAAGGCGCGGAAGCTGCGTCCCCTGCCGCTTGCCGTCGCCGCCGTTTTGCCGGGTGCCGTCGCCGCGGTAGCGGTGAGGGTTGAAGCATGGCGCAGCCCGTCTGATGCCCTGCTCAGCTGGTCCGCAGTTCGGCGTGGGCTCGGGGCGTGTACTCAGCGGGGGCTGTGCTCAGGGGTGCGGGCTGCCTGCCCTCGCGGCATCCTGGCCGGGCTGGGGTCGGCTGTGCAGGCCCCGCAGAAGCGATGCCGCCAGCCACGCCGGGATTTATGCTCCCGTCGAGCCGCGTGAGGTTTGGTGCCTCCGCCGTTGCTGCGGCGTAGCACAAGCCGGCCAGAACAGTGCTTTTGCTCTGTGTGATGCACTCTTTCTAGGCGAGCAGGTGAGGAGTGAGGAGCTGAACCTCCAAGTTCACCTTGGCTGGCCTTGTAAGGGGGGCTGGCTTGCGCCCGGTGGCCCGTTCCTTTTCCTGCTAAGGGCCGCTCTTTTCTGTCTTCCTTCCCAGGACGTGCAAAAGCTAATCGATGAAGCATGGGAGAAGCTGGAAGGTGGTAACCAAGGCCAGACGCTGGATTGTGCCCACAAATCGTCAGGTGCGGCTACGGCACATGAACAACCGAGGCAGGGCGCCTTCCAAAGCGCCTCCTGTCTAGCTGGACAAGGTTTGCATTGGAACGTCCCCAGTGGCAGGAGAGACAGGGTAAAAAGTTGAGGGCTGCCGCCTGCTCAAAAGGCATGATGTGACTGACGGGGTGTGTGATGTGGCAAACCACATATGAAAGACCTCAAGCCTAGGTGTCCTTGTTTGCTAGCAGAGGGCTGTGTTAGCTTTCATTTTCCACAGCCTATTGGGAGAGTTCAGTGAATCACTGCTGTGCGTTCCAGGGGGCTCATGCAAGGAAGACAGAGGGGGCTATCACTGCTGGAGATCTAGGAATATGTAGTAGCACCTCTCAAGTTGACACAGCCACAACACACATGGTTCATAGGACCCTCTGGACAGATGAAATGCTTATATCCAGATATATATCCAGATATATGTCCTTCCTCCAGGGAAGACAGTACTTTATCATTGCATTTGTGTTAAATTTTCAGGGGCTGCTGTCCTGCTTTCAATGACTTCTGTCTTCTTCCGGAATACCGAAGAAAACTCTGCTGGGCTGGGCTCCCATTGTTGGGTGAGATGAAGTTTCCTGAGGGCAGCCAAGGTGGGGTTCACTAATCCAGTGTTAGGGGTTTCCCTTACCCTTGCCTCTGTTTCTGCATTGCTCTTGCAGGTACCTACTTGCTTCTTGTGTCTCCCTACAGGGGAGTATTTCCTCTGCAAACCTGCCTCAGGTCCTCAGTGCTGAGTGGCTTCTAACAGGGGAACTTGGTCAGGCAGGGTTTGCCTTCCCAGTCCTTGTGAAGACTGTTGATATTATTACATTGAAGGTAAAGGAGCATGAGGCCTCGAGAGGCCTGAGGTGTGAGCGATGTGGGGCTCCAAGTGAGCACAGGTGGGCACTGGCAGCCAGCACTGTTGACTTGCCTCAAATTTAATTTGCCAGACTGTCCTGCCATGGCAACAAAACTCTTTTGCTGACTCTGTGAATTGTTACTTTCTGGGGGGGAAGGGAAAAAATAAAGTCTTCCCTTTTCCATAGGGAAATGGGGGGCTGACTGCAGTCCCTAGAGATCCCATGAGGTAGCAAAAAAAGCGAGATTCAGATATGCTCCCTTCCCCTCCTCTAAACACGTCTCCTATCCTCTGCAGTCAAGAGCCTGCTGCCCAGAGCAACAACTAGAAAAAAAAGTGCAGGCCCAGCCCTTCTCTTATGCCACTGTGCCTTCTTCGGGCTACAGGAAAAAAGCTGCTGCCGCCACCATGAAGCTGAGCCGCCGGCAGAGAACTGCTGACCGTACGTGGTTGCTCGCTTCAGTTGGCTCTGCAGGCCCTGGTGGTGCAGAGTGTCAAAAGCAGGGACTAGACAAGGCTGCTGGTGGCTCCCAAATCACTCCCTCCTCCCTGGGACTTCAGAGAGTTTAATACTTGGGAGGAGATGTTGTGATTTCCGAGGGCTGCCTCTCTGCAGAGGAAGAGAGCAGCTTCTGTGTCCTGTCAGGTTGAGCTTGGCCTGGAAATACGGCGCTGCCTTGTCTACTGTGATGTCGCTGCCTGCCGTTGACATCACAAGCCGTCGCTGCTGTGTGAGGTAGCAAGAGCAGGGCGGCAGCTCCGGGCTGCCCCTGCCGCTTGGTCACTCCCTGTCGTGGAGGCAAGGAGGTCGGAGCGCTTTTGGCCCATGCCCACGCAAACAGGGTGTTTGGCAACTGCAGCTCTGCAAGGATGTTCAGAAATCACGGCCAAGACCTACGCTGGTATGGAGGTGCTTCTTCGGGGAGTTCTAGAGATCCCCCTCTCTTCTCCCCAAGTGCCGTTTGCAGCTAATCAGCCCGGCGCTGGGGGACGGACTGGGGAAGAACACAAGGACAGCCTCCGAGCTCAGTGTAAAGGTGGCTGAAGGCAACAGCAGGTAGCACGTGTCCTGTGTGCCTGAGCCCCTTTCTTTCTTGTAGGCAATCTGCGAGCCAAGGGCCTGTTCTCCAGAGCACCGGAGTCCGCAGGCAGGACCAAGGCCAGCTTCAGCATCCTGGCAAAAGTAAGCTGACGCGATTCTTCAGTACAGCTCTCTCTGCTTGTTACCATTTACAGTGTGGCTTGTTTGCATGGAAGGAGAAGGCTGTTGTCCAATGGCAGTGAGAAAAACCGGCTCAAATACAACTGCATTACGAGAGCTGTTGCTTCTGCATGGCTCAGCCATCCAAAGGCAGGAAATGCAACATGGAGGCTTTATGCGACCATATAAGCCTTTTTTCTGAAATGTGCAAAGACTCAGTGGTTGCCTGCTGTTTTTCATGTGCAGGTTTCCTCGTCCAGGTCAAACTCGCTCTATACTTTCTCCAGCTGGTGAAGAGCTTTTCAGCCCCCAGTTGTTTCAAACTCTTGTCAGAGGCAGAGCAAGAGCTCCCAGAAGCCCGGCCTTAGGCTCTGCCTCAAGGTCCTGGGGACCAGGAAAGGCAGCTCTGCCTATGACCTAAGAGGCCGACCCTCTGTAGCCCTAAAGGGAGATATGACCTGATTAAGGAGTGATTTTTGGACTGGAGGGAATTCATTTCCCGTCCCCTGTCCTGCTTGCAGCTGCAGAGCAACTGACAGAAGCGGGAGCAAGTCACAGAAACGGGAGGATGCCTCCTGTCCTCTGCCAACACAAAGAGGACGAGTAGAAGCCCTAACCTAGAATTACACACGAGCTCACTGGACTTTTTCCATCTTGCCTCTTTCTCAGGAGTTTTCTGGCTCATCTGGCATTTCATCCTGCTGAGCGTAACGTCTCCTCAGCGCTTTGTGCTCCACGTTTTGGGCACTATTGCAAGGTAAAGCTGAGGCAGCACCTTTTCTTGAGAGTGGGGGGAGAACAGTCTTGGCACAAGTACCGACTGGATGGTGGGCAGGAGAAGCGGGTGTGAATTATGTCCTTTGCGTCTCCAAAGAATCGCCTCTACTCCCTTAGGCAGGAAGTACGGCCCTAGCTTTTGTTGGCACTGCTTCTCCTGGTCTGGAGTTAATCCTCCATCCCTAGCTCCCCTATGCCAATCCTCACCCTCCCAAATGCCCCACTGCCACAGTGGCTGAAAGCTTGACCACTGACTGGAGCTCGTGCGCGAGCAGGCCACTTCCCAAGTCAGTAACGCCAGGTGCAAGAGCTGCAGTTGCTACTGCTGCTCTGGAGCCTGCTTAGGGCCTGCACAGCTGCAGCCAGCTTCACCCTTCTTTTCCTCCATGCTCCTCCACAGGCAAAAGAAGGCTCGGAAGACAGTTCTCCTGGTGCTGCTTGCTCTGTTTGCCTCCCTTCTTGGTGAGTGTCTGTAGAGCCCCGAAGTCACGGTGGTTCTTTACGAGAGACCCCGTGCTTGCTTCTGCTTGGGTCCATGTAGACGGCTGTGGCCAGAGGAGCCCAACTAGGAGCAGGAAGGCCCTGAGAGAGGGCTGCCCCGCTTCCACGTGCCTCAGAGCAACGGGGGTGGGCACAGGGTGACTTGCTTTTCCCCGGAGCTGAAGCTAAGTCTCCTAAGCCTGGGGAGCGGCAGTGGCTAGCCTGCTTGCCCCAGGAAGTGGGGAAGCTTCCTTCAGGAGAGAGCAGCATGTCCCGGGGAAGGAATCTTCATCTCTTCAGAGGCCCCTCTTCCATCATCCTCTCTTCCCGAGAAGAAGAGAGGAGACACAATGATGGCATCTGTGCCTGACCCTCAGAGTGCAGCAGGCAGCCCTATGGAGGGAGGCAGCTGGTTAAGGTTTCATGAGGCGCTAACAAAGCCTGGGAGATCCCCGTGCTGGCTTGTCACCCTTCCCAAGCAGTCTCCAGCCGCAGGAGCACTTGCAGCCTGTCTTTTGCTGGCACACCAACTCACGCACAGCTTCCTAACATCAGCTGGGTGTCAGCATGCCTGAAGGACTGGAGCCCTACTTGCACACAGCTCTTCTGGCATGAGCAAGTTCGAAGTGTAAAGAGAGCTTTGGTTTGTGACCAACAGGTGTTTACCACGTGGGGCTGCTGGATGAAGGAAGCATCCGGACGACCGCAGCAGCAGCGAGGGCCTACATCTTCTCCTCCTTTCAACCTATCTGTCAGCAGGTGACATTCTGGGTGCCTCAAATCCAGGCTGCTTCTGCCAGTCTTAACCCAAGGGCATCAAGGGTGGCTTTGTTAAAAGGCCCTTTCTTGCGGGGGCTAGCGCAAGGTCCACGAGCCACCATTGCCAGGTCTGTCAGGTGAAGGTAAACTGCCCAAACACCAGTGCCTTAACATGAAGCTCCTGGTATAGGGCACAGCTGAAAATGGACCGCTGTTATGCACGTGGTTACCTCAAAGTACTGGGTTGTTTCTGAAATCTTGAGTCTTTTGGTCTGGCTCATTCTTTGCCCAGCCGTTCAACACAGCAACCACTAAAAAGTGTGTCTGTGTGTGTTGTCTGTGTGTGTGTGCACATGCACATGCCTAATAAAGCCAGCAGCTTTATAGTAATAGAGCCTTTCATGGTGGTCTTAAGAAAGGAACTGTAATGACAGCACACCTTGAAATGGAGCAATAACCAGTGTGGTACTGGCCCAGCTCTCCAGGAACAGAGGAAATTCAAGGACTATGCACAAAGGCATGTGGTGTAGGCATCTCTTGAGCTGTCAAGTCAGTGGCCGACAAATGGTAGAAGGCTTTTTAAGAATCGATCCGTTGGATTCAAGGAAATGTCGGTGCTTCTCGAATAGCACAATAGCCAGTGTGACTTGTGTTCTCTTGCCTGGCAGTCTCTCGGGATAATTTCCCAGTGCATGCTAGCGGAGTAGCTGGCTCCCCGGAGGCATGGGGTCTGTGCCTGTTTGCTTCCCGTTGCTGTAAAGGCCATACCATTGCCCCACACCTTCCTTTCTGCAGCAGGTCTGTTGGTGTTTGAACTGAACGTTCCCTTACTTGTCCCCATAGGAGGAGTTTCCTCTCTCTGGCGTGCACGTGAAGACGCAGAGGTAAAAATGATTTCCTCTTGGCTAGATGATGCTTTAGAGGAGCTCCAGGCCTGTCTCACACAAACTTCACACGACACAATTCCCAGGGCTCTTCCCACTGCCCTGCCTGCCTCTCTGCTTTTCCTTTCTCCCTAGTGGGCAGCTATATCTCCATGTCCCTTCGAGGCCTGGAGCAACCCCTCCATGAGCCTTTTAGCTAGGGCAGGGCTGTTGGAAGCTCCACCTTTCCGCTGCTGGAGAAGGGGCATAGGGGTAGGCCCCATCCTGCAGCTGCTTCTCACACTCTCAGCCACTGGCTGGAGTCCAGCCACTTGATGCTCCCAGGCACCTCGAGGGAGATTTGTTGCCTCTCTCCCATTCCCATGGCGTAGCACCAGCCCGCAAGAACGGTGGTCTCTGTCTCTGTGGCGCACTTTTTCCAGGCAAGCGGATGAGGTATTAGGAGCAACACTTAGCGAAATCCAGACCCTCCAAGGAGAGCTGCGTGAGCTCCAGGAAGTCCTCCACGCTCTGAGATGGAGCGCAAAGGACGTTGCCCGGCGTGCTCTCAACGAAGCCCTGAAGCAGACTGAGGGCATGACAGCGTGGGTAAGAGACCATTGCAGAAGGCTCTCCTCAGAGATTTTTCTTCCCCGCCCCGGCACGTATCCTAGTAGAGTTCCCTGCCACAGCTAACAGAAAGGCTCGGAGCACTGGAGTGAGCAGCCCCGCCACTCTGATACTGGTCAATGGGAGCCAAGCAAACCTGGGAGCTTTTCAGGGAATTCCCAAGCTCCTTAGGCCAGAGTGCAACAGCCAAGTTCACCTTAGCTGGCCCAGGAAGGGAGCTGGGATGTGCCCCTTTGCCTCTAATAGCTGCTCTCTTTTCTGTGTCTTCCCAGCATGTTCAAAAGTTAATCGAGGAAGCACTGGAGAAGCTGGAATATAACCAAGTCCAGATGCCGGATTTGGCCCGCAAATCATCAGGTGCGGCTACAGCACGGGAACAACCAAGACAGGGCGCCTCCTCTCTGTGCTTCAGCCTGTGTTAGCTTTCCTTTGCCACGGCCCATTAGCATAGCTCCATGAGCCACTGCTGTGTGTTCCAGGGGGGCTCACGCAAGGAAGACAGAGGGGAACGTCCCTGCTGGAGATCTAGGAATACCTAGTAGCATTTTTCAAGTTGACAGTGCAGTGGGAACAGGCGTCACCGTGGCAGTGTTCATTAGGACACAGCTATGTCCGCATGCCTTGATTCCTGCTCCGGGAGCACTAATTGGAATCCATGGAAGTAACAGTGGAGGGAAAGGAGGCAGGTACCAGGGCTGCGACGGTTCCCGTACAAGATGGCTGTTCAATAAATCCTTTTCTTTCCGAGTCTCTCCGGAGTTCATCCATGTCAGGAATTGAAATAACTGTCACAGGGGAGTGTCTCTGCTGCTTGTCTGAGGACAGGTCCACAGCCTACGGGGTTCATGAGATCCTCCGGAGAGATCACAGCCTTATAAACAGATGCAGTCCTCCAGGGAAGACTGGACTTGATCAGTGCATTCTTGTTTCAGGGGCTACCATCATTCATTCCAAGACTTCTGCCTCCTTCCGCGACACCAAAGGAATACTCTTCTGGGCTGGGCTCCCCTTGCTGCACTCCATGAAGTCTCCTGAGGTTATCCTTGAGGTAGGGACACCAAGAAACAGAGAGCAACCAAGCTGGGAGGGGAGAACCAAACCCACTGTGGAGAGTGTCCCTTTCCCACATGAACAGCGTGCACTGTTCTTCCTTCAGCCTGAAAATCATCCGGGAAACTGCTGGTCTTTCCCCGGGAGTCAGGGTCACGTCTTCATCAAGCTGCCCAAAGCAGTCTTTCCACGAGCTGTTACGCTGGAACATATTTCAGCGAGAGTGTCCCCTGGAGAAAACATCTCCAGTGCTCCGAAAGACTTTGCTGTCTATGTAAGTGCTTCCTCTAGAGTCGGGGGGGTTGTGAAGAGCATTTCTAAGCATGGCAGGGTGGCAGCGGGCAGGTGAATACAGGTCCCGCAACGCTGGGAGGATTCTCTCTGGCCTGCGACTTCCTCCGAGCCTGGAGGAGAAACAAACTCCTTTGAGTTACTCCATTTCCATCACACGCCTTTCCTTTGCGGTGTAGCCTCAGAGCAAAGCTTCCCATTTCCGGGGCCGCGCAGTGCTAAATGAGCCCTGAGTTGCAGGAGCTGGCACACTGGCTCTGCCACCACTCCTCCCAAATAATCCCCCTGCCCCTACTTCCTTTCTCCTCCTTGGTGCCAATTCTCTTTCCTGCGCACCCAAAGCTGCTCTTCCCAACACTCCCACCTCGGCCTAATTCTGGCCGCTTCAGTAGTTGCCCTAGGGAAGCTGAGTCTTCCCGCTGTGTACCTCCCTCTCTTCTTTTCTCCACCCCTGCCTTTCCGTAGGGGATGAAGGCGGAAAATGAGGAGCAGGGGCTGTTCCTAGGAGAGTTCACGTACGTGGCTGCAGAACATCCCTTCCAGACTTTCCAGCTGAAGGTACAGTGAGGAAGAGGCATGAGAAGTGTACGGGGGGAGGAGGAGGAGGAGGAGAAGTGTAGCTGGCAGGGGAGAAGCTCTAAGTAGTCGAAGGCCAGGGAGGAAAAGACAGCTCATCTCTTCTCATTTCAGAACGAGCGCTCTGACTCCATAGAGTACGTGAAGCTGAAGGTGCTGAGCAACTGGGGCCACCCGGAATACACATGCGTCTATCGAGTCAGGGTCCACGGTGACGCGGTACCCAATGAAGAGGACCCAGCATGGCGCTCTGCTGGAAACAACAGAGTACCCTGATTAAAGCTCGCAAGATTTGAGCAGCAGTGGTGATGGGCTACTGTGTGTGCCTTTCCTGCCTCCTTTCAATCCAGACTGCTCTGTCCTTGACAGCACCTCTTGAGATTGTTCTTGGCACTCTCATCGACTCGTTCCCATGCTTAAAGTGTCACCTGCAGGACGGGCTAGGCCTTCCCCCGTCCGTCCAGCATTTTTCTCACACCGCAATGGGCTATTGCTGGAGAAGGGGCAAGCCGGTGAGGAAAGTGGGGAAACCAAGAGAGCTTTCCTTTAAATGGAAAGGCAGAAATCCTCTTTGACTCGGAGGACAGTGGCAGAGCAAAGCAGCAGTTTGTCAGGCCAGTACAGCAAGCCACTGCTGTCCCTGGTTCCTTATGCCTTGCATGACTTGATGCCTGTTGGCTGCAGGAGGAGGCTCCCGCTGCATGCGGGCAAGCACTCTCCTCGTGTGGCTCCCCATCCTCCTCTCAGCGTGGCTTTTACGGACAGGCTGGATGGGGCTGTTCCCCCAGCTTTTGGCCTCTTCTATCATCCCTCTCCCCCCCTTCAGCAGACCTTGTGGTCTCCCCTCCAGGCCCTTTTCTGTGCTGGTACAGGGGCTGGAAGATGGGGTCTCTGGCTGGCATCACCTCCTACGCTTTGTTCAGCATGTTTGGCTGATTTTCCTGGGACTAGGGGACCCTGACAGTCTAAGAAGGTGGCTTCTGATCCTGTGTGTATCAGCAGAGCAGTTTTCTGTTCCCACGCCCCTCGTCGTGTACATCGCACCTCCAAGTAACCCCTTTCCCCGTGCCCCGTGTCAGCGTGGTGGCGGTGGGTCTTCCTGGCACCAGGGCTTGGGACTCTGAGTGCTGGGAGTTTGTGCAAGACGCGTGTAGGTTTTCCTCTGTGGCAGGAGGAGCTGGTGTTTTCCCACCTCCTCTGATTTCCTCCCCTTTCCTCATAAGGCTTTTCTCCGCCACGCCAGTCAAACTCCTGTAAGCTGACCATCCAGTTCCTCCTCATTCACCCCGAGGCTTTGCCAAGCGTTGCCAAATTACCCCTCCGGGAAGGAAAGGTGTCTGCCTTTGCAGTTGCTGCATCCTTCTTTGCCTCCCCTTTTTGTGCTACACCTGCTGGGAAGCCCATGGTCTCCAGTGGAGCCATACCCTCACCCGGGGCTCCACTGGTTCAAGCACAGCCCCGGCTGGTAAAGAAGCCTTTACGGGCTCCTGGGGTGTGACAGGCCTGTATCATACCCTGCATCACCCCGATCCACAGCTCCTCCAGAGTGTCCAAGTCAGGCCTTACGGGGCTCGGGGCTCGGCTTTTGTACTCGCAGCAGCCCACGGCCACACAGATGGGCCGGTGCCTCCTGGACCTCTGTCCAGGGCATCCTTTCTCCCTTATCTCTGACACGCTCACAGGCTTCCAACTTCCCGATTCTTAGGCTCAGCCCTTGCTCCCCCAATGCCTCATCATCAGGCAGGGCTCAGAGAAGTGCCCCTGCCTTTGGCCAAGGCACTCCTCTTGTCGCCACGATTCGCGTAGCCTCCTCGTGTGAAAAAGGAGTACACGGCTCTCAAGTCCTGAGCACCTGTACCACACAGGCCATGCTCCTTCTTGGTTCTTCCAAACCTCCTCCTTTCTGGCCATGTCCCCGTTCCTGCCATGGTGGCTTGTGCAGGTCTTGTCCTCCTAATAACCACCACAGCTACCTCCTTCACTGCCCTGGCCTCTTGTATCAGAGGGCTTTCCTCACCCTCGGAATCCCAAACATCCCCATCCCACGTCTCCAGGTCCCAGGCACTTTCACTCAATGCTGCTGCTTCTCTCTGCTCTAAGCCTTTTCCCAGACACAGCACTGCAGCCAGGCACCGCACCATGGCGCTGGTGCCTCCTTAGGAGCCCTGCCCCAATTGTTTTGTGCCGTTTGTAAACGCTGCTCTTTTCCTTGCCCCACAGCTTCTGCAGCACTGGCCAGATCAAACAACAGCTGCTGGCAAGCAGAGCACTTCCTCTCTGCCTTTGGTTGATGCAAAGAAAGGCCATTTTCGCAATGGCTTTCACCACTGATGAGAGGGGCAGCTTGCTTAATGAGTAAGTCAGTCATCCCCAGCATCCCCTCCGTGCTCTCACAGAGCTTGCCCCAACAAACCTCGGCTTCTCGGGCCAGAGGACACGTCCACTCCTTTTGCTCCTTGCTTTTTCCTCCCTCCTTGAAGAGGGGCTTTTCACCCTTCCCAACAAGGTCCTCCTCCCTGGCCCAGGGGGCACCCTTACTTCCCCACACTTCAGCAAGGCCGCCTGGGCACCTCTGTGGCAGATGGCTCTTGGCTAATCCTGCTCAGACCCACAGGAGGCAGTAGGGACGGCTTAGCTCCCAGGCGTCATCGGCCGTGGGGAATATCCCCAACTCACCTGTCTGATGCCTGAGGTAGTGACAACTAAACTGTCCCCAAGCATTACATCCTGCTAGTAGGATTGCTACCCTTTCCACGTTAGGACGCAGACTAGAAACCTGGAGGTTTTCAAACAGAGGTGCATAGGCGATACAAGGTTTGAGAAGACCAGTTTCTCTGTCATCCGCCTACTTCTTCCAACAAGCCAGTCAGCTTGCAGCTAAGACCTCATCTACCTAGTTCCTTGGCAGGCACGTGTCCCTCTGTCTTCTGGGCTCTGGAGAGCTGGTCTCCCTTTGAATTCTTGGCCCTTGCTAACTGGCTCCATAGCAGTTGGAGAGCTGGCTTTCAGCCCTCAGAGCTTGAAGGCAGCACTCTTGCCATGTCAGTCACTAGCAAGAGCCCAGCAGCTCCTCTGCTAAGCACCTGGCAGGGCCCCAAGTGCCCTAGCAGGCCTTAACAGTGCTGACCATCCTCACCTGGGGGCTGCACCAGCACACCCCCCCTCACCTCACCCCACAGGTGTCCATGGGCCCAGAAGCCCTATTTAAGCTTGGGCCTGGGCCTGGGCCTGGAGCCCCTGCCTGAGCTCTGTTGGAGAGCTGTTGCTCTTCAGCTCAGCCAGGGCCCTCCCTGGCCAAGCACCCTGGTGGCCCAGAGCCTGCTCTGGGGACTGACCTTCTGCCTTCTTCTCCTGGTGCTGCCTTGTCATCTTGGGCCTGCCTGGCAGTCACTGGGCCTGACCCTGACCCTGACCCTGACCTGCTCTTGTGGCTTCCCCTTGGACCTGCCTCGTCGTCCTGAACTTGCCTCATGCTCTGCACTCTTATTGGAGCTGGCCATGATCTCTGGGCCTGTCCTGCTTGGGTGCTGTGGGACAGGGCCCTTGCTGCTGATGCCCTGGCCCTGCATTTGCCTCCTGGCTCCCCATCCTTAAGGAGCAGCTGGCCCTTCCCGGTCCCAGACGCACCCTAGGATGCCAGTGGAGAAGTCTCTTGATGAGACTTGGGAGGTGCCCTCACCAAGGGCCTTACTCAGAGCACGGCTGCTGTGACAGGTGTCTTGGAGTCACCTTGAACGACTGAGCGCACAGACCGCTCGTCCTCCTTTTGGGCTGTGATGTTCTGCTGAGACGCGGTATTGGAGCCTGGCATGGAGGGGTTGTGTTCTGGTGCCTCGGGCCCTGTATGCAGGGAGGGGGCCTTCTGTGAAGCCCCCACCTGGAGGGTCTCTCTCAGCATGGTGAGCTGGTGTGTACAGGAAACTCCAGTCTGAGGTACATCTGCGCCAAGGTAAAAGGAGTGACTGACTGATGGAAGTGTAATGTGCCATTAACTTCCATCCCAAAGCAAAAGATGGGGAGTTTTACAGGAGGAAGAGCTTACTTAGCTGCAGCCTAACAAGGCCTCGTGCACTGGAAACACTGGTAAGCACCACAGGAGAAGGACCACGAATACCTTCGGTATACGAGCTAGGAAAACCAACGACAACCACCATCCAACAGCCTTCTCATTTACGGCCCAGGCAAGCCTCAGGGCGAGCAACGAGGGATGCGCCTCAGGGCGCGGCGCGGCGCGGCGCGGCCGCAGCCCTCCCGCTCGGGGGCACAAGGGAGCGCGGCCGGCAGAGGCGCGGTACTTGCCGCCAGCAGCGTAGCGGTGGCTGCGAGCTGCGGGCGGCTCCTTGACGGCGCGCCTCATCCCGGAGACCCGCCTCGGGGAGAGAAGAGAGAGAAAGCCGGCCCGGGCTGCGCCCGCCCCACCGCCGCGCGGCTCCGCGCCAGGAACGGACGCCCAACGGCTGCGCGCTCCTCGCCGCCGCCGCCGCCGCCGCCGCCGCCCAGCTCCCTCCCGACCGCTCCGCGCACCGGCGGAACCGGCCGGCCGCGCGCGAAGCCGCCCCAGCGGCCCGCCGTCCCCATGGCAACGGCGGCGGCGGCTCGGGGCTCTTCGCCACCACCCCCCGCCCCGCCCGCAAGGGGGCGTGGCCTGCAGCCCCCACGCCCCGAACCCGCGGCGGGATAGGCGGGTGGGGAAGGCGCGGAAGCTGCGTCCCCTGCCGCTTGCCGTCGCCGCCGTTTTGCCGGGTGCCGTCGCCGCGGTAGCGGTGAGGGTTGAAGCATGGCGCAGCCCGTCTGATGCCCTGCTCAGCTGGTCCGCAGTTCGGCGTGGGCTCGGGGCGTGTACTCAGCGGGGGCTGTGCTCAGGGGTGCGGGCTGCCTGCCCTCGCGGCATCCTGGCCGGGCTGGGGTCGGCTGTGCAGGCCCCGCAGAAGCGATGCCGCCAGCCACGCCGGGATTTATGCTCCCGTCGAGCCGCGTGAGGTTTGGTGCCTCCGCCGTTGCTGCGGCGTAGCACAAGCCGGCCAGAACAGTGCTTTTGCTCTGTGTGATGCACTCTTTCTAGGCGAGCAGGTGAGGAGTGAGGAGCTGAACCTCCAAGTTCACCTTGGCTGGCCTTGTAAGGGGGGCTGGCTTGCGCCCGGTGGCCCGTTCCTTTTCCTGCTAAGGGCCGCTCTTTTCTGTCTTCCTTCCCAGGACGTGCAAAAGCTAATCGATGAAGCATGGGAGAAGCTGGAAGGTGGTAACCAAGGCCAGACGCTGGATTGTGCCCACAAATCGTCAGGTGCGGCTACGGCACATGAACAACCGAGGCAGGGCGCCTTCCAAAGCGCCTCCTGTCTAGCTGGACAAGGTTTGCATTGGAACGTCCCCAGTGGCAGGAGAGACAGGGTAAAAAGTTGAGGGCTGCCGCCTGCTCAAAAGGCATGATGTGACTGACGGGGTGTGTGATGTGGCAAACCACATATGAAAGACCTCAAGCCTAGGTGTCCTTGTTTGCTAGCAGAGGGCTGTGTTAGCTTTCATTTTCCACAGCCTATTGGGAGAGTTCAGTGAATCACTGCTGTGCGTTCCAGGGGGCTCATGCAAGGAAGACAGAGGGGGCTATCACTGCTGGAGATCTAGGAATATGTAGTAGCACCTCTCAAGTTGACACAGCCACAACACACATGGTTCATAGGACCCTCTGGACAGATGAAATGCTTATATCCAGATATATATCCAGATATATGTCCTTCCTCCAGGGAAGACAGTACTTTATCATTGCATTTGTGTTAAATTTTCAGGGGCTGCTGTCCTGCTTTCAATGACTTCTGTCTTCTTCCGGAATACCGAAGAAAACTCTGCTGGGCTGGGCTCCCATTGTTGGGTGAGATGAAGTTTCCTGAGGTTATTCTTGAGGTAGGGACATCAAGAAACAGAGAGCAGCCAAGGTGGGGTTCACTAATCCAGTGTTAGGGGTTTCCCTTACCCTTGCCTCTGTTTCTGCATTGCTCTTGCAGGTACCTACTTGCTTCTTGTGTCTCCCTACAGGGGAGTATTTCCTCTGCAAACCTGCCTCAGGTCCTCAGTGCTGAGTGGCTTCTAACAGGGGAACTTGGTCAGGCAGGGTTTGCCTTCCCAGTCCTTGTGAAGACTGTTGGTATTATTACATTGAAGGTAAAGGAGCATGGGGCCTCGAGAGGCCTGAGGTGTGAGCGATGTGGGGCTCCAAGTGAGCACAGGTGGGCACTGGCAGCCAGCACTGTTGACTTGCCTCAAATTTAATTTGCCAGACTGTCCTGCCATGGCAACAAAACTCTTTTGCTGACTCTGTGAATTGTTACTTTCTGGGGGGGAAGGGAAAAAATAAAGTCTTCCCTTTTCCATAGGGAAATGGGGGGCTGACTGCAGTCCCTAGAGATCCCATGAGGTAGCAAAAAAAGCGAGATTCAGATATGCTCCCTTCCCCTCCTCTAAACACGTCTCCTATCCTCTGCAGTCAAGAGCCTGCTGCCCAGAGCAACAACTAGAAAAAAAAGTGCAGGCCCAGCCCTTCTCTTATGCCACTGTGCCTTCTTCGGGCTACAGGAAAAAAGCTGCTGCCGCCACCATGAAGCTGAGCCGCCGGCAGAGAACTGCTGACTGTACGTGGTTGCTCGCTTCAGTTGGCTCTGCAGGCCCTGGTGGTGCAGAGTGTCAAAAGCAGGGACTAGACAAGGCTGCTGGTGGCTCCCAAATCACTCCCTCCTCCCTGGGACTTCAGAGAGTTTAATACTTGGGAGGAGATGTTGTGATTTCCGAGGGCTGCCTCTCTGCAGAGGAAGAGAGCAGCTTCTGTGTCCTGTCAGGTTGAGCTTGGCCTGGAAATACGGCGCTGCCTTGTCTACTGTGATGTCGCTGCCTGCCGTTGACATCACAAGCCGTCGCTGCTGTGTGAGGTAGCAAGAGCAGGGCGGCAGCTCCGGGCTGCCCCTGCCGCTTGGTCACTCCCTGTCGTGGAGGCAAGGAGGTCGGAGCGCTTTTGGCCCATGCCCACGCAAACAGGGTGTTTGGCAACTGCAGCTCTGCAAGGATGTTCAGAAATCACGGCCAAGACCTACGCTGGTATGGAGGTGCTTCTTCGGGGAGTTCTAGAGATCCCCCTCTCTTCTCCCCAAGTGCCGTTTGCAGCTAATCAGCCCGGCGCTGGGGGACGGACTGGGGAAGAACACAAGGACAGCCTCCGAGCTCAGTGTAAAGGTGGCTGAAGGCAACAGCAGGTAGCACGTGTCCTGTGTGCCTGAGCCCCTTTCTTTCTTGTAGGCAATCTGCGAGCCAAGGGCCTGTTCTCCAGAGCACCGGAGTCCGCAGGCAGGACCAAGGCCAGCTTCAGCATCCTGGCAAAAGTAAGCTGACGCGATTCTTCAGTACAGCTCTCTCTGCTTGTTACCATTTACAGTGTGGCTTGTTTGCATGGAAGGAGAAGGCTGTTGTCCAATGGCAGTGAGAAAAACCGGCTCAAATACAACTGCATTACGAGAGCTGTTGCTTCTGCATGGCTCAGCCATCCAAAGGCAGGAAATGCAACGTGGAGGCTTTATGCGACCATATAAGCCTTTTTTCTGAAATGTGCAAAGACTCAGTGGTTGCCTGCTGTTTTTCATGTGCAGGTTTCCTCGTCCAGGTCAAACTCGCTCTATACTTTCTCCAGCTGGTGAAGAGCTTTTCAGCCCCCAGTTGTTTCAAACTCTTGTCAGAGGCAGAGCAAGAGCTCCCAGAAGCCCGGCCTTAGGCTCTGCCTCAAGGTCCTGGGGACCAGGAAAGGCAGCTCTGCCTATGACCTAAGAGGCCGACCCTCTGTAGCCCTAAAGGGAGATATGACCTGATTAAGGAGTGATTTTTGGACTGGAGGGAATTCATTTCCCGTCCCCTGTCCTGCTTGCAGCTGCAGAGCAACTGACAGAAGCGGGAGCAAGTCACAGAAACGGGAGGATGCCTCCTGTCCTCTGCCAACACAAAGAGGACGAGTAGAAGCCCTAACCTAGAATTACACACGAGCTCACTGGACTTTTTCCATCTTGCCTCTTTCTCAGGAGTTTTCTGGCTCATCTGGCATTTCATCCTGCTGAGCGTAACGTTTCCTCAGCGCTTTGTGCTCCACGTTTTGGGCACTATTGCAAGGTAAAGCTGAGGCAGCACCTTTTCTTGAGAGTGGGGGGAGAACAGTCTCGGCACAAGTACCGACTGGATGGTGGGCAGGAGAAGCGGGTGTGAATTATGTCCTTTGCGTCTCCAAAGAATCGCCTCTACTCCCTTAGGCAGGAAGTACGGCCCTAGCTTTTGTTGGCACTGCTTCTCCTGGTCTGGAGTTAATCCTCCATCCCTAGCTCCCCTATGCCAATCCTCACCCTCCCAAATGCCCCACTGCCACAGTGGCTGAAAACTTGACCACTGACTGGAGCTCGTGCGCGAGCAGGCCACTTCCCAAGTCAGTAACGCCAGGTGCAAGAGCTGCAGTTGCTACTGCTGCTCTGGAGCCTGCTTAGGGCCTGCACAGCTGCAGCCAGCTTCACCCTTCTTTTCCTCCATGCTCCTCCACAGGCAAAAGAAGGCTCGGAAGACAGTTCTCCTGGTGCTGCTTGCTCTGTTTGCCTCCCTTCTTGGTGAGTGTCTGTAGAGCCCCGAAGTCACGGTGGTTCTTTACGAGAGACCCCGTGCTTGCTTCTGCTTGGGTCCATGTAGACGGCTGTGGCCAGAGGAGCCCAACTAGGAGCAGGAAGGCCCTGAGAGAGGGCTGCCCCGCTTCCACGTGCCTCAGAGCAACGGGGGTGGGCACAGGGTGACTTGCTTTTCCCCGGAGCTGAAGCTAAGTCTCCTAAGCCTGGGGAGCGGCAGTGGCTAGCCTGCTTGCCCCAGGAAGTGGGGAAGCTTCCTTCAGGAGAGAGCAGCATGTCCCGGGGAAGGAATCTTCATCTCTTCAGAGGCCCCTCTTCCATCATCCTCTCTTCCCGAGAAGAAGAGAGGAGACACAATGATGGCATCTGTGCCTGACCCTCAGAGTGCAGCAGGCAGCCCTATGGAGGGAGGCAGCTGGTTAAGGTTTCATGAGGCGCTAACAAAGCCTGGGAGATCCCCGTGCTGGCTTGTCACCCTTCCCAAGCAGTCTCCAGCCGCAGGAGCACTTGCAGCCTGTCTTTTGCTGGCACACCAACTCACGCACAGCTTCCTAACATCAGCTGGGTGTCAGCATGCCTGAAGGACTGGAGCCCTACTTGCACACAGCTCTTCTGGCATGAGCAAGTTCGAAGTGTAAAGAGAGCTTTGGTTTGTGACCAACAGGTGTTTACCACGTGGGGCTGCCGGATGAAGGAAGCATCCGGACGACCGCAGCAGCAGCGAGGGCCTACATCTTCTCCTCCTTTCAACCTGTCTGTCAGCAGGTGACATTCTGGGTGCCTCAAATCCAGGCTGCTTCTGCCAGTCTTAACCCAAGGGCATCAAGGGTGGCTTTGTTAAAAGGCCCTTTCTTGCGGGGGCTAGCGCAAGGTCCACGAGCCACCATTGCCAGGTCTGTCAGGTGAAGGTAAACTGCCCAAACACCAGTGCCTTAACATGAAGCTCCTGGTATAGGGCACAGCTGAAAATGGACCGCTGTTATGCACGTGGTTACCTCAAAGTACTGGGTTGTTTCTGAAATCTTGAGTCTTTTGGTCTGGCTCATTCTTTGCCCAGCCGTTCAACACAGCAACCACTAAAAAGTGTGTCTGTGTGTGTTGTCTGTGTGTGTGTGCACGTGCACATGCCTAATAAAGCCAGCAGCTTTATAGTAATAGAGCCTTTCATGGTGGTCTTAAGAAAGGAACTGTAATGACAGCACACCTTGAAATGGAGCAATAACCAGTGTGGTACTGGCCCAGCTCTCCAGGAACAGAGGAAATTCAAGGACTATGCACAAAGGCATGTGGTGTAGGCATCTCTTGAGCTGTCAAGTCAGTGGCCGACAAATGGTAGAAGGCTTTTTAAGAATCGATCCGTAAGGCTTTTTAAGAATCGATCCGTTGGATTCAAGGAAATGTCGGTGCTTCTCGAATAGCACAATAGCCAGTGTGACTTGTGTTCTCTTGCCTGGCAGTCTCTCGGGATAATTTCCCAGTGCATGCTAGCGGAGTAGCTGGGTCCCCGGAGGCATGGGGTCTGTGCCTGTTTGCTTCCCGTTGCTGTAAAGGCCATACCATTGCCCCACACCTTCCTTTCTGCAGCAGGTCTGTTGGTGTTTGAACTGAACGTTCCCTTACTTGTCCCCATAGGAGGAGTTTCCTCTCTCTGGCGTGCACGTGAAGACGCAGAGGTAAAAATGATTTCCTCTTGGCTAGATGATGCTTTAGAGGAGCTCCAGGCCTGTCTCACACAAACTTCACACGACACAATTCCCAGGGCTCTTCCCACTGCCCTGCCTGCCTCTCTGCTTTTCCTTTCTCCCTAGTGGGCAGCTATATCTCCATGTCCCTTCGAGGCCTGGAGCAACCCCTCCATGAGCCTGTTAGCTAGGGCAGGGCTGTTGGAAGCTCCACCTTTCCGCTGCTGGAGAAGGGGCATAGGGGTAGGCCCCATCCTGCAGCTGCTTCTCACACTCTCAGCCACTGGCTGGAGTCCAGCCACTTGATGCTCCCAGGCACCTCGAGGGAGATTTGTTGCCTCTCTCCCATTCCCATGGCATAGCACCAGCCCGCAAGAACGGTGGTCTCTGTCTCTGTGGCGCACTTTTTCCAGGCAAGCGGATGAGGTATTAGGAGCAACACTTAGCGAAATCCAGACCCTCCAAGGAGAGCTGCGTGAGCTCCAGGAAGTCCTCCACGCTCTGAGATGGAGCGCAAAGGACGTTGCCCGGCGTGCTCTCAACGAAGCCCTGAAGCAGACTGAGGGCATGACAGCGTGGGTAAGAGACCATTGCAGAAGGCTCTCCTCAGAGATTTTTCTTCCCCGCCCCGGCACGTATCCTAGTAGAGTTCCCTGCCACAGCTAACAGAAAGGCTCGGAGCACTGGAGTGAGCAGCCCCGCCACTCTGATACTGGTCAATGGGAGCCAAGCAAACCTGGGAGCTTTTCAGGGAATTCCCAAGCTCCTTAGGCCAGAGTGCAACAGCCAAGTTCACCTTAGCTGGCCCAGGAAGGGAGCTGGGATGTGCCCCTTTGCCTCTAATAGCTGCTCTCTTTTCTGTGTCTTCCCAGCATGTTCAAAAGTTAATCGAGGAAGCACTGGAGAAGCTGGAATATAACCAAGTCCAGATGCCGGATTTGGCCCGCAAATCATCAGGTGCGGCTACAGCACGGGAACAACCAAGACAGGGCGCCTCCTCTCTGTGCTTCAGCCTGTGTTAGCTTTCCTTTGCCACGGCCCATTAGCATAGCTCCATGAGCCACTGCTGTGTGTTCCAGGGGGGCTCACGCAAGGAAGACAGAGGGGAACGTCCCTGCTGGAGATCTAGGAATACCTAGTAGCATTTTTCAAGTTGACAGTGCAGTGGGAACAGGCGTCACCGTGGCAGTGTTCATTAGGACACAGCTATGTCCGCATGCCTTGATTCCTCCTCCGGGAGCACTAATTGGAATCCATGGAAGTAACAGTGGAGGGAAAGGAGGCAGGTACCAGGGCTGCGACGGTTCCCGTACAAGATGGCTGTTCAATAAATCCTTTTCTTTCCGAGTCTCTCCGGAGTTCATCCATGTCAGGAATTGAAATAACTGTCACAGGGGAGTGTCTCTGCTGCTTGTCTGAGGACAGGTCCACAGCCTACGGGGTTCATGAGATCCTCCGGAGAGATCACAGCCTTATAAACAGATGCAGTCCTCCAGGGAAGACTGGACTTGATCAGTGCATTCTTGTTTCAGGGGCTACCATCATTCATTCCAAGACTTCTGCCTCCTTCCGCGACACCAAAGGAATACTCTTCTGGGCTGGGCTCCCCTTGCTGCACTCCATGAAGTCTCCTGAGGTTATCCTTGAGGTAGGGACACCAAGAAACAGAGAGCAACCAAGCTGGGAGGGGAGAACCAAACCCACTGTGGAGAGTGTCCCTTTCCCACATGAACAGCGTGCACTGTTCTTCCTTCAGCCTGAAAATCATCCGGGAAACTGCTGGTCTTTCCCCGGGAGTCAGGGTCACGTCTTCATCAAGCTGCCCAAAGCAGTCTTTCCACGAGCTGTTACGCTGGAACATATTTCAGCGAGAGTGTCCCCTGGAGAAAACATCTCCAGTGCTCCGAAAGACTTTGCTGTCTATGTAAGTGCTTCCTCTAGAGTCGGGGGGGTTGTGAAGAGCATTTCTAAGCATGGCAGGGTGGCAGCGGGCAGGTGAATACAGGTCCCGCAACGCTGGGAGGATTCTCTCTGGCCTGCGACTTCCTCCGAGCCTGGAGGAGAAACAAACTCCTTTGAGTTACTCCATTTCCATCACACGCCTTTCCTTTGCGGTGTAGCCTCAGAGCAAAGCTTCCCATTTCCGGGGCCGCGCAGTGCTAAATGAGCCCTGAGTTGCAGGAGCTGGCACACTGGCTCTGCCACCACTCCTCCCAAATAATCCCCCTGCCCCTACTTCCTTTCTCCTCCTTGGTGCCAATTCTCTTTCCTGCGCACCCAAAGCTGCTCTTCCCAACACTCCCACCTCGGCCTAATTCTGGCCGCTTCAGTAGTTGCCCTAGGGAAGCTGAGTCTTCCCGCTGTGTACCTCCCTCTCTTCTTTTCTCCACCCCTGCCTTTCCGTAGGGGATGAAGGCGGAAAATGAGGAGCAGGGGCTGTTCCTAGGAGAGTTCACGTACGTGGCTGCAGAACATCCCTTCCAGACTTTCCAGCTGAAGGTACAGTGAGGAAGAGGCATGAGAAGTGTACGGGGGGAGGAGGAGGAGGAGGAGAAGTGTAGCTGGCAGGGGAGAAGCTCTAAGTAGTCGAAGGCCAGGGAGGAAAAGACAGCTCATCTCTTCTCATTTCAGAACGAGCGCTCTGACTCCATAGAGTACGTGAAGCTGAAGGTGCTGAGCAACTGGGGCCACCCGGAATACACATGCGTCTATCGAGTCAGGGTCCACGGTGACGCAGTACCCAATGAAGAGGACCCAGCATGGCGCTCTGCTGGAAACAACAGAGTACCCTGATTAAAGCTCGCAAGATTTGAGCAGCAGTGGTGATGGGCTACTGTGTGTGCCTTTCCTGCCTCCTTTCAATCCAGACTGCTCTGTCCTTGACAGCACCTCTTGAGATTGTTCTTGGCACTCTCATCGACTCGTTCCCATGCTTAAAGTGTCACCTGCAGGATGGGCTAGGCCTTCCCCCGTCCGTCCAGCATTTTTCTCACACCGCAATGGGCTATTGCTGGAGAAGGGGCAAACCGGTGAGGAAAGCGGGGAAACCAAGAGAGCTTTCCTTTAAATGGAAAGGCAGAAATCCTCTTTGACTCGGAGGACAGTGGCAGAGCAAAGCAGCAGTTTGTCAGGCCAGTACAGCAAGCCACTGCTGTCCCTGGTTCCTTATGCCTTGCATGACTTGATGCCTGTTGGCTGCAGGAGGAGGCTCCCGCTGCATGCGGGCAAGCACTCTCCTCGTGTGGCTCCCCATCCTCCTCTCAGCGTGGCTTTTACGGACAGGCTGGATGGGGCTGTTCCCCCAGCTTTTGGCCTCTTCTATCATCCCTCTCCCCCCCTTCAGCAGACCTTGTGGTCTCCCCTGCAGGCCCTTTTCTGTGCTGGTACAGGGGCTGGAAGATGGGGTCTCTGGCTGGCATCACCTCCTACGCTTTGTTCAGCATGTTTGGCTGATTTTCCTGGGACTAGGGGACCCTGACAGTCTAAGAAGGTGGCTTCTGATCCTGTGTGTATCAGCAGAGCAGTTTTCTGTTCCCACGCCCCTCGTCGTGTACATCGCACCTCCAAGTAACCCCTTTCCCCGTGCCCCGTGTCAGCGTGGTGGCGGTGGGTCTTCCTGGCACCAGGGCTTGGGACTCCGAGTGCTGGGAGGTTGTGCAGGACGCGCGTAGGTTTTCCTCTGTGGCAGGAGGAGCTGGTGTTTTCCCACCTCCTCTGATTTCCTCCCCTTTCCTCATAAGGCTTTTCTCCGCCACGCCAGTCAAACTCCTGTAAGCTGACCATCCAGTTCCTCCTCATTCACCCCGAGGCTTTGCCAAGCGTTGCCAAATTACCCCTCCGGGAAGGAAAGGTGTCTGCCTTTGCAGTTGCTGCATCCTTCTTTGCCTCCCCTTTTTGTGCTACACCTGCTGGGAAGCCCATGGTCTCCAGTGGAGCCATACCCTCACCCGGGGCTCCACTGGTTCAAGCACAGCCCCGGCTGGTAAAGAAGCCTTTACGGGCTCCTGGGGTGTGACAGGCCTGTATCATACCCTGCATCACCCCGATCCACAGCTCCTCCAGAGTGTCCAAGTCAGGCCTTACGGGGCTCGGGGCTCGGCTTTTGTACTCGCAGCAGCCCACGGCCACACAGATGGGCCGGTGCCTCCTGGACCTCTGTCCAGGGCATCCTTTCTCCCTTATCTCTGACACGCTCACAGGCTTCCAACTTCCCGATTCTTAGGCTCAGCCCTTGCTCCCCCAATGCCTCATCATCAGGCAGGGCTCAGAGAAGTGCCCCTGCCTTTGGCCAAGGCACTCCTCTTGTCGCCACGATTCGCGTAGCCTCCTCGTGTGAAAAAGGAGTACACGGCTCTCAAGTCCTGAGCACCTGTACCACACAGGCCATGCTCCTTCTTGGTTCTTCCAAACCTCCTCCTTTCTGGCCATGTCCCCGTTCCTGCCATGGTGGCTTGTGCAGGTCTTGTCCTCCTAATAACCACCACAGCTACCTCCTTCACTGCCCTGGCCTCTTGTATCAGAGGGCTTTCCTCACCCTCGGAATCCCAAACATCCCCATCCCACGTCTCCAGGTCCCAGGCACTTTCACTCAATGCTGCTGCTTCTCTCTGCTCTAAGCCTTTTCCCAGACACAGCACTGCAGCCAGGCACCGCACCATGGCGCTGGTGCCTCCTTAGGAGCCCTGCCCCAATTGTTTTGTGCCGTTTGTAAACGCTGCTCTTTTCCTTGCCCCACAGCTTCTGCAGCACTGGCCAGATCAAACAACAGCTGCTGGCAAGCAGAGCACTTCCTCTCTGCCTTTGGTTGATGCAAAGAAAGGCCATTTTCGCAATGGCTTTCACCACTGATGAGAGGGGCAGCTTGCTTAATGAGTAAGTCAGTCATCCCCAGCATCCCCTCCGTGCTCTCACAGAGCTTGCCCCAACAAACCTCGGCTTCTCGGGCCAGAGGACACGTCCACTCCTTTTGCTCCTTGCTTTTTCCTCCCTCCTTGAAGAGGGGCTTTTCACCCTTCCCAACAAGGTCCTCCTCCCTGGCCCAGGGGGCACCCTTACTTCCCCACACTTCAGCAAGGCCGCCTGGGCACCTCTGTGGCAGATGGCTCTTGGCTAATCCTGCTCAGACCCACAGGAGGCAGTAGGGACGGCTTAGCTCCCAGGCGTCATCGGCCGTGGGGAATATCCCCAACTCACCTGTCTGATGCCTGAGGTAGTGACAACTAAACTGTCCCCAAGCATTACATCCTGCTAGTAGGATTGCTACCCTTTCCACGTTAGGACGCAGACTAGAAACCTGGAGGTTTTCAAACAGAGGTGCATAGGCGATACAAGGTTTGAGAAGACCAGTTTCTCTGTCATCCGCCTACTTCTTCCAACAAGCCAGTCAGCTTGCAGCTAAGACCTCATCTACCTAGTTCCTTGGCAGGCACGTGTCCCTCTGTCTTCTGGGCTCTGGAGAGCTGGTCTCCCTTTGAATTCTTGGCCCTTGCTAACTGGCTCCATAGCAGTTGGAGAGCTGGCTTTCAGCCCTCAGAGCTTGAAGGCAGCACTCTTGCCATGTCAGTCACTAGCAAGAGCCCAGCAGCTCCTCTGCTAAGCACCTGGCAGGGCCCCAAGTGCCCTAGCAGGCCTTAACAGTGCTGACCATCCTCACCTGGGGGCTGCACCAGCACACCCCCCCTCACCTCACCCCACAGGTGTCCATGGGCCCAGAAGCCCTATTTAAGCTTGGGCCTGGGCCTGGGCCTGGAGCCCCTGCCTGAGCTCTGTTGGAGAGCTGTTGCTCTTCAGCTCAGCCAGGGCCCTCCCTGGCCAAGCGCCCTGGTGGCCCAGAGCCTGCTCTGGGGACTGACCTTCTGCCTTCTTCTCCTGGTGCTGCCTTGTCATCTTGGGCCTGCCTGGCAGTCACTGGGCCTGACCCTGACCCTGACCCTGACCCTGACCTGCTCTTGTGGCTTCCCCTTGGACCTGCCTCGTCGTCCTGAACTTGCCTCATGCTCTGCACTCTTATTGGAGCTGGCCATGATCTCTGGGCCTGTCCTGCTTGGGTGCTGTGGGACAGGGCCCTTGCTGCTGATGCCCTGGCCCTGCATTTGCCTCCTGGCTCCCCATCCTTAAGGAGCAGCTGGCCCTTCCCGGTCCCAGACGCACCCTAGGATGCCAGTGGAGAAGTCTCTTGATGAGACTTGGGAGGTGCCCTCACCAAGGGCCTTACTCAGAGCACGGCTGCTGTGACAGGTGTCTTGGAGTCACCTTGAACGACTGAGCGCACAGACCGCTCGTCCTCCTTTTGGGCTGTGATGTTCTGCTGAGACGCAGCAGAAGCCTGGCATGGAGGGGTTGTGTTCTGGTGCCTCGGGCCCTGTATGCAGGGAGGGGGCCTTCTGTGAAGCCCCCACCTGGAGGGTCTCTCTCAGCATGGTGAGCTGGTGTGTACAGGAAACTCCAGTCTGAGGTACATCTGCGCCAAGGTAAAAGGAGTGACTGACTGACTGACTGACTGATGGAAGTGTAATGTGCCATTAACTTCCATCCCAAAGCAAAAGATGGGGAGTTTTACAGGAGGAAGAGCTTACTTAGCTGCAGCCTAACAAGGCCTCGTGCACTGGAAACACTGGTAAGCACCACAGGAGAAGGACCACGAATACCTTCGGTATACGAGCTAGGAAAACCAACGACAACCACCATCCAACAGCCTTCTCATTTACGGCCCAGGCAAGCCTCAGGGCGAGCAACGAGGGATGCGCCTCAGGGCGCGGCGCGGCGCGGCGCGGCCGCAGCCCTCCCGCTCGGGGGCACAAGGGAGCGCGGCCGGCAGAGGCGCGGTACTTGCCGCCAGCAGCGTAGCGGTGGCTGCGAGCTGCGGGCGGCTCCTTGACGGCGCGCCTCATCCCGGAGACCCGCCTCGGGGAGAGAAGAGAGAGAAAGCCGGCCCGGGCTGCGCCCGCCCCACCGCCGCGCGGCTCCGCGCCAGGAACGGACGCCCAACGGCTGCGCGCTCCTCGCCGCCGCCGCCGCCGCCGCCGCCGCCCAGCTCCCTCCCGACCGCTCCGCGCACCGGCGGAACCGGCCGGCCGCGCGCGAAGCCGCCCCAGCGGCCCGCCGTCCCCATGGCAACGGCGGCGGCGGCTCGGGGCTCTTCGCCACCACCCCCCGCCCCGCCCGCAAGGGGGCGTGGCCTGCAGCCCCCACGCCCCGAACCCGCGGCGGGATAGGCGGGTGGGGAAGGCGCGGAAGCTGCGTCCCCTGCCGCTTGCCGTCGCCGCCGTTTTGCCGGGTGCCGTCGCCGCGGTAGCGGTGAGGGTTGAAGCATGGCGCAGCCCGTCTGATGCCCTGCTCAGCTGGTCCGCAGTTCGGCGTGGGCTCGGGGCGTGTACTCAGCGGGGGCTGTGCTCAGGGGTGCGGGCTGCCTGCCCTCGCGGCATCCTGGCCGGGCTGGGGTCGGCTGTGCAGGCCCCGCAGAAGCGATGCCGCCAGCCACGCCGGGATTTATGCTCCCGTCGAGCCGCGTGAGGTTTGGTGCCTCCGCCGTTGCTGCGGCGTAGCACAAGCCGGCCAGAACAGTGCTTTTGCTCTGTGTGATGCACTCTTTCTAGGCGAGCAGGTGAGGAGTGAGGAGCTGAACCTCCAAGTTCACCTTGGCTGGCCTTGTAAGGGGGGCTGGCTTGCGCCCGGTGGCCCGTTCCTTTTCCTGCTAAGGGCCGCTCTTTTCTGTCTTCCTTCCCAGGACGTGCAAAAGCTAATCGATGAAGCATGGGAGAAGCTGGAAGGTGGTAACCAAGGCCAGACGCTGGATTGTGCCCACAAATCGTCAGGTGCGGCTACGGCACATGAACAACCGAGGCAGGGCGCCTTCCAAAGCGCCTCCTGTCTAGCTGGACAAGGTTTGCATTGGAACGTCCCCAGTGGCAGGAGAGACAGGGTAAAAAGTTGAGGGCTGCCGCCTGCTCAAAAGGCATGATGTGACTGACGGGGTGTGTGATGTGGCAAACCACATATGAAAGACCTCAAGCCTAGGTGTCCTTGTTTGCTAGCAGAGGGCTGTGTTAGCTTTCATTTTCCACAGCCTATTGGGAGAGTTCAGTGAATCACTGCTGTGCGTTCCAGGGGGCTCATGCAAGGAAGACAGAGGGGGCTATCACTGCTGGAGATCTAGGAATATGTAGTAGCACCTCTCAAGTTGACACAGCCACAACACACATGGTTCATAGGACCCTCTGGACAGATGAAATGCTTATATCCAGATATATATCCAGATATATGTCCTTCCTCCAGGGAAGACAGTACTTTATCATTGCATTTGTGTTAAATTTTCAGGGGCTGCTGTCCTGCTTTCAATGACTTCTGTCTTCTTCCGGAATACCGAAGAAAACTCTGCTGGGCTGGGCTCCCATTGTTGGGTGAGATGAAGTTTCCTGAGGTTATTCTTGAGGTAGGGACATCAAGAAACAGAGAGCAGCCAAGGTGGGGTTCACTAATCCAGTGTTAGGGGTTTCCCTTACCCTTGCCTCTGTTTCTGCATTGCTCTTGCAGGTACCTACTTGCTTCTTGTGTCTCCCTACAGGGGAGTATTTCCTCTGCAAACCTGCCTCAGGTCCTCAGTGCTGAGTGGCTTCTAACAGGGGAACTTGGTCAGGCAGGGTTTGCCTTCCCAGTCCTTGTGAAGACTGTTGGTATTATTACATTGAAGGTAAAGGAGCATGGGGCCTCGAGAGGCCTGAGGTGTGAGCGATGTGGGGCTCCAAGTGAGCACAGGTGGGCACTGGCAGCCAGCACTGTTGACTTGCCTCAAATTTAATTTGCCAGACTGTCCTGCCATGGCAACAAAACTCTTTTGCTGACTCTGTGAATTGTTACTTTCTGGGGGGGAAGGGAAAAAATAAAGTCTTCCCTTTTCCATAGGGAAATGGGGGGCTGACTGCAGTCCCTAGAGATCCCATGAGGTAGCAAAAAAAGCGAGATTCAGATATGCTCCCTTCCCCTCCTCTAAACACGTCTCCTATCCTCTGCAGTCAAGAGCCTGCTGCCCAGAGCAACAACTAGAAAAAAAAGTGCAGGCCCAGCCCTTCTCTTATGCCACTGTGCCTTCTTCGGGCTACAGGAAAAAAGCTGCTGCCGCCACCATGAAGCTGAGCCGCCGGCAGAGAACTGCTGACTGTACGTGGTTGCTCGCTTCAGTTGGCTCTGCAGGCCCTGGTGGTGCAGAGTGTCAAAAGCAGGGACTAGACAAGGCTGCTGGTGGCTCCCAAATCACTCCCTCCTCCCTGGGACTTCAGAGAGTTTAATACTTGGGAGGAGATGTTGTGATTTCCGAGGGCTGCCTCTCTGCAGAGGAAGAGAGCAGCTTCTGTGTCCTGTCAGGTTGAGCTTGGCCTGGAAATACGGCGCTGCCTTGTCTACTGTGATGTCACTGCCTGCCGTTGACATCACAAGCCGTCGCTGCTGTGTGAGGTAGCAAGAGCAGGGCGGCAGCTCCGGGCTGCCCCTGCCGCTTGGTCACTCCCTGTCGTGGAGGCAAGGAGGTCGGAGCGCTTTTGGCCCATGCCCACGCAAACAGGGTGTTTGGCAACTGCAGCTCTGCAAGGATGTTCAGAAATCACGGCCAAGACCTACGCTGGTATGGAGGTGCTTCTTCGGGGAGTTCTAGAGATCCCCCTCTCTTCTCCCCAAGTGCCGTTTGCAGCTAATCAGCCCGGCGCTGGGGGACGGACTGGGGAAGAACACAAGGACAGCCTCCGAGCTCAGTGTAAAGGTGGCTGAAGGCAACAGCAGGTAGCACGTGTCCTGTGTGCCTGAGGCCCTTTCTTTCTTGTAGGCAATCTGCGAGCCAAGGGCCTGTTCTCCAGAGCACCGGAGTCCGCAGGCAGGACCAAGGCCAGCTCCAGCATCCTGGCAAAAGTAAGCTGACACGATTCTTCAGTACAGCTCTCTCTGCTTGTTACCATTTACAGTGTGGCTTGTTTGCATGGAAGGAGAAGGCTGTTGTCCAATGGCAGTGAGAAAAACCGGCTCAAATACAACTGCATTACGAGAGCTGTTGCTTCTGCATGGCTCAGCCATCCAAAGGCAGGAAATGCAACGTGGAGGCTTTATGCGACCATATAAGCCTTTTTTCTGAAATGTGCAAAGACTCAGTGGTTGCCTGCTGTTTTTCATGTGCAGGTTTCCTCGTCCAGGTCAAACTCGCTCTATACTTTCTCCAGCTGGTGAAGAGCTTTTCAGCCCCCAGTTGTTTCAAACTCTTGTCAGAGGCAGAGCAAGAGCTCCCAGAAGCCCGGCCTTAGGCTCTGCCTCAAGGTCCTGGGGACCAGGAAAGGCAGCTCTGCCTATGACCTAAGAGGCCGACCCTCTGTAGCCCTAAAGGGAGATATGACCTGATTAAGGAGTGATTTTTGGACTGGAGGGAATTCATTTCCCGTCCCCTGTCCTGCTTGCAGCTGCAGAGCAACTGACAGAAGCGGGAGCAAGTCACAGAAACGGGAGGATGCCTCCTGTCCTCTGCCAACACAAAGAGGACGAGTAGAAGCCCTAACCTAGAATTACACACGAGCTCACTGGACTTTTTCCATCTTGCCTCTTTCTCAGGAGTTTTCTGGCTCATCTGGCATTTCATCCTGCTGAGCGTAACGTTTCCTCAGCGCTTTGTGCTCCACGTTTTGGGCACTATTGCAAGGTAAAGCTGAGGCAGCACCTTTTCTTGAGAGTGGGGGGAGAACAGTCTCGGCACAAGTACCGACTGGATGGTGGGCAGGAGAAGCGGGTGTGAATTATGTCCTTTGCGTCTCCAAAGAATCGCCTCTACTCCCTTAGGCAGGAAGTACGGCCCTAGCTTTTGTTGGCACTGCTTCTCCTGGTCTGGAGTTAATCCTCCATCCCTAGCTCCCCTATGCCAATCCTCACCCTCCCAAATGCCCCACTGCCACAGTGGCTGAAAACTTGACCACTGACTGGAGCTCGTGCGCGAGCAGGCCACTTCCCAAGTCAGTAACGCCAGGTGCAAGAGCTGCAGTTGCTACTGCTGCTCTGGAGCCTGCTTAGGGCCTGCACAGCTGCAGCCAGCTTCACCCTTCTTTTCCTCCATGCTCCTCCACAGGCAAAAGAAGGCTCGGAAGACAGTTCTCCTGGTGCTGCTTGCTCTGTTTGCCTCCCTTCTTGGTGAGTGTCTGTAGAGCCCCGAAGTCACGGTGGTTCTTTACGAGAGACCCCGTGCTTGCTTCTGCTTGGGTCCATGTAGACGGCTGTGGCCAGAGGAGCCCAACTAGGAGCAGGAAGGCCCTGAGAGAGGGCTGCCCCGCTTCCACGTGCCTCAGAGCAACGGGAGTGGGCACAGGGTGACTTGCTTTTCCCCGGAGCTGAAGCTAAGTCTCCTAAGCCTGGGGAGCGGCAGTGGCTAGCCTGCTTGCCCCAGGAAGTGGGGAAGCTTCCTTCAGGAGAGAGCAGCATGTCCCGGGGAAGGAATCTTCATCTCTTCAGAGGCCCCTCTTCCATCATCCTCTCTTCCCGAGAAGAAGAGAGGAGACACAATGATGGCATCTGTGCCTGACCCTCAGAGTGCAGCAGGCAGCCCTATGGAGGGAGGCAGCTGGTTAAGGTTTCATGAGGCGCTAACAAAGCCTGGGAGATCCCCGTGCTGGCTTGTCACCCTTCCCAAGCAGTCTCCAGCCGCAGGAGCACTTGCAGCCTGTCTTTTGCTGGCACACCAACTCACGCACAGCTTCCTAACATCAGCTGGGTGTCAGCATGCCTGAAGGACTGGAGCCCTACTTGCACACAGCTCTTCTGGCATGAGCAAGTTCGAAGTGTAAAGAGAGCTTTGGTTTGTGACCAACAGGTGTTTACCACGTGGGGCTGCTGGATGAAGGAAGCATCCGGACGACCGCAGCAGCAGCGAGGGCCTACATCTTCTCCTCCTTTCAACCTGTCTGTCAGCAGGTGACATTCTGGGTGCCTCAAATCCAGGCTGCTTCTGCCAGTCTTAACCCAAGGGCATCAAGGGTGGCTTTGTTAAAAGGCCCTTTCTTGCGGGGGCTAGCGCAAGGTCCACGAGCCACCATTGCCAGGTCTGTCAGGTGAAGGTAAACTGCCCAAACACCAGTGCCTTAACATGAAGCTCCTGGTATAGGGCACAGCTGAAAATGGACCGCTGTTATGCACGTGGTTACCTCAAAGTACTGGGTTGTTTCTGAAATCTTGAGTCTTTTGGTCTGGCTCATTCTTTGCCCAGCCGTTCAACACAGCAACCACTAAAAAGTGTGTCTGTGTGTGTTGTCTGTGTGTGTGTGCACGTGCACATGCCTAATAAAGCCAGCAGCTTTATAGTAATAGAGCCTTTCATGGTGGTCTTAAGAAAGGAACTGTAATGACAGCACACCTTGAAATGGAGCAATAACCAGTGTGGTACTGGCCCAGCTCTCCAGGAACAGAGGAAATTCAAGGACTATGCACAAAGGCATGTGGTGTAGGCATCTCTTGAGCTGTCAAGTCAGTGGCCGACAAATGGTAGAAGGCTTTTTAAGAATCGATCCGTTGGATTCAAGGAAATGTCGGTGCTTCTCGAATAGCACAATAGCCAGTGTGACTTGTGTTCTCTTGCCTGGCAGTCTCTCGGGATAATTTCCCAGTGCATGCTAGCGGAGTAGCTGGGTCCCCGGAGGCATGGGGTCTGTGCCTGTTTGCTTCCCGTTGCTGTAAAGGCCATACCATTGCCCCACACCTTCCTTTCTGCAGCAGGTCTGTTGGTGTTTGAACTGAACGTTCCCTTACTTGTCCCCATAGGAGGAGTTTCCTCTCTCTGGCGTGCACGTGAAGACGCAGAGGTAAAAATGATTTCCTCTTGGCTAGATGATGCTTTAGAGGAGCTCCAGGCCTGTCTCACACAAACTTCACACGACACAATTCCCAGGGCTCTTCCCACTGCCCTGCCTGCCTCTCTGCTTTTCCTTTCTCCCTAGTGGGCAGCTATATCTCCATGTCCCTTCGAGGCCTGGAGCAACCCCTCCATGAGCCTGTTAGCTAGGGCAGGGCTGTTGGAAGCTCCACCTTTCCGCTGCTGGAGAAGGGGCATAGGGGTAGGCCCCATCCTGCAGCTGCTTCTCACACTCTCAGCCACTGGCTGGAGTCCAGCCACTTGATGCTCCCAGGCACCTCGAGGGAGATTTGTTGCCTCTCTCCCATTCCCATGGCATAGCACCAGCCCGCAAGAACGGTGGTCTCTGTCTCTGTGGCGCACTTTTTCCAGGCAAGCGGATGAGGTATTAGGAGCAACACTTAGCGAAATCCAGACCCTCCAAGGAGAGCTGCGTGAGCTCCAGGAAGTCCTCCACGCTCTGAGATGGAGCGCAAAGGACGTTGCCCGGCGTGCTCTCAACGAAGCCCTGAAGCAGACTGAGGGCATGACAGCGTGGGTAAGAGACCATTGCAGAAGGCTCTCCTCAGAGATTTTTCTTCCCCGCCCCGGCACGTATCCTAGTAGAGTTCCCTGCCACAGCTAACAGAAAGGCTCGGAGCACTGGAGTGAGCAGCCCCGCCACTCTGATACTGGTCAATGGGAGCCAAGCAAACCTGGGAGCTTTTCAGGGAATTCCCAAGCTCCTTAGGCCAGAGTGCAACAGCCAAGTTCACCTTAGCTGGCCCAGGAAGGGAGCTGGGATGTGCCCCTTTGCCTCTAATAGCTGCTCTCTTTTCTGTGTCTTCCCAGCATGTTCAAAAGTTAATCGAGGAAGCACTGGAGAAGCTGGAATATAACCAAGTCCAGATGCCGGATTTGGCCCGCAAATCATCAGGTGCGGCTACAGCACGGGAACAACCAAGACAGGGCGCCTCCTCTCTGTGCTTCAGCCTGTGTTAGCTTTCCTTTGCCATGGCCCATTAGCATAGCTCCATGAGCCACTGCTGTGTGTTCCAGGGGGGCTCACGCAAGGAAGACAGAGGGGAACGTCCCTGCTGGAGATCTAGGAATACCTAGTAGCATTTTTCAAGTTGACAGTGCAGTGGGAACAGGCGTCACCGTGGCAGTGTTCATTAGGACACAGCTATGTCCGCATGCCTTGATTCCTGCTCCGGGAGCACTAATTGGAATCCATGGAAGTAACAGTGGAGGGAAAGGAGGCAGGTACCAGGGCTGCGACGGTTCCCGTACAAGATGGCTGTTCAATAAATCCTTTTCTTTCCGAGTCTCTCCGGAGTTCATCCATGTCAGGAATTGAAATAACTGTCACAGGGGAGTGTCTCTGCTGCTTGTCTGAGGACAGGTCCACAGCCTACGGGGTTCATGAGATCCTCCGGAGAGATCACAGCCTTATAAACAGATGCAGTCCTCCAGGGAAGACTGGACTTGATCAGTGCATTCTTGTTTCAGGGGCTACCATCATTCATTCCAAGACTTCTGCCTCCTTCCGCGACACCAAAGGAATACTCTTCTGGGCTGGGCTCCCCTTGCTGCACTCCATGAAGTCTCCTGAGGTTATCCTTGAGGTAGGGACACCAAGAAACAGAGAGCAACCAAGCTGGGAGGGGAGAACCAAACCCACTGTGGAGAGTGTCCCTTTCCCACATGAACAGCGTGCACTGTTCTTCCTTCAGCCTGAAAATCATCCGGGAAACTGCTGGTCTTTCCCCGGGAGTCAGGGTCACGTCTTCATCAAGCTGCCCAAAGCAGTCTTTCCACGAGCTGTTACGCTGGAACATATTTCAGCGAGAGTGTCCCCTGGAGAAAACATCTCCAGTGCTCCGAAAGACTTTGCTGTCTATGTAAGTGCTTCCTCTAGAGTCGGGGGGGTTGTGAAGAGCATTTCTAAGCATGGCAGGGTGGCAGCGGGCAGGTGAATACAGGTCCCGCAACGCTGGGAGGATTCTCTCTGGCCTGCGACTTCCTCCGAGCCTGGAGGAGAAACAAACTCCTTTGAGTTACTCCATTTCCATCACACGCCTTTCCTTTGCGGTGTAGCCTCAGAGCAAAGCTTCCCATTTCCGGGGCCGCGCAGTGCTAAATGAGCCCTGAGTTGCAGGAGCTGGCACACTGGCTCTGCCACCACTCCTCCCAAATAATCCCCCTGCCCCTACTTCCTTTCTCCTCCTTGGTGCCAATTCTCTTTCCTGCGCACCCAAAGCTGCTCTTCCCAACACTCCCACCTCGGCCTAATTCTGGCCGCTTCAGTAGTTGCCCTAGGGAAGCTGAGTCTTCCCGCTGTGTACCTCCCTCTCTTCTTTTCTCCACCCCTGCCTTTCCGTAGGGGATGAAGGCGGAAAATGAGGAGCAGGGGCTGTTCCTAGGAGAGTTCACGTACGTGGCTGCAGAACATCCCTTCCAGACTTTCCAGCTGAAGGTACAGTGAGGAAGAGGCATGAGAAGTGTACGGGGGGAGGAGGAGGAGGAGGAGAAGTGTAGCTGGCAGGGGAGAAGCTCTAAGTAGTCGAAGGCCAGGGAGGAAAAGACAGCTCATCTCTTCTCATTTCAGAACGAGCGCTCTGACTCCATAGAGTACGTGAAGCTGAAGGTGCTGAGCAACTGGGGCCACCCGGAATACACATGCGTCTATCGAGTCAGGGTCCACGGTGACGCGGTACCCAATGAAGAGGACCCAGCATGGCGCTCTGCTGGAAACAACAGAGTACCCTGATTAAAGCTCGCAAGATTTGAGCAGCAGTGGTGATGGGCTACTGTGTGTGCCTTTCCTGCCTCCTTTCAATCCAGACTGCTCTGTCCTTGACAGCACCTCTTGAGATTGTTCTTGGCACTCTCATCGACTCGTTCCCATGCTTAAAGTGTCACCTGCAGGACGGGCTAGGCCTTCCCCTGTCCGTCCAGCATTTTTCTCACACCGCAATGGGCTATTGCTGGAGAAGGGGCAAGCCGGTGAGGAAAGCGGGGAAACCAAGAGAGCTTTCCTTTAAATGGAAAGGCAGAAATCCTCTTTGACTCGGAGGACAGTGGCAGAGCAAAGCAGCAGTTTGTCAGGCCAGTACAGCAAGCCACTGCTGTCCCTGGTTCCTTATGCCTTGCATGACTTGATGCCTGTTGGCTGCAGGAGGAGGCTCCCGCTGCATGCGGGCAAGCACTCTCCTCGTGTGGCTCCCCATCCTCCTCTCAGCGTGGCTTTTACGGACAGGCTGGATGGGGCTGTTCCCCCAGCTTTTGGCCTCTTCTATCATCCCTCTCCCCCCCTTCAGCAGACCTTGTGGTCTCCCCTCCAGGCCCTTTTCTGTGCTGGTACAGGGGCTGGAAGATGGGGTCTCTGGCTGGCATCACCTCCTACGCTTTGTTCAGCATGTTTGGCTGATTTTCCTGGGACTAGGGGACCCTGACAGTCTAAGAAGGTGGCTTCTGATCCTGTGTGTATCAGCAGAGCAGTTTTCTGTTCCCACGCCCCTCGTCGTGTACATCGCACCTCCAAGTAACCCCTTTCCCCGTGCCCCGTGTCAGCGTGGTGGCGGTGGGTCTTCCTGGCACCAGGGCTTGGGACTCCGAGTGCTGGGAGGTTGTGCAGGACGCGCGTAGGTTTTCCTCTGTGGCAGGAGGAGCTGGTGTTTTCCCACCTCCTCTGATTTCCTCCCCTTTCCTCATAAGGCTTTTCTCCGCCACGCCAGTCAAACTCCTGTAAGCTGACCATCCAGTTCCTCCTCATTCACCCCGAGGCTTTGCCAAGCGTTGCCAAATTACCCCTCCGGGAAGGAAAGGTGTCTGCCTTTGCAGTTGCTGCATCCTTCTTTGCCTCCCCTTTTTGTGCTACACCTGCTGGGAAGCCCATGGTCTCCAGTGGAGCCATACCCTCACCCGGGGCTCCACTGGTTCAAGCACAGCCCCGGCTGGTAAAGAAGCCTTTACGGGCTCCTGGGGTGTGACAGGCCTGTATCATACCCTGCATCACCCCGATCCACAGCTCCTCCAGAGTGTCCAAGTCAGGCCTTACGGGGCTCGGGGCTCGGCTTTTGTACTCGCAGCAGCCCACGGCCACACAGATGGGCCGGTGCCTCCTGGACCTCTGTCCAGGGCATCCTTTCTCCCTTATCTCTGACACGCTCACAGGCTTCCAACTTCCCGATTCTTAGGCTCAGCCCTTGCTCCCCCAATGCCTCATCATCAGGCAGGGCTCAGAGAAGTGCCCCTGCCTTTGGCCAAGGCACTCCTCTTGTCGCCACGATTCGCGTAGCCTCCTCGTGTGAAAAAGGAGTACACGGCTCTCAAGTCCTGAGCACCTGTACCACACAGGCCATGCTCCTTCTTGGTTCTTCCAAACCTCCTCCTTTCTGGCCATGTCCCCGTTCCTGCCATGGTGGCTTGTGCAGGTCTTGTCCTCCTAATAACCACCACAGCTACCTCCTTCACTGCCCTGGCCTCTTGTATCAGAGGGCTTTCCTCACCCTCGGAATCCCAAACATCCCCATCCCACGTCTCCAGGTCCCAGGCACTTTCACTCAATGCTGCTGCTTCTCTCTGCTCTAAGCCTTTTCCCAGACACAGCACTGCAGCCAGGCACCGCACCATGGCGCTGGTGCCTCCTTAGGAGCCCTGCCCCAATTGTTTTGTGCCGTTTGTAAACGCTGCTCTTTTCCTTGCCCCACAGCTTCTGCAGCACTGGCCAGATCAAACAACAGCTGCTGGCAAGCAGAGCACTTCCTCTCTGCCTTTGGTTGATGCAAAGAAAGGCCATTTTCGCAATGGCTTTCACCACTGATGAGAGGGGCAGCTTGCTTAATGAGTAAGTCAGTCATCCCCAGCATCCCCTCCGTGCTCTCACAGAGCTTGCCCCAACAAACCTCGGCTTCTCGGGCCAGAGGACACGTCCACTCCTTTTGCTCCTTGCTTTTTCCTCCCTCCTTGAAGAGGGGCTTTTCACCCTTCCCAACAAGGTCCTCCTCCCTGGCCCAGGGGGCACCCTTACTTCCCCACACTTCAGCAAGGCCGCCTGGGCACCTCTGTGGCAGATGGCTCTTGGCTAATCCTGCTCAGACCCACAGGAGGCAGTAGGGACGGCTTAGCTCCCAGGCGTCATCGGCCGTGGGGAATATCCCCAACTCACCTGTCTGATGCCTGAGGTAGTGACAACTAAACTGTCCCCAAGCATTACATCCTGCTAGTAGGATTGCTACCCTTTCCACGTTAGGACGCAGACTAGAAACCTGGAGGTTTTCAAACAGAGGTGCATAGGCGATACAAGGTTTGAGAAGACCAGTTTCTCTGTCATCCGCCTACTTCTTCCAACAAGCCAGTCAGCTTGCAGCTAAGACCTCATCTACCTAGTTCCTTGGCAGGCACGTGTCCCTCTGTCTTCTGGGCTCTGGAGAGCTGGTCTCCCTTTGAATTCTTGGCCCTTGCTAACTGGCTCCATAGCAGTTGGAGAGCTGGCTTTCAGCCCTCAGAGCTTGAAGGCAGCACTCTTGCCATGTCAGTCACTAGCAAGAGCCCAGCAGCTCCTCTGCTAAGCACCTGGCAGGGCCCCAAGTGCCCTAGCAGGCCTTAACAGTGCTGACCATCCTCACCTGGGGGCTGCACCAGCACACCCCCCCTCACCTCACCCCACAGGTGTCCATGGGCCCAGAAGCCCTATTTAAGCTTGGGCCTGGGCCTGGGCCTGGAGCCCCTGCCTGAGCTCTGTTGGAGAGCTGTTGCTCTTCAGCTCAGCCAGGGCCCTCCCTGGCCAAGCGCCCTGGTGGCCCAGAGCCTGCTCTGGGGACTGACCTTCTGCCTTCTTCTCCTGGTGCTGCCTTGTCATCTTGGGCCTGCCTGGCAGTCACTGGGCCTGACCCTGACCCTGACCCTGACCCTGACCTGCTCTTGTGGCTTCCCCTTGGACCTGCCTCGTCGTCCTGAACTTGCCTCATGCTCTGCACTCTTATTGGAGCTGGCCATGATCTCTGGGCCTGTCCTGCTTGGGTGCTGTGGGACAGGGCCCTTGCTGCTGATGCCCTGGCCCTGCATTTGCCTCCTGGCTCCCCATCCTTAAGGAGCAGCTGGCCCTTCCCGGTCCCAGACGCACCCTAGGATGCCAGTGGAGAAGTCTCTTGATGAGACTTGGGAGGTGCCCTCACCAAGGGCCTTACTCAGAGCACGGCTGCTGTGACAGGTGTCTTGGAGTCACCTTGAACGACTGAGCGCACAGACCGCTCGTCCTCCTTTTGGGCTGTGATGTTCTGCTGAGACGCAGCAGAAGCCTGGCATGGAGGGGTTGTGTTCTGGTGCCTCGGGCCCTGTATGCAGGGAGGGGGCCTTCTGTGAAGCCCCCACCTGGAGGGTCTCTCTCAGCATGGTGAGCTGGTGTGTACAGGAAACTCCAGTCTGAGGTACATCTGCGCCAAGGTAAAAGGAGTGACTGACTGACTGACTGACTGATGGAAGTGTAATGTGCCATTAACTTCCATCCCAAAGCAAAAGATGGGGAGTTTTACAGGAGGAAGAGCTTACTTAGCTGCAGCCTAACAAGGCCTCGTGCACTGGAAACACTGGTAAGCACCACAGGAGAAGGACCACGAATACCTTCGGTATACGAGCTAGGAAAACCAACGACAACCACCATCCAACAGCCTTCTCATTTACGGCCCAGGCAAGCCTCAGGGCGAGCAACGAGGGATGCGCCTCAGGGCGCGGCGCGGCGCGGCGCGGCCGCAGCCCTCCCGCTCGGGGGCACAAGGGAGCGCGGCCGGCAGAGGCGCGGTACTTGCCGCCAGCAGCGTAGCGGTGGCTGCGAGCTGCGGGCGGCTCCTTGACGGCGCGCCTCATCCCGGAGACCCGCCTCGGGGAGAGAAGAGAGAGAAAGCCGGCCCGGGCTGCGCCCGCCCCACCGCCGCGCGGCTCCGCGCCAGGAACGGACGCCCAACGGCTGCGCGCTCCTCGCCGCCGCCGCCGCCGCCGCCGCCGCCCAGCTCCCTCCCGACCGCTCCGCGCACCGGCGGAACCGGCCGGCCGCGCGCGAAGCCGCCCCAGCGGCCCGCCGTCCCCATGGCAACGGCGGCGGCGGCTCGGGGCTCTTCGCCACCACCCCCCGCCCCGCCCGCAAGGGGGCGTGGCCTGCAGCCCCCACGCCCCGAACCCGCGGCGGGATAGGCGGGTGGGGAAGGCGCGGAAGCTGCGTCCCCTGCCGCTTGCCGTCGCCGCCGTTTTGCCGGGTGCCGTCGCCGCGGTAGCGGTGAGGGTTGAAGCATGGCGCAGCCCGTCTGATGCCCTGCTCAGCTGGTCCGCAGTTCGGCGTGGGCTCGGGGCGTGTACTCAGCGGGGGCTGTGCTCAGGGGTGCGGGCTGCCTGCCCTCGCGGCATCCTGGCCGGGCTGGGGTCGGCTGTGCAGGCCCCGCAGAAGCGATGCCGCCAGCCACGCCGGGATTTATGCTCCCGTCGAGCCGCGTGAGGTTTGGTGCCTCCGCCGTTGCTGCGGCGTAGCACAAGCCGGCCAGAACAGTGCTTTTGCTCTGTGTGATGCACTCTTTCTAGGCGAGCAGGTGAGGAGTGAGGAGCTGAACCTCCAAGTTCACCTTGGCTGGCCTTGTAAGGGGGGCTGGCTTGCGCCCGGTGGCCCGTTCCTTTTCCTGCTAAGGGCCGCTCTTTTCTGTCTTCCTTCCCAGGACGTGCAAAAGCTAATCGATGAAGCATGGGAGAAGCTGGAAGGTGGTAACCAAGGCCAGACGCTGGATTGTGCCCACAAATCGTCAGGTGCGGCTACGGCACATGAACAACCGAGGCAGGGCGCCTTCCAAAGCGCCTCCTGTCTAGCTGGACAAGGTTTGCATTGGAACGTCCCCAGTGGCAGGAGAGACAGGGTAAAAAGTTGAGGGCTGCCGCCTGCTCAAAAGGCATGATGTGACTGACGGGGTGTGTGATGTGGCAAACCACATATGAAAGACCTCAAGCCTAGGTGTCCTTGTTTGCTAGCAGAGGGCTGTGTTAGCTTTCATTTTCCACAGCCTATTGGGAGAGTTCAGTGAATCACTGCTGTGCGTTCCAGGGGGCTCATGCAAGGAAGACAGAGGGGGCTATCACTGCTGGAGATCTAGGAATATGTAGTAGCACCTCTCAAGTTGACACAGCCACAACACACATGGTTCATAGGACCCTCTGGACAGATGAAATGCTTATATCCAGATATATATCCAGATATATGTCCTTCCTCCAGGGAAGACAGTACTTTATCATTGCATTTGTGTTAAATTTTCAGGGGCTGCTGTCCTGCTTTCAATGACTTCTGTCTTCTTCCGGAATACCGAAGAAAACTCTGCTGGGCTGGGCTCCCATTGTTGGGTGAGATGAAGTTTCCTGAGGTTATTCTTGAGGTAGGGACATCAAGAAACAGAGAGCAGCCAAGGTGGGGTTCACTAATCCAGTGTTAGGGGTTTCCCTTACCCTTGCCTCTGTTTCTGCATTGCTCTTGCAGGTACCTACTTGCTTCTTGTGTCTCCCTACAGGGGAGTATTTCCTCTGCAAACCTGCCTCAGGTCCTCAGTGCTGAGTGGCTTCTAACAGGGGAACTTGGTCAGGCAGGGTTTGCCTTCCCAGTCCTTGTGAAGACTGTTGGTATTATTACATTGAAGGTAAAGGAGCATGGGGCCTCGAGAGGCCTGAGGTGTGAGCGATGTGGGGCTCCAAGTGAGCACAGGTGGGCACTGGCAGCCAGCACTGTTGACTTGCCTCAAATTTAATTTGCCAGACTGTCCTGCCATGGCAACAAAACTCTTTTGCTGACTCTGTGAATTGTTACTTTCTGGGGGGGAAGGGAAAAAATAAAGTCTTCCCTTTTCCATAGGGAAATGGGGGGCTGACTGCAGTCCCTAGAGATCCCATGAGGTAGCAAAAAAAGCGAGATTCAGATATGCTCCCTTCCCCTCCTCTAAACACGTCTCCTATCCTCTGCAGTCAAGAGCCTGCTGCCCAGAGCAACAACTAGAAAAAAAAGTGCAGGCCCAGCCCTTCTCTTATGCCACTGTGCCTTCTTCGGGCTACAGGAAAAAAGCTGCTGCCGCCACCATGAAGCTGAGCCGCCGGCAGAGAACTGCTGACTGTACGTGGTTGCTCGCTTCAGTTGGCTCTGCAGGCCCTGGTGGTGCAGAGTGTCAAAAGCAGGGACTAGACAAGGCTGCTGGTGGCTCCCAAATCACTCCCTCCTCCCTGGGACTTCAGAGAGTTTAATACTTGGGAGGAGATGTTGTGATTTCCGAGGGCTGCCTCTCTGCAGAGGAAGAGAGCAGCTTCTGTGTCCTGTCAGGTTGAGCTTGGCCTGGAAATATGGCGCTGCCTTGTCTACTGTGATGTCACTGCCTGCCGTTGACATCACAAGCCGTCGCTGCTGTGTGAGGTAGCAAGAGCAGGGCGGCAGCTCCGGGCTGCCCCTGCCGCTTGGTCACTCCCTGTCGTGGAGGCAAGGAGGTCGGAGCGCTTTTGGCCCATGCCCACGCAAACAGGGTGTTTGGCAACTGCAGCTCTGCAAGGATGTTCAGAAATCACGGCCAAGACCTACGCTGGTATGGAGGTGCTTCTTCGGGGAGTTCTAGAGATCCCCCTCTCTTCTCCCCAAGTGCCGTTTGCAGCTAATCAGCCCGGCGCTGGGGGACGGACTGGGGAAGAACACAAGGACAGCCTCCGAGCTCAGTGTAAAGGTGGCTGAAGGCAACAGCAGGTAGCACGTGTCCTGTGTGCCTGAGGCCCTTTCTTTCTTGTAGGCAATCTGCGAGCCAAGGGCCTGTTCTCCAGAGCACCGGAGTCCGCAGGCAGGACCAAGGCCAGCTCCAGCATCCTGGCAAAAGTAAGCTGACACGATTCTTCAGTACAGCTCTCTCTGCTTGTTACCATTTACAGTGTGGCTTGTTTGCATGGAAGGAGAAGGCTGTTGTCCAATGGCAGTGAGAAAAACCGGCTCAAATACAACTGCATTACGAGAGCTGTTGCTTCTGCATGGCTCAGCCATCCAAAGGCAGGAAATGCAACGTGGAGGCTTTATGCGACCATATAAGCCTTTTTTCTGAAATGTGCAAAGACTCAGTGGTTGCCTGCTGTTTTTCATGTGCAGGTTTCCTCGTCCAGGTCAAACTCGCTCTATACTTTCTCCAGCTGGTGAAGAGCTTTTCAGCCCCCAGTTGTTTCAAACTCTTGTCAGAGGCAGAGCAAGAGCTCCCAGAAGCCCGGCCTTAGGCTCTGCCTCAAGGTCCTGGGGACCAGGAAAGGCAGCTCTGCCTATGACCTAAGAGGCCGACCCTCTGTAGCCCTAAAGGGAGATATGACCTGATTAAGGAGTGATTTTTGGACTGGAGGGAATTCATTTCCCGTCCCCTGTCCTGCTTGCAGCTGCAGAGCAACTGACAGAAGCGGGAGCAAGTCACAGAAACGGGAGGATGCCTCCTGTCCTCTGCCAACACAAAGAGGACGAGTAGAAGCCCTAACCTAGAATTACACACGAGCTCACTGGACTTTTTCCATCTTGCCTCTTTCTCAGGAGTTTTCTGGCTCATCTGGCATTTCATCCTGCTGAGCGTAACGTTTCCTCAGCGCTTTGTGCTCCACGTTTTGGGCACTATTGCAAGGTAAAGCTGAGGCAGCACCTTTTCTTGAGAGTGGGGGGAGAACAGTCTCGGCACAAGTACCGACTGGATGGTGGGCAGGAGAAGCGGGTGTGAATTATGTCCTTTGCGTCTCCAAAGAATCGCCTCTACTCCCTTAGGCAGGAAGTACGGCCCTAGCTTTTGTTGGCACTGCTTCTCCTGGTCTGGAGTTAATCCTCCATCCCTAGCTCCCCTATGCCAATCCTCACCCTCCCAAATGCCCCACTGCCACAGTGGCTGAAAACTTGACCACTGACTGGAGCTCGTGCGCGAGCAGGCCACTTCCCAAGTCAGTAACGCCAGGTGCAAGAGCTGCAGTTGCTACTGCTGCTCTGGAGCCTGCTTAGGGCCTGCACAGCTGCAGCCAGCTTCACCCTTCTTTTCCTCCATGCTCCTCCACAGGCAAAAGAAGGCTCGGAAGACAGTTCTCCTGGTGCTGCTTGCTCTGTTTGCCTCCCTTCTTGGTGAGTGTCTGTAGAGCCCCGAAGTCACGGTGGTTCTTTACGAGAGACCCCGTGCTTGCTTCTGCTTGGGTCCATGTAGACGGCTGTGGCCAGAGGAGCCCAACTAGGAGCAGGAAGGCCCTGAGAGAGGGCTGCCCCGCTTCCACGTGCCTCAGAGCAACGGGGGTGGGCACAGGGTGACTTGCTTTTCCCCGGAGCTGAAGCTAAGTCTCCTAAGCCTGGGGAGCGGCAGTGGCTAGCCTGCTTGCCCCAGGAAGTGGGGAAGCTTCCTTCAGGAGAGAGCAGCATGTCCCGGGGAAGGAATCTTCATCTCTTCAGAGGCCCCTCTTCCATCATCCTCTCTTCCCGAGAAGAAGAGAGGAGACACAATGATGGCATCTGTGCCTGACCCTCAGAGTGCAGCAGGCAGCCCTATGGAGGGAGGCAGCTGGTTAAGGTTTCATGAGGCGCTAACAAAGCCTGGGAGATCCCCGTGCTGGCTTGTCACCCTTCCCAAGCAGTCTCCAGCCGCAGGAGCACTTGCAGCCTGTCTTTTGCTGGCACACCAGCTCACGCACAGCTTCCTAACATCAGCTGGGTGTCAGCATGCCTGAAGGACTGGAGCCCTACTTGCACACAGCTCTTCTGGCATGAGCAAGTTCGAAGTGTAAAGAGAGCTTTGGTTTGTGACCAACAGGTGTTTACCACGTGGGGCTGCTGGATGAAGGAAGCATCCGGACGACCGCAGCAGCAGCGAGGGCCTACATCTTCTCCTCCTTTCAACCTGTCTGTCAGCAGGTGACATTCTGGGTGCCTCAAATCCAGGCTGCTTCTGCCAGTCTTAACCCAAGGGCATCAAGGGTGGCTTTGTTAAAAGGCCCTTTCTTGCGGGGGCTAGCGCAAGGTCCACGAGCCACCATTGCCAGGTCTGTCAGGTGAAGGTAAACTGCCCAAACACCAGTGCCTTAACATGAAGCTCCTGGTATAGGGCACAGCTGAAAATGGACCGCTGTTATGCACGTGGTTACCTCAAAGTACTGGGTTGTTTCTGAAATCTTGAGTCTTTTGGTCTGGCTCATTCTTTGCCCAGCCGTTCAACACAGCAACCACTAAAAAGTGTGTCTGTGTGTGTTGTCTGTGTGTGTGTGCACGTGCACATGCCTAATAAAGCCAGCAGCTTTATAGTAATAGAGCCTTTCATGGTGGTCTTAAGAAAGGAACTGTAATGACAGCACACCTTGAAATGGAGCAATAACCAGTGTGGTACTGGCCCAGCTCTCCAGGAACAGAGGAAATTCAAGGACTATGCACAAAGGCATGTGGTGTAGGCATCTCTTGAGCTGTCAAGTCAGTGGCCGACAAATGGTAGAAGGCTTTTTAAGAATCGATCCGTAAGGCTTTTTAAGAATCGATCCGTTGGATTCAAGGAAATGTCGGTGCTTCTCGAATAGCACAATAGCCAGTGTGACTTGTGTTCTCTTGCCTGGCAGTCTCTCGGGATAATTTCCCAGTGCATGCTAGCGGAGTAGCTGGGTCCCCGGAGGCATGGGGTCTGTGCCTGTTTGCTTCCCGTTGCTGTAAAGGCCATACCATTGCCCCACACCTTCCTTTCTGCAGCAGGTCTGTTGGTGTTTGAACTGAACGTTCCCTTACTTGTCCCCATAGGAGGAGTTTCCTCTCTCTGGCGTGCATGTGAAGACGCAGAGGTAAAAATGATTTCCTCTTGGCTAGATGATGCTTTAGAGGAGCTCCAGGCCTGTCTCACACAAACTTCACACGACACAATTCCCAGGGCTCTTCCCACTGCCCTGCCTGCCTCTCTGCTTTTCCTTTCTCCCTAGTGGGCAGCTATATCTCCATGTCCCTTCGAGGCCTGGAGCAACCCCTCCATGAGCCTGTTAGCTAGGGCAGGGCTGTTGGAAGCTCCACCTTTCCGCTGCTGGAGAAGGGGCATAGGGGTAGGCCCCATCCTGCAGCTGCTTCTCACACTCTCAGCCACTGGCTGGAGTCCAGCCACTTGATGCTCCCAGGCACCTCGAGGGAGATTTGTTGCCTCTCTCCCATTCCCATGGCGTAGCACCAGCCCGCAAGAACGGTGGTCTCTGTCTCTGTGGCGCACTTTTTCCAGGCAAGCGGATGAGGTATTAGGAGCAACACTTAGCGAAATCCAGACCCTCCAAGGAGAGCTGCGTGAGCTCCAGGAAGTCCTCCACGCTCTGAGATGGAGCGCAAAGGACGTTGCCCGGCGTGCTCTCAACGAAGCCCTGAAGCAGACTGAGGGCATGACAGCGTGGGTAAGAGACCATTGCAGAAGGCTCTCCTCAGAGATTTTTCTTCCCCGCCCCGGCACGTATCCTAGTAGAGTTCCCTGCCACAGCTAACAGAAAGGCTCGGAGCACTGGAGTGAGCAGCCCCGCCACTCTGATACTGGTCAATGGGAGCCAAGCAAACCTGGGAGCTTTTCAGGGAATTCCCAAGCTCCTTAGGCCAGAGTGCAACAGCCAAGTTCACCTTAGCTGGCCCAGGAAGGGAGCTGGGATGTGCCCCTTTGCCTCTAATAGCTGCTCTCTTTTCTGTGTCTTCCCAGCATGTTCAAAAGTTAATCGAGGAAGCACTGGAGAAGCTGGAATATAACCAAGTCCAGATGCCGGATTTGGCCCGCAAATCATCAGGTGCGGCTACAGCACGGGAACAACCAAGACAGGGCGCCTCCTCTCTGTGCTTCAGCCTGTGTTAGCTTTCCTTTGCCATGGCCCATTAGCATAGCTCCATGAGCCACTGCTGTGTGTTCCAGGGGGGCTCACGCAAGGAAGACAGAGGGGAACGTCCCTGCTGGAGATCTAGGAATACCTAGTAGCATTTTTCAAGTTGACAGTGCAGTGGGAACAGGCGTCACCGTGGCAGTGTTCATTAGGACACAGCTATGTCCGCATGCCTTGATTCCTGCTCCGGGAGCACTAATTGGAATCCATGGAAGTAACAGTGGAGGGAAAGGAGGCAGGTACCAGGGCTGCGACGGTTCCCGTACAAGATGGCTGTTCAATAAATCCTTTTCTTTCCGAGTCTCTCCGGAGTTCATCCATGTCAGGAATTGAAATAACTGTCACAGGGGAGTGTCTCTGCTGCTTGTCTGAGGACAGGTCCACAGCCTACGGGGTTCATGAGATCCTCCGGAGAGATCACAGCCTTATAAACAGATGCAGTCCTCCAGGGAAGACTGGACTTGATCAGTGCATTCTTGTTTCAGGGGCTACCATCATTCATTCCAAGACTTCTGCCTCCTTCCGCGACACCAAAGGAATACTCTTCTGGGCTGGGCTCCCCTTGCTGCACTCCATGAAGTCTCCTGAGGTTATCCTTGAGGTAGGGACACCAAGAAACAGAGAGCAACCAAGCTGGGAGGGGAGAACCAAACCCACTGTGGAGAGTGTCCCTTTCCCACATGAACAGCGTGCACTGTTCTTCCTTCAGCCTGAAAATCATCCGGGAAACTGCTGGTCTTTCCCCGGGAGTCAGGGTCACGTCTTCATCAAGCTGCCCAAAGCAGTCTTTCCACGAGCTGTTACGCTGGAACATATTTCAGCGAGAGTGTCCCCTGGAGAAAACATCTCCAGTGCTCCGAAAGACTTTGCTGTCTATGTAAGTGCTTCCTCTAGAGTCGGGGGGGTTGTGAAGAGCATTTCTAAGCATGGCAGGGTGGCAGCGGGCAGGTGAATACAGGTCCCGCAACGCTGGGAGGATTCTCTCTGGCCTGCGACTTCCTCCGAGCCTGGAGGAGAAACAAACTCCTTTGAGTTACTCCATTTCCATCACACGCCTTTCCTTTGCGGTGTAGCCTCAGAGCAAAGCTTCCCATTTCCGGGGCCGCGCAGTGCTAAATGAGCCCTGAGTTGCAGGAGCTGGCACACTGGCTCTGCCACCACTCCTCCCAAATAATCCCCCTGCCCCTACTTCCTTTCTCCTCCTTGGTGCCAATTCTCTTTCCTGCGCACCCAAAGCTGCTCTTCCCAACACTCCCACCTCGGCCTAATTCTGGCCGCTTCAGTAGTTGCCCTAGGGAAGCTGAGTCTTCCCGCTGTGTACCTCCCTCTCTTCTTTTCTCCACCCCTGCCTTTCCGTAGGGGATGAAGGCGGAAAATGAGGAGCAGGGGCTGTTCCTAGGAGAGTTCACGTACGTGGCTGCAGAACATCCCTTCCAGACTTTCCAGCTGAAGGTACAGTGAGGAAGAGGCATGAGAAGTGTACGGGGGGAGGAGGAGGAGGAGGAGAAGTGTAGCTGGCAGGGGAGAAGCTCTAAGTAGTCGAAGGCCAGGGAGGAAAAGACAGCTCATCTCTTCTCATTTCAGAACGAGCGCTCTGACTCCATAGAGTACGTGAAGCTGAAGGTGCTGAGCAACTGGGGCCACCCGGAATACACATGCGTCTATCGAGTCAGGGTCCACGGTGATGCGGTACCCAATGAAGAGGACCCAGCATGGCGCTCTGCTGGAAACAACAGAGTACCCTGATTAAAGCTCGCAAGATTTGAGCAGCAGTGGTGATGGGCTACTGTGTGTGCCTTTCCTGCCTCCTTTCAATCCAGACTGCTCTGTCCTTGACAGCACCTCTTGAGATTGTTCTTGGCACTCTCATCGACTCGTTCCCATGCTTAAAGTGTCACCTGCAGGACGGGCTAGGCCTTCCCCTGTCCGTCCAGCATTTTTCTCACACCGCAATGGGCTATTGCTGGAGAAGGGGCAAGCCGGTGAGGAAAGCGGGGAAACCAAGAGAGCTTTCCTTTAAATGGAAAGGCAGAAATCCTCTTTGACTCGGAGGACAGTGGCAGAGCAAAGCAGCAGTTTGTCAGGCCAGTACAGCAAGCCACTGCTGTCCCTGGTTCCTTATGCCTTGCATGACTTGATGCCTGTTGGCTGCAGGAGGAGGCTCCCGCTGCATGCGGGCAAGCACTCTCCTCGTGTGGCTCCCCATCCTCCTCTCAGCGTGGCTTTTACGGACAGGCTGGATGGGGCTGTTCCCCCAGCTTTTGGCCTCTTCTATCATCCCTCTCCCCCCCTTCAGCAGACCTTGTGGTCTCCCCTCCAGGCCCTTTTCTGTGCTGGTACAGGGGCTGGAAGATGGGGTCTCTGGCTGGCATCACCTCCTACGCTTTGTTCAGCATGTTTGGCTGATTTTCCTGGGACTAGGGGACCCTGACAGTCTAAGAAGGTGGCTTCTGATCCTGTGTGTATCAGCAGAGCAGTTTTCTGTTCCCACGCCCCTCGTCGTGTACATCGCACCTCCAAGTAACCCCTTTCCCCGTGCCCCGTGTCAGCGTGGTGGCGGTGGGTCTTCCTGGCACCAGGGCTTGGGACTCCGAGTGCTGGGAGGTTGTGCAGGACGCGCGTAGGTTTTCCTCTGTGGCAGGAGGAGCTGGTGTTTTCCCACCTCCTCTGATTTCCTCCCCTTTCCTCATAAGGCTTTTCTCCGCCACGCCAGTCAAACTCCTGTAAGCTGACCATCCAGTTCCTCCTCATTCACCCCGAGGCTTTGCCAAGCGTTGCCAAATTACCCCTCCGGGAAGGAAAGGTGTCTGCCTTTGCAGTTGCTGCATCCTTCTTTGCCTCCCCTTTTTGTGCTACACCTGCTGGGAAGCCCATGGTCTCCAGTGGAGCCATACCCTCACCCGGGGCTCCACTGGTTCAAGCACAGCCCCGGCTGGTAAAGAAGCCTTTACGGGCTCCTGGGGTGTGACAGGCCTGTATCATACCCTGCATCACCCCGATCCACAGCTCCTCCAGAGTGTCCAAGTCAGGCCTTACGGGGCTCGGGGCTCGGCTTTTGTACTCGCAGCAGCCCACGGCCACACAGATGGGCCGGTGCCTCCTGGACCTCTGTCCAGGGCATCCTTTCTCCCTTATCTCTGACACGCTCACAGGCTTCCAACTTCCCGATTCTTAGGCTCAGCCCTTGCTCCCCTAACGCCTCATCATCAGGCAGGGCTCAGAGAAGTGCCCCTGCCTTTGGCCAAGGCACTCCTCTTGTCGCCACGATTCGCGTAGCCTCCTCGTGTGAAAAAGGAGTACACGGCTCTCAAGTCCTGAGCACCTGTACCACACAGGCCATGCTCCTTCTTGGTTCTTCCAAACCTCCTCCTTTCTGGCCATGTCCCCGTTCCTGCCATGGTGGCTTGTGCCTGGCAACTGGTGCTCTGCTTCCCCGCTCTGCAGGTCTTGTCCTCCTAATAACCACCACAGCTACCTCCTTCACTGCCCTGGCCTCTTGTATCAGAGGGCTTTCCTCACCCTCGGAATCCCAAACATCCCCATCCCACGTCTCCAGGTCCCAGGCACTTTCACTCAATGCTGCTGCTTCTCTCTGCTCTAAGCCTTTTCCCAGACACAGCACTGCAGCCAGGCACCGCACCATGGCGCTGGTGCCTCCTTAGGAGCCCTGCCCCAATTGTTTTGTGCCGTTTGTAAACGCTGCTCTTTTCCTTGCCCCACAGCTTCTGCAGCACTGGCCAGATCAAACAACAGCTGCTGGCAAGCAGAGCACTTCCTCTCTGCCTTTGGTTGATGCAAAGAAAGGCCATTTTCGCAATGGCTTTCACCACTGATGAGAGGGGCAGCTTGCTTAATGAGTAAGTCAGTCATCCCCAGCATCCCCTCCGTGCTCTCACAGAGCTTGCCCCAACAAACCTCGGCTTCTCGGGCCAGAGGACACGTCCACTCCTTTTGCTCCTTGCTTTTTCCTCCCTCCTTGAAGAGGGGCTTTTCACCCTTCCCAACAAGGTCCTCCTCCCTGGCCCAGGGGGCACCCTTACTTCCCCACACTTCAGCAAGGCCGCCTGGGCACCTCTGTGGCAGATGGCTCTTGGCTAATCCTGCTCAGACCCACAGGAGGCAGTAGGGACGGCTTAGCTCCCAGGCGTCATCGGCCGTGGGGAATATCCCCAACTCACCTGTCTGATGCCTGAGGTAGTGACAACTAAACTGTCCCCAAGCATTACATCCTGCTAGTAGGATTGCTACCCTTTCCACGTTAGGACGCAGACTAGAAACCTGGAGGTTTTCAAACAGAGGTGCATAGGCGATACAAGGTTTGAGAAGACCAGTTTCTCTGTCATCCGCCTACTTCTTCCAACAAGCCAGTCAGCTTGCAGCTAAGACCTCATCTACCTAGTTCCTTGGCAGGCACGTGTCCCTCTGTCTTCTGGGCTCTGGAGAGCTGGTCTCCCTTTGAATTCTTGGCCCTTGCTAACTGGCTCCATAGCAGTTGGAGAGCTGGCTTTCAGCCCTCAGAGCTTGAAGGCAGCACTCTTGCCATGTCAGTCACTAGCAAGAGCCCAGCAGCTCCTCTGCTAAGCACCTGGCAGGGCCCCAAGTGCCCTAGCAGGCCTTAACAGTGCTGACCATCCTCACCTGGGGGCTGCACCAGCACACCCCCCCTCACCTCACCCCACAGGTGTCCATGGGCCCAGAAGCCCTATTTAAGCTTGGGCCTGGGCCTGGGCCTGGAGCCCCTGCCTGAGCTCTGTTGGAGAGCTGTTGCTCTTCAGCTCAGCCAGGGCCCTCCCTGGCCAAGCGCCCTGGTGGCCCAGAGCCTGCTCTGGGGACTGACCTTCTGCCTTCTTCTCCTGGTGCTGCCTTGTCATCTTGGGCCTGCCTGGCAGTCACTGGGCCTGACCCTGACCCTGACCCTGACCTGCTCTTGTGGCTTCCCCTTGGACCTGCCTCGTCGTCCTGAACTTGCCTCATGCTCTGCACTCTTATTGGAGCTGGCCATGATCTCTGGGCCTGTCCTGCTTGGGTGCTGTGGGACAGGGCCCTTGCTGCTGATGCCCTGGCCCTGCATTTGCCTCCTGGCTCCCCATCCTTAAGGAGCAGCTGGCCCTTCCCGATCCCAGACGCACCCTAGGATGCCAGTGGAGAAGTCTCTTGATGAGACTTGGGAGGTGCCCTCACCAAGGGCCTTACTCAGAGCACGGCTGCTGTGACAGGTGTCTTGGAGTCACCTTGAACGACTGAGCGCACAGACCGCTCGTCCTCCTTTTGGGCTGTGATGTTCTGCTGAGACGCGGTATTGGAGCCTGGCATGGAGGGGTTGTGTTCTGGTGCCTCGGGCCCTGTATGCAGGGAGGGGGCCTTCTGTGAAGCCCCCACCTGGAGGGTCTCTCTCAGCATGGTGAGCTGGTGTGTACAGGAAACTCCAGTCTGAGGTACATCTGCGCCAAGGTAAAAGGAGTGACTGACTGACTGACTGACTGATGGAAGTGTAATGTGCCATTAACTTCCATCCCAAAGCAAAAGATGGGGAGTTTTACAGGAGGAAGAGCTTACTTAGCTGCAGCCTAACAAGGCCTCGTGCACTGGAAACACTGGTAAGCACCACAGGAGAAGGACCACGAATACCTTCGGTATACGAGCTAGGAAAACCAACGACAACCACCATCCAACAGCCTTCTCATTTACGGCCCAGGCAAGCCTCAGGGCGAGCAACGAGGGATGCGCCTCAGGGCGCGGCGCGGCGCGGCCGCAGCCCTCCCGCTCGGGGGCACAAGGGAGCGCGGCCGGCAGAGGCGCGGTACTTGCCGCCAGCAGCGTAGCGGTGGCTGCGAGCTGCGGGCGGCTCCTTGACGGCGCGCCTCATCCCGGAGACCCGCCTCGGGGAGAGAAGAGAGAGAAAGCCGGCCCGGGCTGCGCCCGCCCCACCGCCGCGCGGCTCCGCGCCAGGAACGGACGCCCAACGGCTGCGCGCTCCTCGCCGCCGCCGCCGCCGCCGCCGCCGCCCAGCTCCCTCCCGACCGCTCCGCGCACCGGCGGAACCGGCCGGCCGCGCGCGAAGCCGCCCCAGCGGCCCGCCGTCCCCATGGCAACGGCGGCGGCGGCTCGGGGCTCTTCGCCACCACCCCCCGCCCCGCCCGCAAGGGGGCGTGGCCTGCAGCCCCCACGCCCCGAACCCGCGGCGGGATAGGCGGGTGGGGAAGGCGCGGAAGCTGCGTCCCCTGCCGCTTGCCGTCGCCGCCGTTTTGCCGGGTGCCGTCGCCGCGGTAGCGGTGAGGGTTGAAGCATGGCGCAGCCCGTCTGATGCCCTGCTCAGCTGGTCCGCAGTTCGGCGTGGGCTCGGGGCGTGTACTCAGCGGGGGCTGTGCTCAGGGGTGCGGGCTGCCTGCCCTCGCGGCATCCTGGCCGGGCTGGGGTCGGCTGTGCAGGCCCCGCAGAAGCGATGCCGCCAGCCACGCCGGGATTTATGCTCCCGTCGAGCCGCGTGAGGTTTGGTGCCTCCGCCGTTGCTGCGGCGTAGCACAAGCCGGCCAGAACAGTGCTTTTGCTCTGTGTGATGCACTCTTTCTAGGCGAGCAGGTGAGGAGTGAGGAGCTGAACCTCCAAGTTCACCTTGGCTGGCCTTGTAAGGGGGGCTGGCTTGCGCCCGGTGGCCCGTTCCTTTTCCTGCTAAGGGCCGCTCTTTTCTGTCTTCCTTCCCAGGACGTGCAAAAGCTAATCGATGAAGCATGGGAGAAGCTGGAAGGTGGTAACCAAGGCCAGACGCTGGATTGTGCCCACAAATCGTCAGGTGCGGCTACGGCACATGAACAACCGAGGCAGGGCGCCTTCCAAAGCGCCTCCTGTCTAGCTGGACAAGGTTTGCATTGGAACGTCCCCAGTGGCAGGAGAGACAGGGTAAAAAGTTGAGGGCTGCCGCCTGCTCAAAAGGCATGATGTGACTGACGGGGTGTGTGATGTGGCAAACCACATATGAAAGACCTCAAGCCTAGGTGTCCTTGTTTGCTAGCAGAGGGCTGTGTTAGCTTTCATTTTCCACAGCCTATTGGGAGAGTTCAGTGAATCACTGCTGTGCGTTCCAGGGGGCTCATGCAAGGAAGACAGAGGGGGCTATCACTGCTGGAGATCTAGGAATATGTAGTAGCACCTCTCAAGTTGACACAGCCACAACACACATGGTTCATAGGACCCTCTGGACAGATGAAATGCTTATATCCAGATATATATCCAGATATATGTCCTTCCTCCAGGGAAGACAGTACTTTATCATTGCATTTGTGTTAAATTTTCAGGGGCTGCTGTCCTGCTTTCAATGACTTCTGTCTTCTTCCGGAATACCGAAGAAAACTCTGCTGGGCTGGGCTCCCATTGTTGGGTGAGATGAAGTTTCCTGAGGTTATTCTTGAGGTAGGGACATCAAGAAACAGAGAGCAGCCAAGGTGGGGTTCACTAATCCAGTGTTAGGGGTTTCCCTTACCCTTGCCTCTGTTTCTGCATTGCTCTTGCAGGTACCTACTTGCTTCTTGTGTCTCCCTACAGGGGAGTATTTCCTCTGCAAACCTGCCTCAGGTCCTCAGTGCTGAGTGGCTTCTAACAGGGGAACTTGGTCAGGCAGGGTTTGCCTTCCCAGTCCTTGTGAAGACTGTTGGTATTATTACATTGAAGGTAAAGGAGCATGGGGCCTCGAGAGGCCTGAGGTGTGAGCGATGTGGGGCTCCAAGTGAGCACAGGTGGGCACTGGCAGCCAGCACTGTTGACTTGCCTCAAATTTAATTTGCCAGACTGTCCTGCCATGGCAACAAAACTCTTTTGCTGACTCTGTGAATTGTTACTTTCTGGGGGGGAAGGGAAAAAATAAAGTCTTCCCTTTTCCATAGGGAAATGGGGGGCTGACTGCAGTCCCTAGAGATCCCATGAGGTAGCAAAAAAAGCGAGATTCAGATATGCTCCCTTCCCCTCCTCTAAACACGTCTCCTATCCTCTGCAGTCAAGAGCCTGCTGCCCAGAGCAACAACTAGAAAAAAAAGTGCAGGCCCAGCCCTTCTCTTATGCCACTGTGCCTTCTTCGGGCTACAGGAAAAAAGCTGCTGCCGCCACCATGAAGCTGAGCCGCCGGCAGAGAACTGCTGACTGTACGTGGTTGCTCGCTTCAGTTGGCTCTGCAGGCCCTGGTGGTGCAGAGTGTCAAAAGCAGGGACTAGACAAGGCTGCTGGTGGCTCCCAAATCACTCCCTCCTCCCTGGGACTTCAGAGAGTTTAATACTTGGGAGGAGATGTTGTGATTTCCGAGGGCTGCCTCTCTGCAGAGGAAGAGAGCAGCTTCTGTGTCCTGTCAGGTTGAGCTTGGCCTGGAAATACGGCGCTGCCTTGTCTACTGTGATGTCACTGCCTGCCGTTGACATCACAAGCCGTCGCTGCTGTGTGAGGTAGCAAGAGCAGGGCGGCAGCTCCGGGCTGCCCCTGCCGCTTGGTCACTCCCTGTCGTGGAGGCAAGGAGGTCGGAGCGCTTTTGGCCCATGCCCACGCAAACAGGGTGTTTGGCAACTGCAGCTCTGCAAGGATGTTCAGAAATCACGGCCAAGACCTACGCTGGTATGGAGGTGCTTCTTCGGGGAGTTCTAGAGATCCCCCTCTCTTCTCCCCAAGTGCCGTTTGCAGCTAATCAGCCCGGCGCTGGGGGACGGACTGGGGAAGAACACAAGGACAGCCTCCGAGCTCAGTGTAAAGGTGGCTGAAGGCAACAGCAGGTAGCACGTGTCCTGTGTGCCTGAGCCCCTTTCTTTCTTGTAGGCAATCTGCGAGCCAAGGGCCTGTTCTCCAGAGCACCGGAGTCCGCAGGCAGGACCAAGGCCAGCTCCAGCATCCTGGCAAAAGTAAGCTGACACGATTCTTCAGTACAGCTCTCTCTGCTTGTTACCATTTACAGTGTGGCTTGTTTGCATGGAAGGAGAAGGCTGTTGTCCAATGGCAGTGAGAAAAAACGGCTCAAATACAACTGCATTACGAGAGCTGTTGCTTCTGCATGGCTCAGCCATCCAAAGGCAGGAAATGCAACGTGGAGGCTTTATGCGACCATATAAGCCTTTTTTCTGAAATGTGCAAAGACTCAGTGGTTGCCTGCTGTTTTTCATGTGCAGGTTTCCTCGTCCAGGTCAAACTCGCTCTATACTTTCTCCAGCTGGTGAAGAGCTTTTCAGCCCCCAGTTGTTTCAAACTCTTGTCAGAGGCAGAGCAAGAGCTCCCAGAAGCCCGGCCTTAGGCTCTGCCTCAAGGTCCTGGGGACCAGGAAAGGCAGCTCTGCCTATGACCTAAGAGGCCGACCCTCTGTAGCCCTAAAGGGAGATATGACCTGATTAAGGAGTGATTTTTGGACTGGAGGGAATTCATTTCCCGTCCCCTGTCCTGCTTGCAGCTGCAGAGCAACTGACAGAAGCGGGAGCAAGTCACAGAAACGGGAGGATGCCTCCTGTCCTCTGCCAACACAAAGAGGACGAGTAGAAGCCCTAACCTAGAATTACACACGAGCTCACTGGACTTTTTCCATCTTGCCTCTTTCTCAGGAGTTTTCTGGCTCATCTGGCATTTCATCCTGCTGAGCGTAACGTTTCCTCAGCGCTTTGTGCTCCACGTTTTGGGCACTATTGCAAGGTAAAGCTGAGGCAGCACCTTTTCTTGAGAGTGGGGGGAGAACAGTCTCGGCACAAGTACCGACTGGATGGTGGGCAGGAGAAGCGGGTGTGAATTATGTCCTTTGCGTCTCCAAAGAATCGCCTCTACTCCCTTAGGCAGGAAGTACGGCCCTAGCTTTTGTTGGCACTGCTTCTCCTGGTCTGGAGTTAATCCTCCATCCCTAGCTCCCCTATGCCAATCCTCACCCTCCCAAATGCCCCACTGCCACAGTGGCTGAAAACTTGACCACTGACTGGAGCTCGTGCGCGAGCAGGCCACTTCCCAAGTCAGTAACGCCAGGTGCAAGAGCTGCAGTTGCTACTGCTGCTCTGGAGCCTGCTTAGGGCCTGCACAGCTGCAGCCAGCTTCACCCTTCTTTTCCTCCATGCTCCTCCACAGGCAAAAGAAGGCTCGGAAGACAGTTCTCCTGGTGCTGCTTGCTCTGTTTGCCTCCCTTCTTGGTGAGTGTCTGTAGAGCCCCGAAGTCACGGTGGTTCTTTACGAGAGACCCCGTGCTTGCTTCTGCTTGGGTCCATGTAGACGGCTGTGGCCAGAGGAGCCCAACTAGGAGCAGGAAGGCCCTGAGAGAGGGCTGCCCCGCTTCCACGTGCCTCAGAGCAACGGGAGTGGGCACAGGGTGACTTGCTTTTCCCCGGAGCTGAAGCTAAGTCTCCTAAGCCTGGGGAGCGGCAGTGGCTAGCCTGCTTGCCCCAGGAAGTGGGGAAGCTTCCTTCAGGAGAGAGCAGCATGTCCCGGGGAAGGAATCTTCATCTCTTCAGAGGCCCCTCTTCCATCATCCTCTCTTCCCGAGAAGAAGAGAGGAGACACAATGATGGCATCTGTGCCTGACCCTCAGAGTGCAGCAGGCAGCCCTATGGAGGGAGGCAGCTGGTTAAGGTTTCATGAGGCGCTAACAAAGCCTGGGAGATCCCCGTGCTGGCTTGTCACCCTTCCCAAGCAGTCTCCAGCCGCAGGAGCACTTGCAGCCTGTCTTTTGCTGGCACACCAACTCACGCACAGCTTCCTAACATCAGCTGGGTGTCAGCATGCCTGAAGGACTGGAGCCCTACTTGCACACAGCTCTTCTGGCATGAGCAAGTTCGAAGTGTAAAGAGAGCTTTGGTTTGTGACCAACAGGTGTTTACCACGTGGGGCTGCTGGATGAAGGAAGCATCCGGACGACCGCAGCAGCAGCGAGGGCCTACATCTTCTCCTCCTTTCAACCTGTCTGTCAGCAGGTGACATTCTGGGTGCCTCAAATCCAGGCTGCTTCTGCCAGTCTTAACCCAAGGGCATCAAGGGTGGCTTTGTTAAAAGGCCCTTTCTTGCGGGGGCTAGCGCAAGGTCCACGAGCCACCATTGCCAGGTCTGTCAGGTGAAGGTAAACTGCCCAAACACCAGTGCCTTAACATGAAGCTCCTGGTATAGGGCACAGCTGAAAATGGACCGCTGTTATGCACGTGGTTACCTCAAAGTACTGGGTTGTTTCTGAAATCTTGAGTCTTTTGGTCTGGCTCATTCTTTGCCCAGCCGTTCAACACAGCAACCACTAAAAAGTGTGTCTGTGTGTGTTGTCTGTGTGTGTGTGCACGTGCACATGCCTAATAAAGCCAGCAGCTTTATAGTAATAGAGCCTTTCATGGTGGTCTTAAGAAAGGAACTGTAATGACAGCACACCTTGAAATGGAGCAATAACCAGTGTGGTACTGGCCCAGCTCTCCAGGAACAGAGGAAATTCAAGGACTATGCACAAAGGCATGTGGTGTAGGCATCTCTTGAGCTGTCAAGTCAGTGGCCGACAAATGGTAGAAGGCTTTTTAAGAATCGATCCGTTGGATTCAAGGAAATGTCGGTGCTTCTCGAATAGCACAATAGCCAGTGTGACTTGTGTTCTCTTGCCTGGCAGTCTCTCGGGATAATTTCCCAGTGCATGCTAGCGGAGTAGCTGGGTCCCCGGAGGCATGGGGTCTGTGCCTGTTTGCTTCCCGTTGCTGTAAAGGCCATACCATTGCCCCACACCTTCCTTTCTGCAGCAGGTCTGTTGGTGTTTGAACTGAACGTTCCCTTACTTGTCCCCATAGGAGGAGTTTCCTCTCTCTGGCGTGCACGTGAAGACGCAGAGGTAAAAATGATTTCCTCTTGGCTAGATGATGCTTTAGAGGAGCTCCAGGCCTGTCTCACACAAACTTCACACGACACAATTCCCAGGGCTCTTCCCACTGCCCTGCCTGCCTCTCTGCTTTTCCTTTCTCCCTAGTGGGCAGCTATATCTCCATGTCCCTTCGAGGCCTGGAGCAACCCCTCCATGAGCCTGTTAGCTAGGGCAGGGCTGTTGGAAGCTCCACCTTTCCGCTGCTGGAGAAGGGGCATAGGGGTAGGCCCCATCCTGCAGCTGCTTCTCACACTCTCAGCCACTGGCTGGAGTCCAGCCACTTGATGCTCCCAGGCACCTCGAGGGAGATTTGTTGCCTCTCTCCCATTCCCATGGCATAGCACCAGCCCGCAAGAACGGTGGTCTCTGTCTCTGTGGCGCACTTTTTCCAGGCAAGCGGATGAGGTATTAGGAGCAACACTTAGCGAAATCCAGACCCTCCAAGGAGAGCTGCGTGAGCTCCAGGAAGTCCTCCACGCTCTGAGATGGAGCGCAAAGGACGTTGCCCGGCGTGCTCTCAACGAAGCCCTGAAGCAGACTGAGGGCATGACAGCGTGGGTAAGAGACCATTGCAGAAGGCTCTCCTCAGAGATTTTTCTTCCCCGCCCCGGCACGTATCCTAGTAGAGTTCCCTGCCACAGCTAACAGAAAGGCTCGGAGCACTGGAGTGAGCAGCCCCGCCACTCTGATACTGGTCAATGGGAGCCAAGCAAACCTGGGAGCTTTTCAGGGAATTCCCAAGCTCCTTAGGCCAGAGTGCAACAGCCAAGTTCACCTTAGCTGGCCCAGGAAGGGAGCTGGGATGTGCCCCTTTGCCTCTAATAGCTGCTCTCTTTTCTGTGTCTTCCCAGCATGTTCAAAAGTTAATCGAGGAAGCACTGGAGAAGCTGGAATATAACCAAGTCCAGATGCCGGATTTGGCCCGCAAATCATCAGGTGCGGCTACAGCACGGGAACAACCAAGACAGGGCACCTCCTCTCTGTGCTTCAGCCTGTGTTAGCTTTCCTTTGCCACGGCCCATTAGCATAGCTCCATGAGCCACTGCTGTGTGTTCCAGGGGGGCTCACGCAAGGAAGACAGAGGGGAACGTCCCTGCTGGAGATCTAGGAATACCTAGTAGCATTTTTCAAGTTGACAGTGCAGTGGGAACAGGCGTCACCGTGGCAGTGTTCATTAGGACACAGCTATGTCCGCATGCCTTGATTCCTGCTCCGGGAGCACTAATTGGAATCCATGGAAGTAACAGTGGAGGGAAAGGAGGCAGGTACCAGGGCTGCGACGGTTCCCGTACAAGATGGCTGTTCAATAAATCCTTTTCTTTCCGAGTCTCTCCGGAGTTCATCCATGTCAGGAATTGAAATAACTGTCACAGGGGAGTGTCTCTGCTGCTTGTCTGAGGACAGGTCCACAGCCTACGGGGTTCATGAGATCCTCCGGAGAGATCACAGCCTTATAAACAGATGCAGTCCTCCAGGGAAGACTGGACTTGATCAGTGCATTCTTGTTTCAGGGGCTACCATCATTCATTCCAAGACTTCTGCCTCCTTCCGCGACACCAAAGGAATACTCTTCTGGGCTGGGCTCCCCTTGCTGCACTCCATGAAGTCTCCTGAGGTTATCCTTGAGGTAGGGACACCAAGAAACAGAGAGCAACCAAGCTGGGAGGGGAGAACCAAACCCACTGTGGAGAGTGTCCCTTTCCCACATGAACAGCGTGCACTGTTCTTCCTTCAGCCTGAAAATCATCCGGGAAACTGCTGGTCTTTCCCCGGGAGTCAGGGTCACGTCTTCATCAAGCTGCCCAAAGCAGTCTTTCCACGAGCTGTTACGCTGGAACATATTTCAGCGAGAGTGTCCCCTGGAGAAAACATCTCCAGTGCTCCGAAAGACTTTGCTGTCTATGTAAGTGCTTCCTCTAGAGTCGGGGGGGTTGTGAAGAGCATTTCTAAGCATGGCAGGGTGGCAGCGGGCAGGTGAATACAGGTCCCGCAACGCTGGGAGGATTCTCTCTGGCCTGCGACTTCCTCCGAGCCTGGAGGAGAAACAAACTCCTTTGAGTTACTCCATTTCCATCACACGCCTTTCCTTTGCGGTGTAGCCTCAGAGCAAAGCTTCCCATTTCCGGGGCCGCGCAGTGCTAAATGAGCCCTGAGTTGCAGGAGCTGGCACACTGGCTCTGCCACCACTCCTCCCAAATAATCCCCCTGCCCCTACTTCCTTTCTCCTCCTTGGTGCCAATTCTCTTTCCTGCGCACCCAAAGCTGCTCTTCCCAACACTCCCACCTCGGCCTAATTCTGGCCGCTTCAGTAGTTGCCCTAGGGAAGCTGAGTCTTCCCGCTGTGTACCTCCCTCTCTTCTTTTCTCCACCCCTGCCTTTCCGTAGGGGATGAAGGCGGAAAATGAGGAGCAGGGGCTGTTCCTAGGAGAGTTCACGTACGTGGCTGCAGAACATCCCTTCCAGACTTTCCAGCTGAAGGTACAGTGAGGAAGAGGCATGAGAAGTGTACGGGGGGAGGAGGAGGAGGAGGAGAAGTGTAGCTGGCAGGGGAGAAGCTCTAAGTAGTCGAAGGCCAGGGAGGAAAAGACAGCTCATCTCTTCTCATTTCAGAACGAGCGCTCTGACTCCATAGAGTACGTGAAGCTGAAGGTGCTGAGCAACTGGGGCCACCCGGAATACACATGCGTCTATCGAGTCAGGGTCCACGGTGACGCGGTACCCAATGAAGAGGACCCAGCATGGCGCTCTGCTGGAAACAACAGAGTACCCTGATTAAAGCTCGCAAGATTTGAGCAGCAGTGGTGATGGGCTACTGTGTGTGCCTTTCCTGCCTCCTTTCAATCCAGACTGCTCTGTCCTTGACAGCACCTCTTGAGATTGTTCTTGGCACTCTCATCGACTCGTTCCCATGCTTAAAGTGTCACCTGCAGGACGGGCTAGGCCTTCCCCTGTCCGTCCAGCATTTTTCTCACACCGCAATGGGCTATTGCTGGAGAAGGGGCAAACCGGTGAGGAAAGCGGGGAAACCAAGAGAGCTTTCCTTTAAATGGAAAGGCAGAAATCCTCTTTGACTCGGAGGACAGTGGCAGAGCAAAGCAGCAGTTTGTCAGGCCAGTACAGCAAGCCACTGCTGTCCCTGGTTCCTTATGCCTTGCATGACTTGATGCCTGTTGGCTGCAGGAGGAGGCTCCCGCTGCATGCGGGCAAGCACTCTCCTCGTGTGGCTCCCCATCCTCCTCTCAGCGTGGCTTTTACGGACAGGCTGGATGGGGCTGTTCCCCCAGCTTTTGGCCTCTTCTATCATCCCTCTCCCCCCCTTCAGCAGACCTTGTGGTCTCCCCTGCAGGCCCTTTTCTGTGCTGGTACAGGGGCTGGAAGATGGGGTCTCTGGCTGGCATCACCTCCTACGCTTTGTTCAGCATGTTTGGCTGATTTTCCTGGGACTAGGGGACCCTGACAGTCTAAGAAGGTGGCTTCTGATCCTGTGTGTATCAGCAGAGCAGTTTTCTGTTCCCACGCCCCTCGTCGTGTACATCGCACCTCCAAGTAACCCCTTTCCCCGTGCCCCGTGTCAGCGTGGTGGCGGTGGGTCTTCCTGGCACCAGGGCTTGGGACTCCGAGTGCTGGGAGGTTGTGCAGGACGCGCGTAGGTTTTCCTCTGTGGCAGGAGGAGCTGGTGTTTTCCCACCTCCTCTGATTTCCTCCCCTTTCCTCATAAGGCTTTTCTCCGCCACGCCAGTCAAACTCCTGTAAGCTGACCATCCAGTTCCTCCTCATTCACCCCGAGGCTTTGCCAAGCGTTGCCAAATTACCCCTCCGGGAAGGAAAGGTGTCTGCCTTTGCAGTTGCTGCATCCTTCTTTGCCTCCCCTTTTTGTGCTACACCTGCTGGGAAGCCCATGGTCTCCAGTGGAGCCATACCCTCACCCGGGGCTCCACTGGTTCAAGCACAGCCCCGGCTGGTAAAGAAGCCTTTACGGGCTCCTGGGGTGTGACAGGCCTGTATCATACCCTGCATCACCCCGATCCACAGCTCCTCCAGAGTGTCCAAGTCAGGCCTTACGGGGCTCGGGGCTCGGCTTTTGTACTCGCAGCAGCCCACGGCCACACAGATGGGCCAGTGCCTCCTGGACCTCTGTCCAGGGCATCCTTTCTCCCTTATCTCTGACACGCTCACAGGCTTCCAACTTCCCGATTCTTAGGCTCAGCCCTTGCTCCCCTAACGCCTCATCATCAGGCAGGGCTCAGAGAAGTGCCCCTGCCTTTGGCCAAGGCACTCCTCTTGTCGCCACGATTCGTGTAGCCTCCTCGTGTGAAAAAGGAGTACACGGCTCTCAAGTCCTGAGCACCTGTACCACACAGGCCATGCTCCTTCTTGGTTCTTCCAAACCTCCTCCTTTCTGGCCATGTCCCCGTTCCTGCCATGGTGGCTTGTGCCTGGCAACTGGTGCTCTGCTTCCCCGCTCTGCAGGTCTTGTCCTCCTAATAACCACCACAGCTACCTCCTTCACTGCCCTGGCCTCTTGTATCAGAGGGCTTTCCTCACCCTCGGAATCCCAAACATCCCCATCCCACGTCTCCAGGTCCCAGGCACTTTCACTCAATGCTGCTGCTTCTCTCTGCTCTAAGCCTTTTCCCAGACACAGCACTGCAGCCAGGCACCGCACCATGGCGCTGGTGCCTCCTTAGGAGCCCTGCCCCAATTGTTTTGTGCCGTTTGTAAACGCTGCTCTTTTCCTTGCCCCACAGCTTCTGCAGCACTGGCCAGATCAAACAACAGCTGCTGGCAAGCAGAGCACTTCCTCTCTGCCTTTGGTTGATGCAAAGAAAGGCCATTTTCGCAATGGCTTTCACCACTGATGAGAGGGGCAGCTTGCTTAATGAGTAAGTCAGTCATCCCCAGCATCCCCTCCGTGCTCTCACAGAGCTTGCCCCAACAAACCTCGGCTTCTCGGGCCAGAGGACACGTCCACTCCTTTTGCTCCTTGCTTTTTCCTCCCTCCTTGAAGAGGGGCTTTTCACCCTTCCCAACAAGGTCCTCCTCCCTGGCCCAGGGGGCACCCTTACTTCCCCACACTTCAGCAAGGCCGCCTGGGCACCTCTGTGGCAGATGGCTCTTGGCTAATCCTGCTCAGACCCACAGGAGGCAGTAGGGACGGCTTAGCTCCCAGGCGTCATCGGCCGTGGGGAATATCCCCAACTCACCTGTCTGATGCCTGAGGTAGTGACAACTAAACTGTCCCCAAGCATTACATCCTGCTAGTAGGATTGCTACCCTTTCCACGTTAGGACGCAGACTAGAAACCTGGAGGTTTTCAAACAGAGGTGCATAGGCGATACAAGGTTTGAGAAGACCAGTTTCTCTGTCATCCGCCTACTTCTTCCAACAAGCCAGTCAGCTTGCAGCTAAGACCTCATCTACCTAGTTCCTTGGCAGGCACGTGTCCCTCTGTCTTCTGGGCTCTGGAGAGCTGGTCTCCCTTTGAATTCTTGGCCCTTGCTAACTGGCTCCATAGCAGTTGGAGAGCTGGCTTTCAGCCCTCAGAGCTTGAAGGCAGCACTCTTGCCATGTCAGTCACTAGCAAGAGCCCAGCAGCTCCTCTGCTAAGCACCTGGCAGGGCCCCAAGTGCCCTAGCAGGCCTTAACAGTGCTGACCATCCTCACCTGGGGGCTGCACCAGCACACCCCCCCTCACCTCACCCCACAGGTGTCCATGGGCCCAGAAGCCCTATTTAAGCTTGGGCCTGGGCCTGGGCCTGGAGCCCCTGCCTGAGCTCTGTTGGAGAGCTGTTGCTCTTCAGCTCAGCCAGGGCCCTCCCTGGCCAAGCGCCCTGGTGGCCCAGAGCCTGCTCTGGGGACTGACCTTCTGCCTTCTTCTCCTGGTGCTGCCTTGTCATCTTGGGCCTGCCTGGCAGTCACTGGGCCTGACCCTGACCCTGACCCTGACCTGCTCTTGTGGCTTCCCCTTGGACCTGCCTCGTCATCCTGAACTTGCCTCATGCTCTGCACTCTTATTGGAGCTGGCCATGATCTCTGGGCCTGTCCTGCTTGGGTGCTGTGGGACAGGGCCCTTGCTGCTGATGCCCTGGCCCTGCATTTGCCTCCTGGCTCCCCATCCTTAAGGAGCAGCTGGCCCTTCCCGGTCCCAGACGCACCCTAGGATGCCAGTGGAGAAGTCTCTTGATGAGACTTGGGAGGTGCCCTCACCAAGGGCCTTACTCAGAGCACGGCTGCTGTGACAGGTGTCTTGGAGTCACCTTGAACGACTGAGCGCACAGACCGCTCGTCCTCCTTTTGGGCTGTGATGTTCTGCTGAGACGCGGTATTGGAGCCTGGCATGGAGGGGTTGTGTTCTGGTGCCTCGGGCCCTGTATGCAGGGAGGGGGCCTTCTGTGAAGCCCCCACCTGGAGGGTCTCTCTCAGCATGGTGAGCTGGTGTGTACAGGAAACTCCAGTCTGAGGTACATCTGCGCCAAGGTAAAAGGAGTGACTGACTGACTGACTGACTGATGGAAGTGTAATGTGCCATTAACTTCCATCCCAAAGCAAAAGATGGGGAGTTTTACAGGAGGAAGAGCTTACTTAGCTGCAGCCTAACAAGGCCTCGTGCACTGGAAACACTGGTAAGCACCACAGGAGAAGGACCACGAATACCTTCGGTATACGAGCTAGGAAAACCAACGACAACCACCATCCAACAGCCTTCTCATTTACGGCCCAGGCAAGCCTCAGGGCGAGCAACGAGGGATGCGCCTCAGGGCGCGGCGCGGCGCGGCCGCAGCCCTCCCGCTCGGGGGCACAAGGGAGCGCGGCCGGCAGAGGCGCGGTACTTGCCGCCAGCAGCGTAGCGGTGGCTGCGAGCTGCGGGCGGCTCCTTGACGGCGCGCCTCATCCCGGAGACCCGCCTCGGGGAGAGAAGAGAGAGAAAGCCGGCCCGGGCTGCGCCCGCCCCACCGCCGCGCGGCTCCGCGCCAGGAACGGACGCCCAACGGCTGCGCGCTCCTCGCCGCCGCCGCCGCCGCCGCCGCCGCCCAGCTCCCTCCCGACCGCTCCGCGCACCGGCGGAACCGGCCGGCCGCGCGCGAAGCCGCCCCAGCGGCCCGCCGTCCCCATGGCAACGGCGGCGGCGGCTCGGGGCTCTTCGCCACCACCCCCCGCCCCGCCCGCAAGGGGGCGTGGCCTGCAGCCCCCACGCCCCGAACCCGCGGCGGGATAGGCGGGTGGGGAAGGCGCGGAAGCTGCGTCCCCTGCCGCTTGCCGTCGCCGCCGTTTTGCCGGGTGCCGTCGCCGCGGTAGCGGTGAGGGTTGAAGCATGGCGCAGCCCGTCTGATGCCCTGCTCAGCTGGTCCGCAGTTCGGCGTGGGCTCGGGGCGTGTACTCAGCGGGGGCTGTGCTCAGGGGTGCGGGCTGCCTGCCCTCGCGGCATCCTGGCCGGGCTGGGGTCGGCTGTGCAGGCCCCGCAGAAGCGATGCCGCCAGCCACGCCGGGATTTATGCTCCCGTCGAGCCGCGTGAGGTTTGGTGCCTCCGCCGTTGCTGCGGCGTAGCACAAGCCGGCCAGAACAGTGCTTTTGCTCTGTGTGATGCACTCTTTCTAGGCGAGCAGGTGAGGAGTGAGGAGCTGAACCTCCAAGTTCACCTTGGCTGGCCTTGTAAGGGGGGCTGGCTTGCGCCCGGTGGCCCGTTCCTTTTCCTGCTAAGGGCCGCTCTTTTCTGTCTTCCTTCCCAGGACGTGCAAAAGCTAATCGATGAAGCATGGGAGAAGCTGGAAGGTGGTAACCAAGGCCAGACGCTGGATTGTGCCCACAAATCGTCAGGTGCGGCTACGGCACATGAACAACCGAGGCAGGGCGCCTTCCAAAGCGCCTCCTGTCTAGCTGGACAAGGTTTGCATTGGAACGTCCCCAGTGGCAGGAGAGACAGGGTAAAAAGTTGAGGGCTGCCGCCTGCTCAAAAGGCATGATGTGACTGACGGGGTGTGTGATGTGGCAAACCACATATGAAAGACCTCAAGCCTAGGTGTCCTTGTTTGCTAGCAGAGGGCTGTGTTAGCTTTCATTTTCCACAGCCTATTGGGAGAGTTCAGTGAATCACTGCTGTGCGTTCCAGGGGGCTCATGCAAGGAAGACAGAGGGGGCTATCACTGCTGGAGATCTAGGAATATGTAGTAGCACCTCTCAAGTTGACACAGCCACAACACACATGGTTCATAGGACCCTCTGGACAGATGAAATGCTTATATCCAGATATATATCCAGATATATGTCCTTCCTCCAGGGAAGACAGTACTTTATCATTGCATTTGTGTTAAATTTTCAGGGGCTGCTGTCCTGCTTTCAATGACTTCTGTCTTCTTCCGGAATACCGAAGAAAACTCTGCTGGGCTGGGCTCCCATTGTTGGGTGAGATGAAGTTTCCTGAGGGCAGCCAAGGTGGGGTTCACTAATCCAGTGTTAGGGGTTTCCCTTACCCTTGCCTCTGTTTCTGCATTGCTCTTGCAGGTACCTACTTGCTTCTTGTGTCTCCCTACAGGGGAGTATTTCCTCTGCAAACCTGCCTCAGGTCCTCAGTGCTGAGTGGCTTCTAACAGGGGAACTTGGTCAGGCAGGGTTTGCCTTCCCAGTCCTTGTGAAGACTGTTGGTATTATTACATTGAAGGTAAAGGAGCATGGGGCCTCGAGAGGCCTGAGGTGTGAGCGATGTGGGGCTCCAAGTGAGCACAGGTGGGCACTGGCAGCCAGCACTGTTGACTTGCCTCAAATTTAATTTGCCAGACTGTCCTGCCATGGCAACAAAACTCTTTTGCTGACTCTGTGAATTGTTACTTTCTGGGGGGGAAGGGAAAAAATAAAGTCTTCCCTTTTCCATAGGGAAATGGGGGGCTGACTGCAGTCCCTAGAGATCCCATGAGGTAGCAAAAAAAGCGAGATTCAGATATGCTCCCTTCCCCTCCTCTAAACACGTCTCCTATCCTCTGCAGTCAAGAGCCTGCTGCCCAGAGCAACAACTAGAAAAAAAAGTGCAGGCCCAGCCCTTCTCTTATGCCACTGTGCCTTCTTCGGGCTACAGGAAAAAAGCTGCTGCCGCCACCATGAAGCTGAGCCGCCGGCAGAGAACTGCTGACTGTACGTGGTTGCTCGCTTCAGTTGGCTCTGCAGGCCCTGGTGGTGCAGAGTGTCAAAAGCAGGGACTAGACAAGGCTGCTGGTGGCTCCCAAATCACTCCCTCCTCCCTGGGACTTCAGAGAGTTTAATACTTGGGAGGAGATGTTGTGATTTCTGAGGGCTGCCTCTCTGCAGAGGAAGAGAGCAGCTTCTGTGTCCTGTCAGGTTGAGCTTGGCCTGGAAATACGGCGCTGCCTTGTCTACTGTGATGTCGCTGCCTGCCGTTGACATCACAAGCCGTCGCTGCTGTGTGAGGTAGCAAGAGCAGGGCGGCAGCTCCGGGCTGCCCCTGCCGCTTGGTCACTCCCTGTCGTGGAGGCAAGGAGGTCGGAGCGCTTTTGGCCCATGCCCACGCAAACAGGGTGTTTGGCAACTGCAGCTCTGCAAGGATGTTCAGAAATCACGGCCAAGACCTACGCTGGTATGGAGGTGCTTCTTCGGGGAGTTCTAGAGATCCCCCTCTCTTCTCCCCAAGTGCCGTTTGCAGCTAATCAGCCCGGCGCTGGGGGACGGACTGGGGAAGAACACAAGGACAGCCTCCGAGCTCAGTGTAAAGGTGGCTGAAGGCAACAGCAGGTAGCACGTGTCCTGTGTGCCTGAGGCCCTTTCTTTCTTGTAGGCAATCTGCGAGCCAAGGGCCTGTTCTCCAGAGCACCGGAGTCCGCAGGCAGGACCAAGGCCAGCTTCAGCATCCTGGCAAAAGTAAGCTGACACGATTCTTCAGTACAGCTCTCTCTGCTTGTTACCATTTACAGTGTGGCTTGTTTGCATGGAAGGAGAAGGCTGTTGTCCAATGGCAGTGAGAAAAACCGGCTCAAATACAACTGCATTACGAGAGCTGTTGCTTCTGCATGGCTCAGCCATCCAAAGGCAGGAAATGCAACGTGGAGGCTTTATGCGACCATATAAGCCTTTTTTCTGAAATGTGCAAAGACTCAGTGGTTGCCTGCTGTTTTTCATGTGCAGGTTTCCTCGTCCAGGTCAAACTCGCTCTATACTTTCTCCAGCTGGTGAAGAGCTTTTCAGCCCCCAGTTGTTTCAAACTCTTGTCAGAGGCAGAGCAAGAGCTCCCAGAAGCCCGGCCTTAGGCTCTGCCTCAAGGTCCTGGGGACCAGGAAAGGCAGCTCTGCCTATGACCTAAGAGGCCGACCCTCTGTAGCCCTAAAGGGAGATATGACCTGATTAAGGAGTGATGTTTGGACTGGAGGGAATTCATTTCCCGTCCCCTGTCCTGCTTGCAGCTGCAGAGCAACTGACAGAAGCGGGAGCAAGTCACAGAAACGGGAGGATGCCTCCTGTCCTCTGCCAACACAAAGAGGACGAGTAGAAGCCCTAACCTAGAATTACACACGAGCTCACTGGACTTTTTCCATCTTGCCTCTTTCTCAGGAGTTTTCTGGCTCATCTGGCATTTCATCCTGCTGAGCGTAACGTCTCCTCAGCGCTTTGTGCTCCACGTTTTGGGCACTATTGCAAGGTAAAGCTGAGGCAGCACCTTTTCTTGAGAGTGGGGGGAGAACAGTCTCGGCACAAGTACCGACTGGATGGTGGGCAGGAGAAGCGGGTGTGAATTATGTCCTTTGCGTCTCCAAAGAATCGCCTCTACTCCCTTAGGCAGGAAGTACGGCCCTAGCTTTTGTTGGCACTGCTTCTCCTGGTCTGGAGTTAATCCTCCATCCCTAGCTCCCCTATGCCAATCCTCACCCTCCCAAATGCCCCACTGCCACAGTGGCTGAAAACTTGACCACTGACTGGAGCTCGTGCGCGAGCAGGCCACTTCCCAAGTCAGTAACGCCAGGTGCAAGAGCTGCAGTTGCTACTGCTGCTCTGGAGCCTGCTTAGGGCCTGCACAGCTGCAGCCAGCTTCACCCTTCTTTTCCTCCATGCTCCTCCACAGGCAAAAGAAGGCTCGGAAGACAGTTCTTCTGGTGCTGCTTGCTCTGTTTGCCTCCCTTCTTGGTGAGTGTCTGTAGAGCCCCGAAGTCACGGTGGTTCTTTACGAGAGACCCCGTGCTTGCTTCTGCTTGGGTCCATGTAGACGGCTGTGGCCAGAGGAGCCCAACTAGGAGCAGGAAGGCCCTGAGAGAGGGCTGCCCCGCTTCCACGTGCCTCAGAGCAACGGGGGTGGGCACAGGGTGACTTGCTTTTCCCCGGAGCTGAAGCTAAGTCTCCTAAGCCTGGGGAGCGGCAGTGGCTAGCCTGCTTGCCCCAGGAAGTGGGGAAGCTTCCTTCAGGAGAGAGCAGCATGTCCCGGGGAAGGAATCTTCATCTCTTCAGAGGCCCCTCTTCCATCATCCTCTCTTCCCGAGAAGAAGAGAGGAGACACAATGATGGCATCTGTGCCTGACCCTCAGAGTGCAGCAGGCAGCCCTATGGAGGGAGGCAGCTGGTTAAGGTTTCATGAGGCGCTAACAAAGCCTGGGAGATCCCCGTGCTGGCTTGTCACCCTTCCCAAGCAGTCTCCAGCCGCAGGAGCACTTGCAGCCTGTCTTTTGCTGGCACACCAACTCACGCACAGCTTCCTAACATCAGCTGGGTGTCAGCATGCCTGAAGGACTGGAGCCCTACTTGCACACAGCTCTTCTGGCATGAGCAAGTTCGAAGTGTAAAGAGAGCTTTGGTTTGTGACCAACAGGTGTTTACCACGTGGGGCTGCTGGATGAAGGAAGCATCCGGACGACCGCAGCAGCAGCGAGGGCCTACATCTTCTCCTCCTTTCAACCTGTCTGTCAGCAGGTGACATTCTGGGTGCCTCAAATCCAGGCTGCTTCTGCCAGTCTTAACCCAAGGGCATCAAGGGTGGCTTTGTTAAAAGGCCCTTTCTTGCGGGGGCTAGCGCAAGGTCCACGAGCCACCATTGCCAGGTCTGTCAGGTGAAGGTAAACTGCCCAAACACCAGTGCCTTAACATGAAGCTCCTGGTATAGGGCACAGCTGAAAATGGACCGCTGTTATGCACGTGGTTACCTCAAAGTACTGGGTTGTTTCTGAAATCTTGAGTCTTTTGGTCTGGCTCATTCTTTGCCCAGCCGTTCAACACAGCAACCACTAAAAAGTGTGTCTGTGTGTGTTGTCTGTGTGTGTGTGCACGTGCACATGCCTAATAAAGCCAGCAGCTTTATAGTAATAGAGCCTTTCATGGTGGTCTTAAGAAAGGAACTGTAATGACAGCACACCTTGAAATGGAGCAATAACCAGTGTGGTACTGGCCCAGCTCTCTAGGAACAGAGGAAATTCAAGGACTATGCACAAAGGCATGTGGTGTAGGCATCTCTTGAGCTGTCAAGTCAGTGGCCGACAAATGGTAGAAGGCTTTTTAAGAATCGATCCGTTGGATTCAAGGAAATGTCGGTGCTTCTCGAATAGCACAATAGCCAGTGTGACTTGTGTTCTCTTGCCTGGCAGTCTCTCGGGATAATTTCCCAGTGCATGCTAGCGGAGTAGCTGGGTCCCCGGAGGCATGGGGTCTGTGCCTGTTTGCTTCCCGTTGCTGTAAAGGCCATACCATTGCCCCACACCTTCCTTTCTGCAGCAGGTCTGTTGGTGTTTGAACTGAACGTTCCCTTACTTGTCCCCATAGGAGGAGTTTCCTCTCTCTGGCGTGCACGTGAAGACGCAGAGGTAAAAATGATTTCCTCTTGGCTAGATGATGCTTTAGAGGAGCTCCAGGCCTGTCTCACACAAACTTCACACGACACAATTCCCAGGGCTCTTCCCACTGCCCTGCCTGCCTCTCTGCTTTTCCTTTCTCCCTAGTGGGCAGCTATATCTCCATGTCCCTTCGAGGCCTGGAGCAACCCCTCCATGAGCCTTTTAGCTAGGGCAGGGCTGTTGGAAGCTCCACCTTTCCGCTGCTGGAGAAGGGGCATAGGGGTAGGCCCCATCCTGCAGCTGCTTCTCACACTCTCAGCCACTGGCTGGAGTCCAGCCACTTGATGCTCCCAGGCACCTCGAGGGAGATTTGTTGCCTCTCTCCCATTCCCATGGCGTAGCACCAGCCCGCAAGAACGGTGGTCTCTGTCTCTGTGGCGCACTTTTTCCAGGCAAGCGGATGAGGTATTAGGAGCAACACTTAGCGAAATCCAGACCCTCCAAGGAGAGCTGCGTGAGCTCCAGGAAGTCCTCCACGCTCTGAGATGGAGCGCAAAGGACGTTGCCCGGCGTGCTCTCAACGAAGCCCTGAAGCAGACTGAGGGCATGACAGCGTGGGTAAGAGACCATTGCAGAAGGCTCTCCTCAGAGATTTTTCTTCCCCGCCCCGGCACGTATCCTAGTAGAGTTCCCTGCCACAGCTAACAGAAAGGCTCGGAGCACTGGAGTGAGCAGCCCCGCCACTCTGATACTGGTCAATGGGAGCCAAGCAAACCTGGGAGCTTTTCAGGGAATTCCCAAGCTCCTTAGGCCAGAGTGCAACAGCCAAGTTCACCTTAGCTGGCCCAGGAAGGGAGCTGGGATGTGCCCCTTTGCCTCTAATAGCTGCTCTCTTTTCTGTGTCTTCCCAGCATGTTCAAAAGTTAATCGAGGAAGCACTGGAGAAGCTGGAATATAACCAAGTCCAGATGCCGGATTTGGCCCGCAAATCATCAGGTGCGGCTACAGCACGGGAACAACCAAGACAGGGCGCCTCCTCTCTGTGCTTCAGCCTGTGTTAGCTTTCCTTTGCCACGGCCCATTAGCATAGCTCCATGAGCCACTGCTGTGTGTTCCAGGGGGGCTCACGCAAGGAAGACAGAGGGGAACGTCCCTGCTGGAGATCTAGGAATACCTAGTAGCATTTTTCAAGTTGACAGTGCAGTGGGAACAGGCGTCACCGTGGCAGTGTTCATTAGGACACAGCTATGTCCGCATGCCTTGATTCCTGCTCCGGGAGCACTAATTGGAATCCATGGAAGTAACAGTGGAGGGAAAGGAGGCAGGTACCAGGGCTGCGACGGTTCCCGTACAAGATGGCTGTTCAATAAATCCTTTTCTTTCCGAGTCTCTCCGGAGTTCATCCATGTCAGGAATTGAAATAACTGTCACAGGGGAGTGTCTCTGCTGCTTGTCTGAGGACAGGTCCACAGCCTACGGGGTTCATGAGATCCTCCGGAGAGATCACAGCCTTATAAACAGATGCAGTCCTCCAGGGAAGACTGGACTTGATCAGTGCATTCTTGTTTCAGGGGCTACCATCATTCATTCCAAGACTTCTGCCTCCTTCCGCGACACCAAAGGAATACTCTTCTGGGCTGGGCTCCCCTTGCTGCACTCCATGAAGTCTCCTGAGGTTATCCTTGAGGTAGGGACACCAAGAAACAGAGAGCAACCAAGCTGGGAGGGGAGAACCAAACCCACTGTGGAGAGTGTCCCTTTCCCACATGAACAGCGTGCACTGTTCTTCCTTCAGCCTGAAAATCATCCGGGAAACTGCTGGTCTTTCCCCGGGAGTCAGGGTCACGTCTTCATCAAGCTGCCCAAAGCAGTCTTTCCACGAGCTGTTACGCTGGAACATATTTCAGCGAGAGTGTCCCCTGGAGAAAACATCTCCAGTGCTCCGAAAGACTTTGCTGTCTATGTAAGTGCTTCCTCTAGAGTCGGGGGGGTTGTGAAGAGCATTTCTAAGCATGGCAGGGTGGCAGCGGGCAGGTGAATACAGGTCCCGCAACGCTGGGAGGATTCTCTCTGGCCTGCGACTTCCTCCGAGCCTGGAGGAGAAACAAACTCCTTTGAGTTACTCCATTTCCATCACACGCCTTTCCTTTGCGGTGTAGCCTCAGAGCAAAGCTTCCCATTTCCGGGGCCGCGCAGTGCTAAATGAGCCCTGAGTTGCAGGAGCTGGCACACTGGCTCTGCCACCACTCCTCCCAAATAATCCCCCTGCCCCTACTTCCTTTCTCCTCCTTGGTGCCAATTCTCTTTCCTGCGCACCCAAAGCTGCTCTTCCCAACACTCCCACCTCGGCCTAATTCTGGCCGCTTCAGTAGTTGCCCTAGGGAAGCTGAGTCTTCCCGCTGTGTACCTCCCTCTCTTCTTTTCTCCACCCCTGCCTTTCCGTAGGGGATGAAGGCGGAAAATGAGGAGCAGGGGCTGTTCCTAGGAGAGTTCACGTACGTGGCTGCAGAACATCCCTTCCAGACTTTCCAGCTGAAGGTACAGTGAGGAAGAGGCATGAGAAGTGTACGGGGGGAGGAGGAGGAGGAGGAGAAGTGTAGCTGGCAGGGGAGAAGCTCTAAGTAGTCGAAGGCCAGGGAGGAAAAGACAGCTCATCTCTTCTCATTTCAGAACGAGCGCTCTGACTCCATAGAGTACGTGAAGCTGAAGGTGCTGAGCAACTGGGGCCACCCGGAATACACATGCGTCTATCGAGTCAGGGTCCACGGTGACGCGGTACCCAATGAAGAGGACCCAGCATGGCGCTCTGCTGGAAACAACAGAGTACCCTGATTAAAGCTCGCAAGATTTGAGCAGCAGTGGTGATGGGCTACTGTGTGTGCCTTTCCTGCCTCCTTTCAATCCAGACTGCTCTGTCCTTGACAGCACCTCTTGAGATTGTTCTTGGCACTCTCATCGACTCGTTCCCATGCTTAAAGTGTCACCTGCAGGACGGGCTAGGCCTTCCCCTGTCCGTCCAGCATTTTTCTCACACCGCAATGGGCTATTGCTGGAGAAGGGGCAAACCGGTGAGGAAAGCGGGGAAACCAAGAGAGCTTTCCTTTAAATGGAAAGGCAGAAATCCTCTTTGACTCGGAGGACAGTGGCAGAGCAAAGCAGCAGTTTGTCAGGCCAGTACAGCAAGCCACTGCTGTCCCTGGTTCCTTATGCCTTGCATGACTTGATGCCTGTTGGCTGCAGGAGGAGGCTCCCGCTGCATGCGGGCAAGCACTCTCCTCGTGTGGCTCCCCATCCTCCTCTCAGCGTGGCTTTTACGGACAGGCTGGATGGGGCTGTTCCCCCAGCTTTTGGCCTCTTCTATCATCCCTCTCCCCCCCTTCAGCAGACCTTGTGGTCTCCCCTGCAGGCCCTTTTCTGTGCTGGTACAGGGGCTGGAAGATGGGGTCTCTGGCTGGCATCACCTCCTACGCTTTGTTCAGCATGTTTGGCTGATTTTCCTGGGACTAGGGGACCCTGACAGTCTAAGAAGGTGGCTTCTGATCCTGTGTGTATCAGCAGAGCAGTTTTCTGTTCCCACGCCCCTCGTCGTGTACATCGCACCTCCAAGTAACCCCTTTCCCCGTGCCCCGTGTCAGCGTGGTGGCGGTGGGTCTTCCTGGCACCAGGGCTTGGGACTCCGAGTGCTGGGAGGTTGTGCAGGACGCGCGTTGGTTTTCCTCTGTGGCAGGAAGAGCTGGTGTTTTCCCACCTCCTCTGATTTCCTCCCCTTTCCTCATAAGGCTTTTCTCCGCCACGCCAGTCAAACTCCTGTAAGCTGACCATCCAGTTCCTCCTCATTCACCCCGAGGCTTTGCCAAGCGTTGCCAAATTACCCCTCCGGGAAGGAAAGGTGTCTGCCTTTGCAGTTGCTGCATCCTTCTTTGCCTCCCCTTTTTGTGCTACACCTGCTGGGAAGCCCATGGTCTCCAGTGGAGCCATACCCTCACCCGGGGCTCCACTGGTTCAAGCACAGCCCCGGCTGGTAAAGAAGCCTTTACGGGCTCCTGGGGTGTGACAGGCCTGTATCATACCCTGCATCACCCCGATCCACAGCTCCTCCAGAGTGTCCAAGTCAGGCCTTACGGGGCTCGGGGCTCGGCTTTTGTACTCGCAGCAGCCCACGGCCACACAGATGGGCCGGTGCCTCCTGGACCTCTGTCTAGGGCATCCTTTCTCCCTTATCTCTGACACGCTCACAGGCTTCCAACTTCCCGATTCTTAGGCTCAGCCCTTGCTCCCCTAACGCCTCATCATCAGGCAGGGCTCAGAGAAGTGCCCCTGCCTTTGGCCAAGGCACTCCTCTTGTCGCCACGATTCGCGTAGCCTCCTCGTGTGAAAAAGGAGTACACGGCTCTCAAGTCCTGAGCACCTGTACCACACAGGCCATGCTCCTTCTTGGTTCTTCCAAACCTCCTCCTTTCTGGCCATGTCCCCGTTCCTGCCATGGTGGCTTGTGCCTGGCAACTGGTGCTCTGCTTCCCCGCTCTGCAGGTCTTGTCCTCCTAATAACCACCACAGCTACCTCCTTCACTGCCCTGGCCTCTTGTATCAGAGGGCTTTCCTCACCCTCGGAATCCCAAACATCCCCATCCCACGTCTCCAGGTCCCAGGCACTTTCACTCAATGCTGCTGCTTCTCTCTGCTCTAAGCCTTTTCCCAGACACAGCACTGCAGCCAGGCACCGCACCATGGCGCTGGTGCCTCCTTAGGAGCCCTGCCCCAATTGTTTTGTGCCGTTTGTAAACGCTGCTCTTTTCCTTGCCCCACAGCTTCTGCAGCACTGGCCAGATCAAACAACAGCTGCTGGCAAGCAGAGCACTTCCTCTCTGCCTTTGGTTGATGCAAAGAAAGGCCATTTTCGCAATGGCTTTCACCACTGATGAGAGGGGCAGCTTGCTTAATGAGTAAGTCAGTCATCCCCAGCATCCCCTCCGTGCTCTCACAGAGCTTGCCCCAACAAACCTCGGCTTCTCGGGCCAGAGGACACGTCCACTCCTTTTGCTCCTTGCTTTTTCCTCCCTCCTTGAAGAGGGGCTTTTCACCCTTCCCAACAAGGTCCTCCTCCCTGGCCCAGGGGGCACCCTTACTTCCCCACACTTCAGCAAGGCCGCCTGGGCACCTCTGTGGCAGATGGCTCTTGGCTAATCCTGCTCAGACCCACAGGAGGCAGTAGGGACGGCTTAGCTCCCAGGCGTCATCGGCCGTGGGGAATATCCCCAACTCACCTGTCTGATGCCTGAGGTAGTGACAACTAAACTGTCCCCAAGCATTACATCCTGCTAGTAGGATTGCTACCCTTTCCACGTTAGGACGCAGACTAGAAACCTGGAGGTTTTCAAACAGAGGTGCATAGGCGATACAAGGTTTGAGAAGACCAGTTTCTCTGTCATCCGCCTACTTCTTCCAACAAGCCAGTCAGCTTGCAGCTAAGACCTCATCTACCTAGTTCCTTGGCAGGCACGTGTCCCTCTGTCTTCTGGGCTCTGGAGAGCTGGTCTCCCTTTGAATTCTTGGCCCTTGCTAACTGGCTCCATAGCAGTTGGAGAGCTGGCTTTCAGCCCTCAGAGCTTGAAGGCAGCACTCTTGCCATGTCAGTCACTAGCAAGAGCCCAGCAGCTCCTCTGCTAAGCACCTGGCAGGGCCCCAAGTGCCCTAGCAGGCCTTAACAGTGCTGACCATCCTCACCTGGGGGCTGCACCAGCACACCCCCCCTCACCTCACCCCACAGGTGTCCATGGGCCCAGAAGCCCTATTTAAGCTTGGGCCTGGGCCTGGGCCTGGAGCCCCTGCCTGAGCTCTGTTGGAGAGCTGTTGCTCTTCAGCTCAGCCAGGGCCCTCCCTGGCCAAGCGCCCTGGTGGCCCAGAGCCTGCTCTGGGGACTGACCTTCTGCCTTCTTCTCCTGGTGCTGCCTTGTCATCTTGGGCCTGCCTGGCAGTCACTGGGCCTGACCCTGACCCTGACCCTGACCCTGACCTGCTCTTGTGGCTTCCCCTTGGACCTGCCTCGTCGTCCTGAACTTGCCTCATGCTCTGCACTCTTATTGGAGCTGGCCATGATCTCTGGGCCTGTCCTGCTTGGGTGCTGTGGGACAGGGCCCTTGCTGCTGATGCCCTGGCCCTGCATTTGCCTCCTGGCTCCCCATCCTTAAGGAGCAGCTGGCCCTTCCCGATCCCAGACGCACCCTAGGATGCCAGTGGAGAAGTCTCTTGATGAGACTTGGGAGGTGCCCTCACCAAGGGCCTTACTCAGAGCACGGCTGCTGTGACAGGTGTCTTGGAGTCACCTTGAACGACTGAGCGCACAGACCGCTCGTCCTCCTTTTGGGCTGTGATGTTCTGCTGAGACGCGGTATTGGAGCCTGGCATGGAGGGGTTGTGTTCTGGTGCCTCGGGCCCTGTATGCAGGGAGGGGGCCTTCTGTGAAGCCCCCACCTGGAGGGTCTCTCTCAGCATGGTGAGCTGGTGTGTACAGGAAACTCCAGTCTGAGGTACATCTGCGCCAAGGTAAAAGGAGTGACTGACTGACTGACTGACTGACTGATGGAAGTGTAATGTGCCATTAACTTCCATCCCAAAGCAAAAGATGGGGAGTTTTACAGGAGGAAGAGCTTACTTAGCTGCAGCCTAACAAGGCCTCGTGCACTGGAAACACTGGTAAGCACCACAGGAGAAGGACCACGAATACCTTCGGTATACGAGCTAGGAAAACCAACGACAACCACCATCCAACAGCCTTCTCATTTACGGCCCAGGCAAGCCTCAGGGCGAGCAACGAGGGATGCGCCTCAGGGCGCGGCGCGGCGCGGCCGCAGCCCTCCCGCTCGGGGGCACAAGGGAGCGCGGCCGGCAGAGGCGCGGTACTTGCCGCCAGCAGCGTAGCGGTGGCTGCGAGCTGCGGGCGGCTCCTTGACGGCGCGCCTCATCCCGGAGACCCGCCTCGGGGAGAGAAGAGAGAGAAAGCCGGCCCGGGCTGCGCCCGCCCCACCGCCGCGCGGCTCCGCGCCAGGAACGGACGCCCAACGGCTGCGCGCTCCTCGCCGCCGCCGCCGCCGCCGCCGCCGCCCAGCTCCCTCCCGACCGCTCCGCGCACCGGCGGAACCGGCCGGCCGCGCGCGAAGCCGCCCCAGCGGCCCGCCGTCCCCATGGCAACGGCGGCGGCGGCTCGGGGCTCTTCGCCACCACCCCCCGCCCCGCCCGCAAGGGGGCGTGGCCTGCAGCCCCCACGCCCCGAACCCGCGGCGGGATAGGCGGGTGGGGAAGGCGCGGAAGCTGCGTCCCCTGCCGCTTGCCGTCGCCGCCGTTTTGCCGGGTGCCGTCGCCGCGGTAGCGGTGAGGGTTGAAGCATGGCGCAGCCCGTCTGATGCCCTGCTCAGCTGGTCCGCAGTTCGGCGTGGGCTCGGGGCGTGTACTCAGCGGGGGCTGTGCTCAGGGGTGCGGGCTGCCTGCCCTCGCGGCATCCTGGCCGGGCTGGGGTCGGCTGTGCAGGCCCCGCAGAAGCGATGCCGCCAGCCACGCCGGGATTTATGCTCCCGTCGAGCCGCGTGAGGTTTGGTGCCTCCGCCGTTGCTGCGGCGTAGCACAAGCCGGCCAGAACAGTGCTTTTGCTCTGTGTGATGCACTCTTTCTAGGCGAGCAGGTGAGGAGTGAGGAGCTGAACCTCCAAGTTCACCTTGGCTGGCCTTGTAAGGGGGGCTGGCTTGCGCCCGGTGGCCCGTTCCTTTTCCTGCTAAGGGCCGCTCTTTTCTGTCTTCCTTCCCAGGACGTGCAAAAGCTAATCGATGAAGCATGGGAGAAGCTGGAAGGTGGTAACCAAGGCCAGACGCTGGATTGTGCCCACAAATCGTCAGGTGCGGCTACGGCACATGAACAACCGAGGCAGGGCGCCTTCCAAAGCGCCTCCTGTCTAGCTGGACAAGGTTTGCATTGGAACGTCCCCAGTGGCAGGAGAGACAGGGTAAAAAGTTGAGGGCTGCCGCCTGCTCAAAAGGCATGATGTGACTGACGGGGTGTGTGATGTGGCAAACCACATATGAAAGACCTCAAGCCTAGGTGTCCTTGTTTGCTAGCAGAGGGCTGTGTTAGCTTTCATTTTCCACAGCCTATTGGGAGAGTTCAGTGAATCACTGCTGTGCGTTCCAGGGGGCTCATGCAAGGAAGACAGAGGGGGCTATCACTGCTGGAGATCTAGGAATATGTAGTAGCACCTCTCAAGTTGACACAGCCACAACACACATGGTTCATAGGACCCTCTGGACAGATGAAATGCTTATATCCAGATATATATCCAGATATATGTCCTTCCTCCAGGGAAGACAGTACTTTATCATTGCATTTGTGTTAAATTTTCAGGGGCTGCTGTCCTGCTTTCAATGACTTCTGTCTTCTTCCGGAATACCGAAGAAAACTCTGCTGGGCTGGGCTCCCATTGTTGGGTGAGATGAAGTTTCCTGAGGGCAGCCAAGGTGGGGTTCACTAATCCAGTGTTAGGGGTTTCCCTTACCCTTGCCTCTGTTTCTGCATTGCTCTTGCAGGTACCTACTTGCTTCTTGTGTCTCCCTACAGGGGAGTATTTCCTCTGCAAACCTGCCTCAGGTCCTCAGTGCTGAGTGGCTTCTAACAGGGGAACTTGGTCAGGCAGGGTTTGCCTTCCCAGTCCTTGTGAAGACTGTTGGTATTATTACATTGAAGGTAAAGGAGCATGGGGCCTCGAGAGGCCTGAGGTGTGAGCGATGTGGGGCTCCAAGTGAGCACAGGTGGGCACTGGCAGCCAGCACTGTTGACTTGCCTCAAATTTAATTTGCCAGACTGTCCTGCCATGGCAACAAAACTCTTTTGCTGACTCTGTGAATTGTTACTTTCTGGGGGGGAAGGGAAAAAATAAAGTCTTCCCTTTTCCATAGGGAAATGGGGGGCTGACTGCAGTCCCTAGAGATCCCATGAGGTAGCAAAAAAAGCGAGATTCAGATATGCTCCCTTCCCCTCCTCTAAACACGTCTCCTATCCTCTGCAGTCAAGAGCCTGCTGCCCAGAGCAACAACTAGAAAAAAAAGTGCAGGCCCAGCCCTTCTCTTATGCCACTGTGCCTTCTTCGGGCTACAGGAAAAAAGCTGCTGCCGCCACCATGAAGCTGAGCCGCCGGCAGAGAACTGCTGACTGTACGTGGTTGCTCGCTTCAGTTGGCTCTGCAGGCCCTGGTGGTGCAGAGTGTCAAAAGCAGGGACTAGACAAGGCTGCTGGTGGCTCCCAAATCACTCCCTCCTCCCTGGGACTTCAGAGAGTTTAATACTTGGGAGGAGATGTTGTGATTTCTGAGGGCTGCCTCTCTGCAGAGGAAGAGAGCAGCTTCTGTGTCCTGTCAGGTTGAGCTTGGCCTGGAAATACGGCGCTGCCTTGTCTACTGTGATGTCGCTGCCTGCCGTTGACATCACAAGCCGTCGCTGCTGTGTGAGGTAGCAAGAGCAGGGCGGCAGCTCCGGGCTGCCCCTGCCGCTTGGTCACTCCCTGTCGTGGAGGCAAGGAGGTCGGAGCGCTTTTGGCCCATGCCCACGCAAACAGGGTGTTTGGCAACTGCAGCTCTGCAAGGATGTTCAGAAATCACGGCCAAGACCTACGCTGGTATGGAGGTGCTTCTTCGGGGAGTTCTAGAGATCCCCCTCTCTTCTCCCCAAGTGCCGTTTGCAGCTAATCAGCCCGGCGCTGGGGGACGGACTGGGGAAGAACACAAGGACAGCCTCCGAGCTCAGTGTAAAGGTGGCTGAAGGCAACAGCAGGTAGCACGTGTCCTGTGTGCCTGAGGCCCTTTCTTTCTTGTAGGCAATCTGCGAGCCAAGGGCCTGTTCTCCAGAGCACCGGAGTCCGCAGGCAGGACCAAGGCCAGCTCCAGCATCCTGGCAAAAGTAAGCTGACACGATTCTTCAGTACAGCTCTCTCTGCTTGTTACCATTTACAGTGTGGCTTGTTTGCATGGAAGGAGAAGGCTGTTGTCCAATGGCAGTGAGAAAAACCGGCTCAAATACAACTGCATTACGAGAGCTGTTGCTTCTGCATGGCTCAGCCATCCAAAGGCAGGAAATGCAACGTGGAGGCTTTATGCGACCATATAAGCCTTTTTTCTGAAATGTGCAAAGACTCAGTGGTTGCCTGCTGTTTTTCATGTGCAGGTTTCCTCGTCCAGGTCAAACTCGCTCTATACTTTCTCCAGCTGGTGAAGAGCTTTTCAGCCCCCAGTTGTTTCAAACTCTTGTCAGAGGCAGAGCAAGAGCTCCCAGAAGCCCGGCCTTAGGCTCTGCCTCAAGGTCCTGGGGACCAGGAAAGGCAGCTCTGCCTATGACCTAAGAGGCCGACCCTCTGTAGCCCTAAAGGGAGATATGACCTGATTAAGGAGTGATTTTTGGACTGGAGGGAATTCATTTCCCGTCCCCTGTCCTGCTTGCAGCTGCAGAGCAACTGACAGAAGCGGGAGCAAGTCACAGAAACGGGAGGATGCCTCCTGTCCTCTGCCAACACAAAGAGGACGAGTAGAAGCCCTAACCTAGAATTACACACGAGCTCACTGGACTTTTTCCATCTTGCCTCTTTCTCAGGAGTTTTCTGGCTCATCTGGCATTTCATCCTGCTGAGCGTAACGTTTCCTCAGCGCTTTGTGCTCCACGTTTTGGGCACTATTGCAAGGTAAAGCTGAGGCAGCACCTTTTCTTGAGAGTGGGGGGAGAACAGTCTCGGCACAAGTACCGACTGGATGGTGGGCAGGAGAAGCGGGTGTGAATTATGTCCTTTGCGTCTCCAAAGAATCGCCTCTACTCCCTTAGGCAGGAAGTACGGCCCTAGCTTTTGTTGGCACTGCTTCTCCTGGTCTGGAGTTAATCCTCCATCCCTAGCTCCCCTATGCCAATCCTCACCCTCCCAAATGCCCCACTGCCACAGTGGCTGAAAACTTGACCACTGACTGGAGCTCGTGCGCGAGCAGGCCACTTCCCAAGTCAGTAACGCCAGGTGCAAGAGCTGCAGTTGCTACTGCTGCTCTGGAGCCTGCTTAGGGCCTGCACAGCTGCAGCCAGCTTCACCCTTCTTTTCCTCCATGCTCCTCCACAGGCAAAAGAAGGCTCGGAAGACAGTTCTCCTGGTGCTGCTTGCTCTGTTTGCCTCCCTTCTTGGTGAGTGTCTGTAGAGCCCCGAAGTCACGGTGGTTCTTTACGAGAGACCCCGTGCTTGCTTCTGCTTGGGTCCATGTAGACGGCTGTGGCCAGAGGAGCCCAACTAGGAGCAGGAAGGCCCTGAGAGAGGGCTGCCCCGCTTCCACGTGCCTCAGAGCAACGGGGGTGGGCACAGGGTGACTTGCTTTTCCCCGGAGCTGAAGCTAAGTCTCCTAAGCCTGGGGAGCGGCAGTGGCTAGCCTGCTTGCCCCAGGAAGTGGGGAAGCTTCCTTCAGGAGAGAGCAGCATGTCCCGGGGAAGGAATCTTCATCTCTTCAGAGGCCCCTCTTCCATCATCCTCTCTTCCCGAGAAGAAGAGAGGAGACACAATGATGGCATCTGTGCCTGACCCTCAGAGTGCAGCAGGCAGCCCTATGGAGGGAGGCAGCTGGTTAAGGTTTCATGAGGCGCTAACAAAGCCTGGGAGATCCCCGTGCTGGCTTGTCACCCTTCCCAAGCAGTCTCCAGCCGCAGGAGCACTTGCAGCCTGTCTTTTGCTGGCACACCAACTCACGCACAGCTTCCTAACATCAGCTGGGTGTCAGCATGCCTGAAGGACTGGAGCCCTACTTGCACACAGCTCTTCTGGCATGAGCAAGTTCGAAGTGTAAAGAGAGCTTTGGTTTGTGACCAACAGGTGTTTACCACGTGGGGCTGCTGGATGAAGGAAGCATCCGGACGACCGCAGCAGCAGCGAGGGCCTACATCTTCTCCTCCTTTCAACCTGTCTGTCAGCAGGTGACATTCTGGGTGCCTCAAATCCAGGCTGCTTCTGCCAGTCTTAACCCAAGGGCATCAAGGGTGGCTTTGTTAAAAGGCCCTTTCTTGCGGGGGCTAGCGCAAGGTCCACGAGCCACCATTGCCAGGTCTGTCAGGTGAAGGTAAACTGCCCAAACACCAGTGCCTTAACATGAAGCTCCTGGTATAGGGCACAGCTGAAAATGGACCGCTGTTATGCACGTGGTTACCTCAAAGTACTGGGTTGTTTCTGAAATCTTGAGTCTTTTGGTCTGGCTCATTCTTTGCCCAGCCGTTCAACACAGCAACCACTAAAAAGTGTGTCTGTGTGTGTTGTCTGTGTGTGTGTGCACGTGCACATGCCTAATAAAGCCAGCAGCTTTATAGTAATAGAGCCTTTCATGGTGGTCTTAAGAAAGGAACTGTAATGACAGCACACCTTGAAATGGAGCAATAACCAGTGTGGTACTGGCCCAGCTCTCTAGGAACAGAGGAAATTCAAGGACTATGCACAAAGGCATGTGGTGTAGGCATCTCTTGAGCTGTCAAGTCAGTGGCCGACAAATGGTAGAAGGCTTTTTAAGAATCGATCCGTAAGGCTTTTTAAGAATCGATCCGTTGGATTCAAGGAAATGTCGGTGCTTCTCGAATAGCACAATAGCCAGTGTGACTTGTGTTCTCTTGCCTGGCAGTCTCTCGGGATAATTTCCCAGTGCATGCTAGTGGAGTAGCTGGCTCCCCGGAGGCATGGGGTCTGTGCCTGTTTGCTTCCCGTTGCTGTAAAGGCCATACCATTGCCCCACACCTTCCTTTCTGCAGCAGGTCTGTTGGTGTTTGAACTGAACGTTCCCTTACTTGTCCCCATAGGAGGAGTTTCCTCTCTCTGGCGTGCACGTGAAGACGCAGAGGTAAAAATGATTTCCTCTTGGCTAGATGATGCTTTAGAGGAGCTCCAGGCCTGTCTCACACAAACTTCACACGACACAATTCCCAGGGCTCTTCCCACTGCCCTGCCTGCCTCTCTGCTTTTCCTTTCTCCCTAGTGGGCAGCTATATCTCCATGTCCCTTCGAGGCCTGGAGCAACCCCTCCATGAGCCTGTTAGCTAGGGCAGGGCTGTTGGAAGCTCCACCTTTCCGCTGCTGGAGAAGGGGCATAGGGGTAGGCCCCATCCTGCAGCTGCTTCTCACACTCTCAGCCACTGGCTGGAGTCCAGCCACTTGATGCTCCCAGGCACCTCGAGGGAGATTTGTTGCCTCTCTCCCATTCCCATGGCGTAGCACCAGCCCGCAAGAACGGTGGTCTCTGTCTCTGTGGCGCACTTTTTCCAGGCAAGCGGATGAGGTATTAGGAGCAACACTTAGCGAAATCCAGACCCTCCAAGGAGAGCTGCGTGAGCTCCAGGAAGTCCTCCACGCTCTGAGATGGAGCGCAAAGGACGTTGCCCGGCGTGCTCTCAACGAAGCCCTGAAGCAGACTGAGGGCATGACAGCGTGGGTAAGAGACCATTGCAGAAGGCTCTCCTCAGAGATTTTTCTTCCCCGCCCCGGCACGTATCCTAGTAGAGTTCCCTGCCACAGCTAACAGAAAGGCTCGGAGCACTGGAGTGAGCAGCCCCGCCACTCTGATACTGGTCAATGGGAGCCAAGCAAACCTGGGAGCTTTTCAGGGAATTCCCAAGCTCCTTAGGCCAGAGTGCAACAGCCAAGTTCACCTTAGCTGGCCCAGGAAGGGAGCTGGGATGTGCCCCTTTGCCTCTAATAGCTGCTCTCTTTTCTGTGTCTTCCCAGCATGTTCAAAAGTTAATCGAGGAAGCACTGGAGAAGCTGGAATATAACCAAGTCCAGATGCCGGATTTGGCCCGCAAATCATCAGGTGCGGCTACAGCACGGGAACAACCAAGACAGGGCGCCTCCTCTCTGTGCTTCAGCCTGTGTTAGCTTTCCTTTGCCACGGCCCATTAGCATAGCTCCATGAGCCACTGCTGTGTGTTCCAGGGGGGCTCACGCAAGGAAGACAGAGGGGAACGTCCCTGCTGGAGATCTAGGAATACCTAGTAGCATTTTTCAAGTTGACAGTGCAGTGGGAACAGGCGTCACCGTGGCAGTGTTCATTAGGACACAGCTATGTCCGCATGCCTTGATTCCTGCTCCGGGAGCACTAATTGGAATCCATGGAAGTAACAGTGGAGGGAAAGGAGGCAGGTACCAGGGCTGCGACGGTTCCCGTACAAGATGGCTGTTCAATAAATCCTTTTCTTTCCGAGTCTCTCCGGAGTTCATCCATGTCAGGAATTGAAATAACTGTCACAGGGGAGTGTCTCTGCTGCTTGTCTGAGGACAGGTCCACAGCCTACGGGGTTCATGAGATCCTCCGGAGAGATCACAGCCTTATAAACAGATGCAGTCCTCCAGGGAAGACTGGACTTGATCAGTGCATTCTTGTTTCAGGGGCTACCATCATTCATTCCAAGACTTCTGCCTCCTTCCGCGACACCAAAGGAATACTCTTCTGGGCTGGGCTCCCCTTGCTGCACTCCATGAAGTCTCCTGAGGTTATCCTTGAGGTAGGGACACCAAGAAACAGAGAGCAACCAAGCTGGGAGGGGAGAACCAAACCCACTGTGGAGAGTGTCCCTTTCCCACATGAACAGTGTGCACTGTTCTTCCTTCAGCCTGAAAATCATCCGGGAAACTGCTGGTCTTTCCCCGGGAGTCAGGGTCACGTCTTCATCAAGCTGCCCAAAGCAGTCTTTCCACGAGCTGTTACGCTGGAACATATTTCAGCGAGAGTGTCCCCTGGAGAAAACATCTCCAGTGCTCCGAAAGACTTTGCTGTCTATGTAAGTGCTTCCTCTAGAGTCGGGGGGGTTGTGAAGAGCATTTCTAAGCATGGCAGGGTGGCAGCGGGCAGGTGAATACAGGTCCCGCAACGCTGGGAGGATTCTCTCTGGCCTGCGACTTCCTCCGAGCCTGGAGGAGAAACAAACTCCTTTGAGTTACTCCATTTCCATCACACGCCTTTCCTTTGCGGTGTAGCCTCAGAGCAAAGCTTCCCATTTCCGGGGCCGCGCAGTGCTAAATGAGCCCTGAGTTGCAGGAGCTGGCACACTGGCTCTGCCACCACTCCTCCCAAATAATCCCCCTGCCCCTACTTCCTTTCTCCTCCTTGGTGCCAATTCTCTTTCCTGCGCACCCAAAGCTGCTCTTCCCAACACTCCCACCTCGGCCTAATTCTGGCCGCTTCAGTAGTTGCCCTAGGGAAGCTGAGTCTTCCCGCTGTGTACCTCCCTCTCTTCTTTTCTCCACCCCTGCCTTTCCGTAGGGGATGAAGGCGGAAAATGAGGAGCAGGGGCTGTTCCTAGGAGAGTTCACGTACGTGGCTGCAGAACATCCCTTCCAGACTTTCCAGCTGAAGGTACAGTGAGGAAGAGGCATGAGAAGTGTACGGGGGGAGGAGGAGGAGGAGGAGAAGTGTAGCTGGCAGGGGAGAAGCTCTAAGTAGTCGAAGGCCAGGGAGGAAAAGACAGCTCATCTCTTCTCATTTCAGAACGAGCGCTCTGACTCCATAGAGTACGTGAAGCTGAAGGTGCTGAGCAACTGGGGCCACCCGGAATACACATGCGTCTATCGAGTCAGGGTCCACGGTGACGCGGTACCCAATGAAGAGGACCCAGCATGGCGCTCTGCTGGAAACAACAGAGTACCCTGATTAAAGCTCGCAAGATTTGAGCAGCAGTGGTGATGGGCTACTGTGTGTGCCTTTCCTGCCTCCTTTCAATCCAGACTGCTCTGTCCTTGACAGCACCTCTTGAGATTGTTCTTGGCACTCTCATCGACTCGTTCCCATGCTTAAAGTGTCACCTGCAGGACGGGCTAGGCCTTCCCCTGTCCGTCCAGCATTTTTCTCACACCGCAATGGGCTATTGCTGGAGAAGGGGCAAGCTGGTGAGGAAAGCGGGGAAACCAAGAGAGCTTTCCTTTAAATGGAAAGGCAGAAATCCTCTTTGACTCGGAGGACAGTGGCAGAGCAAAGCAGCAGTTTGTCAGGCCAGTACAGCAAGCCACTGCTGTCCCTGGTTCCTTATGCCTTGCATGACTTGATGCCTGTTGGCTGCAGGAGGAGGCTCCCGCTGCATGCGGGCAAGCACTCTCCTCGTGTGGCTCCCCATCCTCCTCTCAGCGTGGCTTTTACGGACAGGCTGGATGGGGCTGTTCCCCCAGCTTTTGGCCTCTTCTATCATCCCTCTCCCCCCCTTCAGCAGACCTTGTGGTCTCCCCTGCAGGCCCTTTTCTGTGCTGGTACAGGGGCTGGAAGATGGGGTCTCTGGCTGGCATCACCTCCTACGCTTTGTTCAGCATGTTTGGCTGATTTTCCTGGGACTAGGGGACCCTGACAGTCTAAGAAGGTGGCTTCTGATCCTGTGTGTATCAGCAGAGCAGTTTTCTGTTCCCACGCCCCTCGTCGTGTACATCGCACCTCCAAGTAACCCCTTTCCCCGTGCCCCGTGTCAGCGTGGTGGCGGTGGGTCTTCCTGGCACCAGGGCTTGGGACTCCGAGTGCTGGGAGGTTGTGCAGGACGCGCGTAGTTTTTCCTCTGTGGCAGGAGGAGCTGGTGTTTTCCCACCTCCTCTGATTTCCTCCCCTTTCCTCATAAGGCTTTTCTCCGCCACGCCAGTCAAACTCCTGTAAGCTGACCATCCAGTTCCTCCTCATTCACCCCGAGGCTTTGCCAAGCGTTGCCAAATTACCCCTCCGGGAAGGAAAGGTGTCTGCCTTTGCAGTTGCTGCATCCTTCTTTGCCTCCCCTTTTTGTGCTACACCTGCTGGGAAGCCCATGGTCTCCAGTGGAGCCATACCCTCACCCGGGGCTCCACTGGTTCAAGCACAGCCCCGGCTGGTAAAGAAGCCTTTACGGGCTCCTGGGGTGTGACAGGCCTGTATCATACCCTGCATCACCCTGATCCACAGCTCCTCCAGAGTGTCCAAGTCAGGCCTTACAGGGCTCGGGGCTCGGCTTTTGTACTCGCAGCAGCCCACGGCCACACAGATGGGCCGGTGCCTCCTGGACCTCTGTCCAGGGCATCCTTTCTCCCTTATCTCTGACACGCTCACAGGCTTCCAACTTCCCGATTCTTAGGCTCAGCCCTTGCTCCCCTAACGCCTCATCATCAGGCAGGGCTCAGAGAAGTGCCCCTGCCTTTGGCCAAGGCACTCCTCTTGTCGCCACGATTCGCGTAGCCTCCTCGTGTGAAAAAGGAGTACACGGCTCTCAAGTCCTGAGCACCTGTACCACACAGGCCATGCTCCTTCTTGGTTCTTCCAAACCTCCTCCTTTCTGGCCATGTCCCCGTTCCTGCCATGGTGGCTTGTGCCTGGCAACTGGTGCTCTGCTTCCCCGCTCTGCAGGTCTTGTCCTCCTAATAACCACCACAGCTACCTCCTTCACTGCCCTGGCCTCTTGTATCAGAGGGCTTTCCTCACCCTCGGAATCCCAAACATCCCCATCCCACGTCTCCAGGTCCCAGGCACTTTCACTCAATGCTGCTGCTTCTCTCTGCTCTAAGCCTTTTCCCAGACACAGCACTGCAGCCAGGCACCGCACCATGGCGCTGGTGCCTCCTTAGGAGCCCTGCCCCAATTGTTTTGTGCCGTTTGTAAACGCTGCTCTTTTCCTTGCCCCACAGCTTCTGCAGCACTGGCCAGATCAAACAACAGCTGCTGGCAAGCAGAGCACTTCCTCTCTGCCTTTGGTTGATGCAAAGAAAGGCCATTTTCGCAATGGCTTTCACCACTGATGAGAGGGGCAGCTTGCTTAATGAGTAAGTCAGTCATCCCCAGCATCCCCTCCGTGCTCTCACAGAGCTTGCCCCAACAAACCTCGGCTTCTCGGGCCAGAGGACACGTCCACTCCTTTTGCTCCTTGCTTTTTCCTCCCTCCTTGAAGAGGGGCTTTTCACCCTTCCCAACAAGGTCCTCCTCCCTGGCCCAGGGGGCACCCTTACTTCCCCACACTTCAGCAAGGCCGCCTGGGCACCTCTGTGGCAGATGGCTCTTGGCTAATCCTGCTCAGACCCACAGGAGGCAGTAGGGACGGCTTAGCTCCCAGGCGTCATCGGCCGTGGGGAATATCCCCAACTCACCTGTCTGATGCCTGAGGTAGTGACAACTAAACTGTCCCCAAGCATTACATCCTGCTAGTAGGATTGCTACCCTTTCCACGTTAGGACGCAGACTAGAAACCTGGAGGTTTTCAAACAGAGGTGCATAGGCGATACAAGGTTTGAGAAGACCAGTTTCTCTGTCATCCGCCTACTTCTTCCAACAAGCCAGTCAGCTTGCAGCTAAGACCTCATCTACCTAGTTCCTTGGCAGGCACGTGTCCCTCTGTCTTCTGGGCTCTGGAGAGCTGGTCTCCCTTTGAATTCTTGGCCCTTGCTAACTGGCTCCATAGCAGTTGGAGAGCTGGCTTTCAGCCCTCAGAGCTTGAAGGCAGCACTCTTGCCATGTCAGTCACTAGCAAGAGCCCAGCAGCTCCTCTGCTAAGCACCTGGCAGGGCCCCAAGTGCCCTAGCAGGCCTTAACAGTGCTGACCATCCTCACCTGGGGGCTGCACCAGCACACCCCCCCTCACCTCACCCCACAGGTGTCCATGGGCCCAGAAGCCCTATTTAAGCTTGGGCCTGGGCCTGGGCCTGGAGCCCCTGCCTGAGCTCTGTTGGAGAGCTGTTGCTCTTCAGCTCAGCCAGGGCCCTCCCTGGCCAAGCACCCTGGTGGCCCAGAGCCTGCTCTGGGGACTGACCTTCTGCCTTCTTCTCCTGGTGCTGCCTTGTCATCTTGGGCCTGCCTGGCAGTCACTGGGCCTGACCCTGACCCTGACCTGCTCTTGTGGCTTCCCCTTGGACCTGCCTCGTCGTCCTGAACTTGCCTCATGCTCTGCACTCTTATTGGAGCTGGCCATGATCTCTGGGCCTGTCCTGCTTGGGTGCTGTGGGACAGGGCCCTTGCTGCTGATGCCCTGGCCCTGCATTTGCCTCCTGGCTCCCCATCCTTAAGGAGCAGCTGGCCCTTCCCGGTCCCAGACGCACCCTAGGATGCCAGTGGAGAAGTCTCTTGATGAGACTTGGGAGGTGCCCTCACCAAGGGCCTTACTCAGAGCACGGCTGCTGTGACAGGTGTCTTGGAGTCACCTTGAACGACTGAGCGCACAGACCGCTCGTCCTCCTTTTGGGCTGTGATGTTCTGCTGAGACGCGGTATTGGAGCCTGGCATGGAGGGGTTGTGTTCTGGTGCCTCGGGCCCTGTATGCAGGGAGGGGGCCTTCTGTGAAGCCCCCACCTGGAGGGTCTCTCTCAGCATGGTGAGCTGGTGTGTACAGGAAACTCCAGTCTGAGGTACATCTGCGCCAAGGTAAAAGGAGTGACTGACTGACTGACTGACTGACTGATGGAAGTGTAATGTGCCATTAACTTCCATCCCAAAGCAAAAGATGGGGAGTTTTACAGGAGGAAGAGCTTACTTAGCTGCAGCCTAACAAGGCCTCGTGCACTGGAAACACTGGTAAGCACCACAGGAGAAGGACCACGAATACCTTCGGTATACGAGCTAGGAAAACCAACGACAACCACCATCCAACAGCCTTCTCATTTACGGCCCAGGCAAGCCTCAGGGCGAGCAACGAGGGATGCGCCTCAGGGCGCGGCGCGGCGCGGCGCGGCGCGGCCGCAGCCCTCCCGCTCGGGGGCACAAGGGAGCGCGGCCGGCAGAGGCGCGGTACTTGCCGCCAGCAGCGTAGCGGTGGCTGCGAGCTGCGGGCGGCTCCTTGACGGCGCGCCTCATCCCGGAGACCCGCCTCGGGGAGAGAAGAGAGAGAAAGCCGGCCCGGGCTGCGCCCGCCCCACCGCCGCGCGGCTCCGCGCCAGGAACGGACGCCCAACGGCTGCGCGCTCCTCGCCGCCGCCGCCGCCGCCGCCGCCGCCCAGCTCCCTCCCGACCGCTCCGCGCACCGGCGGAACCGGCCGGCCGCGCGCGAAGCCGCCCCAGCGGCCCGCCGTCCCCATGGCAACGGCGGCGGCGGCTCGGGGCTCTTCGCCACCACCCCCCGCCCCGCCCGCAAGGGGGCGTGGCCTGCAGCCCCCACGCCCCGAACCCGCGGCGGGATAGGCGGGTGGGGAAGGCGCGGAAGCTGCGTCCCCTGCCGCTTGCCGTCGCCGCGGTAGCGGTGAGGGTTGAAGCATGGCGCAGCCCGTCTGATGCCCTGCTCAGCTGGTCCGCAGTTCGGCGTGGGCTCGGGGCGTGTACTCAGCGGGGGCTGTGCTCAGGGGTGCGGGCTGCCTGCCCTCGCGGCATCCTGGCCGGGCTGGGGTCGGCTGTGCAGGCCCCGCAGAAGCGATGCCGCCAGCCACGCCGGGATTTATGCTCCCGTCGAGCCGCGTGAGGTTTGGTGCCTCCGCCGTTGCTGCGGCGTAGCACAAGCCGGCCAGAACAGTGCTTTTGCTCTGTGTGATGCACTCTTTCTAGGCGAGCAGGTGAGGAGTGAGGAGCTGAACCTCCAAGTTCACCTTGGCTGGCCTTGTAAGGGGGGCTGGCTTGCGCCCGGTGGCCCGTTCCTTTTCCTGCTAAGGGCCGCTCTTTTCTGTCTTCCTTCCCAGGACGTGCAAAAGCTAATCGATGAAGCATGGGAGAAGCTGGAAGGTGGTAACCAAGGCCAGACGCTGGATTGTGCCCACAAATCGTCAGGTGCGGCTACGGCACATGAACAACCGAGGCAGGGCGCCTTCCAAAGCGCCTCCTGTCTAGCTGGACAAGGTTTGCATTGGAACGTCCCCAGTGGCAGGAGAGACAGGGTAAAAAGTTGAGGGCTGCCGCCTGCTCAAAAGGCATGATGTGACTGACGGGGTGTGTGATGTGGCAAACCACATATGAAAGACCTCAAGCCTAGGTGTCCTTGTTTGCTAGCAGAGGGCTGTGTTAGCTTTCATTTTCCACAGCCTATTGGGAGAGTTCAGTGAATCACTGCTGTGCGTTCCAGGGGGCTCATGCAAGGAAGACAGAGGGGGCTATCACTGCTGGAGATCTAGGAATATGTAGTAGCACCTCTCAAGTTGACACAGCCACAACACACATGGTTCATAGGACCCTCTGGACAGATGAAATGCTTATATCCAGATATATATCCAGATATATGTCCTTCCTCCAGGGAAGACAGTACTTTATCATTGCATTTGTGTTAAATTTTCAGGGGCTGCTGTCCTGCTTTCAATGACTTCTGTCTTCTTCCGGAATACCGAAGAAAACTCTGCTGGGCTGGGCTCCCATTGTTGGGTGAGATGAAGTTTCCTGAGGGCAGCCAAGGTGGGGTTCACTAATCCAGTGTTAGGGGTTTCCCTTACCCTTGCCTCTGTTTCTGCATTGCTCTTGCAGGTACCTACTTGCTTCTTGTGTCTCCCTACAGGGGAGTATTTCCTCTGCAAACCTGCCTCAGGTCCTCAGTGCTGAGTGGCTTCTAACAGGGGAACTTGGTCAGGCAGGGTTTGCCTTCCCAGTCCTTGTGAAGACTGTTGGTATTATTACATTGAAGGTAAAGGAGCATGGGGCCTCGAGAGGCCTGAGGTGTGAGCGATGTGGGGCTCCAAGTGAGCACAGGTGGGCACTGGCAGCCAGCACTGTTGACTTGCCTCAAATTTAATTTGCCAGACTGTCCTGCCATGGCAACAAAACTCTTTTGCTGACTCTGTGAATTGTTACTTTCTGGGGGGGAAGGGAAAAAATAAAGTCTTCCCTTTTCCATAGGGAAATGGGGGGCTGACTGCAGTCCCTAGAGATCCCATGAGGTAGCAAAAAAAGCGAGATTCAGATATGCTCCCTTCCCCTCCTCTAAACACGTCTCCTATCCTCTGCAGTCAAGAGCCTGCTGCCCAGAGCAACAACTAGAAAAAAAAGTGCAGGCCCAGCCCTTCTCTTATGCCACTGTGCCTTCTTCGGGCTACAGGAAAAAAGCTGCTGCCGCCACCATGAAGCTGAGCCGCCGGCAGAGAACTGCTGACTGTACGTGGTTGCTCGCTTCAGTTGGCTCTGCAGGCCCTGGTGGTGCAGAGTGTCAAAAGCAGGGACTAGACAAGGCTGCTGGTGGCTCCCAAATCACTCCCTCCTCCCTGGGACTTCAGAGAGTTTAATACTTGGGAGGAGATGTTGTGATTTCTGAGGGCTGCCTCTCTGCAGAGGAAGAGAGCAGCTTCTGTGTCCTGTCAGGTTGAGCTTGGCCTGGAAATACGGCGCTGCCTTGTCTACTGTGATGTCGCTGCCTGCCGTTGACATCACAAGCCGTCGCTGCTGTGTGAGGTAGCAAGAGCAGGGCGGCAGCTCCGGGCTGCCCCTGCCGCTTGGTCACTCCCTGTCGTGGAGGCAAGGAGGTCGGAGCGCTTTTGGCCCATGCCCACGCAAACAGGGTGTTTGGCAACTGCAGCTCTGCAAGGATGTTCAGAAATCACGGCCAAGACCTACGCTGGTATGGAGGTGCTTCTTCGGGGAGTTCTAGAGATCCCCCTCTCTTCTCCCCAAGTGCCGTTTGCAGCTAATCAGCCCGGCGCTGGGGGACGGACTGGGGAAGAACACAAGGACAGCCTCCGAGCTCAGTGTAAAGGTGGCTGAAGGCAACAGCAGGTAGCACGTGTCCTGTGTGCCTGAGCCCCTTTCTTTCTTGTAGGCAATCTGCGAGCCAAGGGCCTGTTCTCCAGAGCACCGGAGTCCGCAGGCAGGACCAAGGCCAGCTTCAGCATCCTGGCAAAAGTAAGCTGACACGATTCTTCAGTACAGCTCTCTCTGCTTGTTACCATTTACAGTGTGGCTTGTTTGCATGGAAGGAGAAGGCTGTTGTCCAATGGCAGTGAGAAAAACCGGCTCAAATACAACTGCATTACGAGAGCTGTTGCTTCTGCATGGCTCAGCCATCCAAAGGCAGGAAATGCAACGTGGAGGCTTTATGCGACCATATAAGCCTTTTTTCTGAAATGTGCAAAGACTCAGTGGTTGCCTGCTGTTTTTCATGTGCAGGTTTCCTCGTCCAGGTCAAACTCGCTCTATACTTTCTCCAGCTGGTGAAGAGCTTTTCAGCCCCCAGTTGTTTCAAACTCTTGTCAGAGGCAGAGCAAGAGCTCCCAGAAGCCCGGCCTTAGGCTCTGCCTCAAGGTCCTGGGGACCAGGAAAGGCAGCTCTGCCTATGACCTAAGAGGCCGACCCTCTGTAGCCCTAAAGGGAGATATGACCTGATTAAGGAGTGATGTTTGGACTGGAGGGAATTCATTTCCCGTCCCCTGTCCTGCTTGCAGCTGCAGAGCAACTGACAGAAGCGGGAGCAAGTCACAGAAACGGGAGGATGCCTCCTGTCCTCTGCCAACACAAAGAGGACGAGTAGAAGCCCTAACCTAGAATTACACACGAGCTCACTGGACTTTTTCCATCTTGCCTCTTTCTCAGGAGTTTTCTGGCTCATCTGGCATTTCATCCTGCTGAGCGTAACGTTTCCTCAGCGCTTTGTGCTCCACGTTTTGGGCACTATTGCAAGGTAAAGCTGAGGCAGCACCTTTTCTTGAGAGTGGGGGGAGAACAGTCTCGGCACAAGTACCGACTGGATGGTGGGCAGGAGAAGCGGGTGTGAATTATGTCCTTTGCGTCTCCAAAGAATCGCCTCTACTCCCTTAGGCAGGAAGTACGGCCCTAGCTTTTGTTGGCACTGCTTCTCCTGGTCTGGAGTTAATCCTCCATCCCTAGCTCCCCTATGCCAATCCTCACCCTCCCAAATGCCCCACTGCCACAGTGGCTGAAAGCTTGACCACTGACTGGAGCTCGTGCGCGAGCAGGCCACTTCCCAAGTCAGTAACGCCAGGTGCAAGAGCTGCAGTTGCTACTGCTGCTCTGGAGCCTGCTTAGGGCCTGCACAGCTGCAGCCAGCTTCACCCTTCTTTTCCTCCATGCTCCTCCACAGGCAAAAGAAGGCTCGGAAGACAGTTCTCCTGGTGCTGCTTGCTCTGTTTGCCTCCCTTCTTGGTGAGTGTCTGTAGAGCCCCGAAGTCACGGTGGTTCTTTACGAGAGACCCCGTGCTTGCTTCTGCTTGGGTCCATGTAGACGGCTGTGGCCAGAGGAGCCCAACTAGGAGCAGGAAGGCCCTGAGAGAGGGCTGCCCCGCTTCCACGTGCCTCAGAGCAACGGGGGTGGGCACAGGGTGACTTGCTTTTCCCCGGAGCTGAAGCTAAGTCTCCTAAGCCTGGGGAGCGGCAGTGGCTAGCCTGCTTGCCCCAGGAAGTGGGGAAGCTTCCTTCAGGAGAGAGCAGCATGTCCCGGGGAAGGAATCTTCATCTCTTCAGAGGCCCCTCTTCCATCATCCTCTCTTCCCGAGAAGAAGAGAGGAGACACAATGATGGCATCTGTGCCTGACCCTCAGAGTGCAGCAGGCAGCCCTATGGAGGGAGGCAGCTGGTTAAGGTTTCATGAGGCGCTAACAAAGCCTGGGAGATCCCCGTGCTGGCTTGTCACCCTTCCCAAGCAGTCTCCAGCCGCAGGAGCACTTGCAGCCTGTCTTTTGCTGGCACACCAACTCACGCACAGCTTCCTAACATCAGCTGGGTGTCAGCATGCCTGAAGGACTGGAGCCCTACTTGCACACAGCTCTTCTGGCATGAGCAAGTTCGAAGTGTAAAGAGAGCTTTGGTTTGTGACCAACAGGTGTTTACCACGTGGGGCTGCTGGATGAAGGAAGCATCCGGACGACCGCAGCAGCAGCGAGGGCCTACATCTTCTCCTCCTTTCAACCTGTCTGTCAGCAGGTGACATTCTGGGTGCCTCAAATCCAGGCTGCTTCTGCCAGTCTTAACCCAAGGGCATCAAGGGTGGCTTTGTTAAAAGGCCCTTTCTTGCGGGGGCTAGCGCAAGGTCCACGAGCCACCATTGCCAGGTCTGTCAGGTGAAGGTAAACTGCCCAAACACCAGTGCCTTAACATGAAGCTCCTGGTATAGGGCACAGCTGAAAATGGACCGCTGTTATGCACGTGGTTACCTCAAAGTACTGGGTTGTTTCTGAAATCTTGAGTCTTTTGGTCTGGCTCATTCTTTGCCCAGCCGTTCAACACAGCAACCACTAAAAAGTGTGTCTGTGTGTGTTGTCTGTGTGTGTGTGCACGTGCACATGCCTAATAAAGCCAGCAGCTTTATAGTAATAGAGCCTTTCATGGTGGTCTTAAGAAAGGAACTGTAATGACAGCACACCTTGAAATGGAGCAATAACCAGTGTGGTACTGGCCCAGCTCTCCAGGAACAGAGGAAATTCAAGGACTATGCACAAAGGCATGTGGTGTAGGCATCTCTTGAGCTGTCAAGTCAGTGGCCGACAAATGGTAGAAGGCTTTTTAAGAATCGATCCGTTGGATTCAAGGAAATGTCGGTGCTTCTCGAATAGCACAATAGCCAGTGTGACTTGTGTTCTCTTGCCTGGCAGTCTCTCGGGATAATTTCCCAGTGCATGCTAGCGGAGTAGCTGGGTCCCCGGAGGCATGGGGTCTGTGCCTGTTTGCTTCCCGTTGCTGTAAAGGCCATACCATTGCCCCCACACCTTCCTTTCTGCAGCAGGTCTGTTGGTGTTTGAACTGAACGTTCCCTTACTTGTCCCCATAGGAGGAGTTTCCTCTCTCTGGCGTGCACGTGAAGACGCAGAGGTAAAAATGATTTCCTCTTGGCTAGATGATGCTTTAGAGGAGCTCCAGGCCTGTCTCACACAAACTTCACACGACACAATTCCCAGGGCTCTTCCCACTGCCCTGCCTGCCTCTCTGCTTTTCCTTTCTCCCTAGTGGGCAGCTATATCTCCATGTCCCTTCGAGGCCTGGAGCAACCCCTCCATGAGCCTGTTAGCTAGGGCAGGGCTGTTGGAAGCTCCACCTTTCCGCTGCTGGAGAAGGGGCATAGGGGTAGGCCCCATCCTGCAGCTGCTTCTCACACTCTCAGCCACTGGCTGGAGTCCAGCCACTTGATGCTCCCAGGCACCTCGAGGGAGATTTGTTGCCTCTCTCCCATTCCCATGGCATAGCACCAGCCCGCAAGAACGGTGGTCTCTGTCTCTGTGGCGCACTTTTTCCAGGCAAGCGGATGAGGTATTAGGAGCAACACTTAGCGAAATCCAGACCCTCCAAGGAGAGCTGCGTGAGCTCCAGGAAGTCCTCCACGCTCTGAGATGGAGCGCAAAGGACGTTGCCCGGCGTGCTCTCAACGAAGCCCTGAAGCAGACTGAGGGCATGACAGCGTGGGTAAGAGACCATTGCAGAAGGCTCTCCTCAGAGATTTTTCTTCCCCGCCCCGGCACGTATCCTAGTAGAGTTCCCTGCCACAGCTAACAGAAAGGCTCGGAGCACTGGAGTGAGCAGCCCCGCCACTCTGATACTGGTCAATGGGAGCCAAGCAAACCTGGGAGCTTTTCAGGGAATTCCCAAGCTCCTTAGGCCAGAGTGCAACAGCCAAGTTCACCTTAGCTGGCCCAGGAAGGGAGCTGGGATGTGCCCCTTTGCCTCTAATAGCTGCTCTCTTTTCTGTGTCTTCCCAGCATGTTCAAAAGTTAATCGAGGAAGCACTGGAGAAGCTGGAATATAACCAAGTCCAGATGCCGGATTTGGCCCGCAAATCATCAGGTGCGGCTACAGCACGGGAACAACCAAGACAGGGCACCTCCTCTCTGTGCTTCAGCCTGTGTTAGCTTTCCTTTGCCACGGCCCATTAGCATAGCTCCATGAGCCACTGCTGTGTGTTCCAGGGGGGCTCACGCAAGGAAGACAGAGGGGAATGTCCCTGCTGGAGATCTAGGAATACCTAGTAGCATTTTTCAAGTTGACAGTGCAGTGGGAACAGGCGTCACCGTGGCAGTGTTCATTAGGACACAGCTATGTCCGCATGCCTTGATTCCTGCTCCGGGAGCACTAATTGGAATCCATGGAAGTAACAGTGGAGGGAAAGGAGGCAGGTACCAGGGCTGCGACGGTTCCCGTACAAGATGGCTGTTCAATAAATCCTTTTCTTTCCGAGTCTCTCCGGAGTTCATCCATGTCAGGAATTGAAATAACTGTCACAGGGGAGTGTCTCTGCTGCTTGTCTGAGGACAGGTCCACAGCCTACGGGGTTCATGAGATCCTCCGGAGAGATCACAGCCTTATAAACAGATGCAGTCCTCCAGGGAAGACTGGACTTGATCAGTGCATTCTTGTTTCAGGGGCTACCATCATTCATTCCAAGACTTCTGCCTCCTTCCGCGACACCAAAGGAATACTCTTCTGGGCTGGGCTCCCCTTGCTGCACTCCATGAAGTCTCCTGAGGTTATCCTTGAGGTAGGGACACCAAGAAACAGAGAGCAACCAAGCTGGGAGGGGAGAACCAAACCCACTGTGGAGAGTGTCCCTTTCCCACATGAACAGCGTGCACTGTTCTTCCTTCAGCCTGAAAATCATCCGGGAAACTGCTGGTCTTTCCCCGGGAGTCAGGGTCACGTCTTCATCAAGCTGCCCAAAGCAGTCTTTCCACGAGCTGTTACGCTGGAACATATTTCAGCGAGAGTGTCCCCTGGAGAAAACATCTCCAGTGCTCCGAAAGACTTTGCTGTCTATGTAAGTGCTTCCTCTAGAGTCGGGGGGGTTGTGAAGAGCATTTCTAAGCATGGCAGGGTGGCAGCGGGCAGGTGAATACAGGTCCCGCAACGCTGGGAGGATTCTCTCTGGCCTGCGACTTCCTCCGAGCCTGGAGGAGAAACAAACTCCTTTGAGTTACTCCATTTCCATCACACGCCTTTCCTTTGCGGTGTAGCCTCAGAGCAAAGCTTCCCATTTCCGGGGCCGCGCAGTGCTAAATGAGCCCTGAGTTGCAGGAGCTGGCACACTGGCTCTGCCACCACTCCTCCCAAATAATCCCCCTGCCCCTACTTCCTTTCTCCTCCTTGGTGCCAATTCTCTTTCCTGCGCACCCAAAGCTGCTCTTCCCAACACTCCCACCTCGGCCTAATTCTGGCCGCTTCAGTAGTTGCCCTAGGGAAGCTGAGTCTTCCCGCTGTGTACCTCCCTCTCTTCTTTTCTCCACCCCTGCCTTTCCGTAGGGGATGAAGGCGGAAAATGAGGAGCAGGGGCTGTTCCTAGGAGAGTTCACGTACGTGGCTGCAGAACATCCCTTCCAGACTTTCCAGCTGAAGGTACAGTGAGGAAGAGGCATGAGAAGTGTACGGGGGGAGGAGGAGGAGGAGGAGAAGTGTAGCTGGCAGGGGAGAAGCTCTAAGTAGTCGAAGGCCAGGGAGGAAAAGACAGCTCATCTCTTCTCATTTCAGAACGAGCGCTCTGACTCCATAGAGTACGTGAAGCTGAAGGTGCTGAGCAACTGGGGCCACCCGGAATACACATGCGTCTATCGAGTCAGGGTCCACGGTGACGCGGTACCCAATGAAGAGGACCCAGCATGGCGCTCTGCTGGAAACAACAGAGTACCCTGATTAAAGCTCGCAAGATTTGAGCAGCAGTGGTGATGGGCTACTGTGTGTGCCTTTCCTGCCTCCTTTCAATCCAGACTGCTCTGTCCTTGACAGCACCTCTTGAGATTGTTCTTGGCACTCTCATCGACTCGTTCCCATGCTTAAAGTGTCACCTGCAGGACGGGCTAGGCCTTCCCCTGTCCGTCCAGCATTTTTCTCACACCGCAATGGGCTATTGCTGGAGAAGGGGCAAACCGGTGAGGAAAGCGGGGAAACCAAGAGAGCTTTCCTTTAAATGGAAAGGCAGAAATCCTCTTTGACTCGGAGGACAGTGGCAGAGCAAAGCAGCAGTTTGTCAGGCCAGTACAGCAAGCCACTGCTGTCCCTGGTTCCTTATGCCTTGCATGACTTGATGCCTGTTGGCTGCAGGAGGAGGCTCCCGCTGCATGCGGGCAAGCACTCTCCTCGTGTGGCTCCCCATCCTCCTCTCAGCGTGGCTTTTACGGACAGGCTGGATGGGGCTGTTCCCCCAGCTTTTGGCCTCTTCTATCATCCCTCTCCCCCCCTTCAGCAGACCTTGTGGTCTCCCCTGCAGGCCCTTTTCTGTGCTGGTACAGGGGCTGGAAGATGGGGTCTCTGGCTGGCATCACCTCCTACGCTTTGTTCAGCATGTTTGGCTGATTTTCCTGGGACTAGGGGACCCTGACAGTCTAAGAAGGTGGCTTCTGATCCTGTGTGTATCAGCAGAGCAGTTTTCTGTTCCCACGCCCCTCGTCGTGTACATCGCACCTCCAAGTAACCCCTTTCCCCGTGCCCCGTGTCAGCGTGGTGGCGGTGGGTCTTCCTGGCACCAGGGCTTGGGACTCCGAGTGCTGGGAGGTTGTGCAGGACGCGCGTAGGTTTTCCTCTGTGGCAGGAGGAGCTGGTGTTTTCCCACCTCCTCTGATTTCCTCCCCTTTCCTCATAAGGCTTTTCTCCGCCACGCCAGTCAAACTCCTGTAAGCTGACCATCCAGTTCCTCCTCATTCACCCCGAGGCTTTGCCAAGCGTTGCCAAATTACCCCTCCGGGAAGGAAAGGTGTCTGCCTTTGCAGTTGCTGCATCCTTCTTTGCCTCCCCTTTTTGTGCTACACCTGCTGGGAAGCCCATGGTCTCCAGTGGAGCCATACCCTCACCCGGGGCTCCACTGGTTCAAGCACAGCCCCGGCTGGTAAAGAAGCCTTTACGGGCTCCTGGGGTGTGACAGGCCTGTATCATACCCTGCATCACCCCGATCCACAGCTCCTCCAGAGTGTCCAAGTCAGGCCTTACGGGGCTCGGGGCTCGGCTTTTGTACTCGCAGCAGCCCACGGCCACACAGATGGGCCGGTGCCTCCTGGACCTCTGTCCAGGGCATCCTTTCTCCCTTATCTCTGACACGCTCACAGGCTTCCAACTTCCCGATTCTTAGGCTCAGCCCTTGCTCCCCTAACGCCTCATCATCAGGCAGGGCTCAGAGAAGTGCCCCTGCCTTTGGCCAAGGCACTCCTCTTGTCGCCACGATTCGCGTAGCCTCCTCGTGTGAAAAAGGAGTACACGGCTCTCAAGTCCTGAGCACCTGTACCACACAGGCCATGCTCCTTCTTGGTTCTTCCAAACCTCCTCCTTTCTGGCCATGTCCCCGTTCCTGCCATGGTGGCTTGTGCCTGGCAACTGGTGCTCTGCTTCCCCGCTCTGCAGGTCTTGTCCTCCTAATAACCACCACAGCTACCTCCTTCACTGCCCTGGCCTCTTGTATCAGAGGGCTTTCCTCACCCTCGGAATCCCAAACATCCCCATCCCACGTCTCCAGGTCCCAGGCACTTTCACTCAATGCTGCTGCTTCTCTCTGCTCTAAGCCTTTTCCCAGACACAGCACTGCAGCCAGGCACCGCACCATGGCGCTGGTGCCTCCTTAGGAGCCCTGCCCCAATTGTTTTGTGCCGTTTGTAAACGCTGCTCTTTTCCTTGCCCCACAGCTTCTGCAGCACTGGCCAGATCAAACAACAGCTGCTGGCAAGCAGAGCACTTCCTCTCTGCCTTTGGTTGATGCAAAGAAAGGCCATTTTCGCAATGGCTTTCACCACTGATGAGAGGGGCAGCTTGCTTAATGAGTAAGTCAGTCATCCCCAGCATCCCCTCCGTGCTCTCACAGAGCTTGCCCCAACAAACCTCGGCTTCTCGGGCCAGAGGACACGTCCACTCCTTTTGCTCCTTGCTTTTTCCTCCCTCCTTGAAGAGGGGCTTTTCACCCTTCCCAACAAGGTCCTCCTCCCTGGCCCAGGGGGCACCCTTACTTCCCCACACTTCAGCAAGGCCGCCTGGGCACCTCTGTGGCAGATGGCTCTTGGCTAATCCTGCTCAGACCCACAGGAGGCAGTAGGGACGGCTTAGCTCCCAGGCGTCATCGGCCGTGGGGAATATCCCCAACTCACCTGTCTGATGCCTGAGGTAGTGACAACTAAACTGTCCCCAAGCATTACATCCTGCTAGTAGGATTGCTACCCTTTCCACGTTAGGACGCAGACTAGAAACCTGGAGGTTTTCAAACAGAGGTGCATAGGCGATACAAGGTTTGAGAAGACCAGTTTCTCTGTCATCCGCCTACTTCTTCCAACAAGCCAGTCAGCTTGCAGCTAAGACCTCATCTACCTAGTTCCTTGGCAGGCACGTGTCCCTCTGTCTTCTGGGCTCTGGAGAGCTGGTCTCCCTTTGAATTCTTGGCCCTTGCTAACTGGCTCCATAGCAGTTGGAGAGCTGGCTTTCAGCCCTCAGAGCTTGAAGGCAGCACTCTTGCCATGTCAGTCACTAGCAAGAGCCCAGCAGCTCCTCTGCTAAGCACCTGGCAGGGCCCCAAGTGCCCTAGCAGGCCTTAACAGTGCTGACCATCCTCACCTGGGGCCTGCACCAGCACACCCCCCCTCACCTCACCCCACAGGTGTCCATGGGCCCAGAAGCCCTATTTAAGCTTGGGCCTGGGCCTGGAGCCCCTGCCTGAGCTCTGTTGGAGAGCTGTTGCTCTTCAGCTCAGCCAGGGCCCTCCCTGGCCAAGCGCCCTGGTGGCCCAGAGCCTGCTCTGGGGACTGACCTTCTGCCTTCTTCTCCTGGTGCTGCCTTGTCATCTTGGGCCTGCCTGGCAGTCACTGGGCCTGACCCTGACCCTGACCCTGACCCTGACCTGCTCTTGTGGCTTCCCCTTGGACCTGCCTCGTCGTCCTGAACTTGCCTCATGCTCTGCACTCTTATTGGAGCTGGCCATGATCTCTGGGCCTGTCCTGCTTGGGTGCTGTGGGACAGGGCCCTTGCTGCTGATGCCCTGGCCCTGCATTTGCCTCCTGGCTCCCCATCCTTAAGGAGCAGCTGGCCCTTCCCGGTCCCAGACGCACCCTAGGATGCCAGTGGAGAAGTCTCTTGATGAGACTTGGGAGGTGCCCTCACCAAGGGCCTTACTCAGAGCACGGCTGCTGTGACAGGTGTCTTGGAGTCACCTTGAACGACTGAGCGCACAGACCGCTCGTCCTCCTTTTGGGCTGTGATGTTCTGCTGAGACGCAGCAGAAGCCTGGCATGGAGGGGTTGTGTTCTGGTGCCTCGGGCCCTGTATGCAGGGAGGGGGCCTTCTGTGAAGCCCCCACCTGGAGGGTCTCTCTCAGCATGGTGAGCTGGTGTGTACAGGAAACTCCAGTCTGAGGTACATCTGCGCCAAGGTAAAAGGAGTGACTGACTGACTGACTGACTGACTGATGGAAGTGTAATGTGCCATTAACTTCCATCCCAAAGCAAAAGATGGGGAGTTTTACAGGAGGAAGAGCTTACTTAGCTGCAGCCTAACAAGGCCTCGTGCACTGGAAACACTGGTAAGCACCACAGGAGAAGGACCACGAATACCTTCGGTATACGAGCTAGGAAAACCAACGACAACCACCATCCAACAGCCTTCTCATTTACGGCCCAGGCAAGCCTCAGGGCGAGCAACGAGGGATGCGCCTCAGGGCGCGGCGCGGCGCGGCCGCAGCCCTCCCGCTCGGGGGCACAAGGGAGCGCGGCCGGCAGAGGCGCGGTACTTGCCGCCAGCAGCGTAGCGGTGGCTGCGAGCTGCGGGCGGCTCCTTGACGGCGCGCCTCATCCCGGAGACCCGCCTCGGGGAGAGAAGAGAGAGAAAGCCGGCCCGGGCTGCGCCCGCCCCACCGCCGCGCGGCTCCGCGCCAGGAACGGACGCCCAACGGCTGCGCGCTCCTCGCCGCCGCCGCCGCCGCCGCCGCCGCCCAGCTCCCTCCCGACCGCTCCGCGCACCGGCGGAACCGGCCGGCCGCGCGCGAAGCCGCCCCAGCGGCCCGCCGTCCCCATGGCAACGGCGGCGGCGGCTCGGGGCTCTTCGCCACCACCCCCCGCCCCGCCCGCAAGGGGGCGTGGCCTGCAGCCCCCACGCCCCGAACCCGCGGCGGGATAGGCGGGTGGGGAAGGCGCGGAAGCTGCGTCCCCTGCCGCTTGCCGTCGCCGCCGTTTTGCCGGGTGCCGTCGCCGCGGTAGCGGTGAGGGTTGAAGCATGGCGCAGCCCGTCTGATGCCCTGCTCAGCTGGTCCGCAGTTCGGCGTGGGCTCGGGGCGTGTACTCAGCGGGGGCTGTGCTCAGGGGTGCGGGCTGCCTGCCCTCGCGGCATCCTGGCCGGGCTGGGGTCGGCTGTGCAGGCCCCGCAGAAGCGATGCCGCCAGCCACGCCGGGATTTATGCTCCCGTCGAGCCGCGTGAGGTTTGGTGCCTCCGCCGTTGCTGCGGCGTAGCACAAGCCGGCCAGAACAGTGCTTTTGCTCTGTGTGATGCACTCTTTCTAGGCGAGCAGGTGAGGAGTGAGGAGCTGAACCTCCAAGTTCACCTTGGCTGGCCTTGTAAGGGGGGCTGGCTTGCGCCCGGTGGCCCGTTCCTTTTCCTGCTAAGGGCCGCTCTTTTCTGTCTTCCTTCCCAGGACGTGCAAAAGCTAATCGATGAAGCATGGGAGAAGCTGGAAGGTGGTAACCAAGGCCAGACGCTGGATTGTGCCCACAAATCGTCAGGTGCGGCTACGGCACATGAACAACCGAGGCAGGGCGCCTTCCAAAGCGCCTCCTGTCTAGCTGGACAAGGTTTGCATTGGAACGTCCCCAGTGGCAGGAGAGACAGGGTAAAAAGTTGAGGGCTGCCGCCTGCTCAAAAGGCATGATGTGACTGACGGGGTGTGTGATGTGGCAAACCACATATGAAAGACCTCAAGCCTAGGTGTCCTTGTTTGCTAGCAGAGGGCTGTGTTAGCTTTCATTTTCCACAGCCTATTGGGAGAGTTCAGTGAATCACTGCTGTGCGTTCCAGGGGGCTCATGCAAGGAAGACAGAGGGGGCTATCACTGCTGGAGATCTAGGAATATGTAGTAGCACCTCTCAAGTTGACACAGCCACAACACACATGGTTCATAGGACCCTCTGGACAGATGAAATGCTTATATCCAGATATATATCCAGATATATGTCCTTCCTCCAGGGAAGACAGTACTTTATCATTGCATTTGTGTTAAATTTTCAGGGGCTGCTGTCCTGCTTTCAATGACTTCTGTCTTCTTCCGGAATACCGAAGAAAACTCTGCTGGGCTGGGCTCCCATTGTTGGGTGAGATGAAGTTTCCTGAGGGCAGCCAAGGTGGGGTTCACTAATCCAGTGTTAGGGGTTTCCCTTACCCTTGCCTCTGTTTCTGCATTGCTCTTGCAGGTACCTACTTGCTTCTTGTGTCTCCCTACAGGGGAGTATTTCCTCTGCAAACCTGCCTCAGGTCCTCAGTGCTGAGTGGCTTCTAACAGGGGAACTTGGTCAGGCAGGGTTTGCCTTCCCAGTCCTTGTGAAGACTGTTGGTATTATTACATTGAAGGTAAAGGAGCATGGGGCCTCGAGAGGCCTGAGGTGTGAGCGATGTGGGGCTCCAAGTGAGCACAGGTGGGCACTGGCAGCCAGCACTGTTGACTTGCCTCAAATTTAATTTGCCAGACTGTCCTGCCATGGCAACAAAACTCTTTTGCTGACTCTGTGAATTGTTACTTTCTGGGGGGGAAGGGAAAAAATAAAGTCTTCCCTTTTCCATAGGGAAATGGGGGGCTGACTGCAGTCCCTAGAGATCCCATGAGGTAGCAAAAAAAGCGAGATTCAGATATGCTCCCTTCCCCTCCTCTAAACACGTCTCCTATCCTCTGCAGTCAAGAGCCTGCTGCCCAGAGCAACAACTAGAAAAAAAAGTGCAGGCCCAGCCCTTCTCTTATGCCACTGTGCCTTCTTCGGGCTACAGGAAAAAAGCTGCTGCCGCCACCATGAAGCTGAGCCGCCGGCAGAGAACTGCTGACTGTACGTGGTTGCTCGCTTCAGTTGGCTCTGCAGGCCCTGGTGGTGCAGAGTGTCAAAAGCAGGGACTAGACAAGGCTGCTGGTGGCTCCCAAATCACTCCCTCCTCCCTGGGACTTCAGAGAGTTTAATACTTGGGAGGAGATGTTGTGATTTCTGAGGGCTGCCTCTCTGCAGAGGAAGAGAGCAGCTTCTGTGTCCTGTCAGGTTGAGCTTGGCCTGGAAATACGGCGCTGCCTTGTCTACTGTGATGTCACTGCCTGCCGTTGACATCACAAGCCGTCGCTGCTGTGTGAGGTAGCAAGAGCAGGGCGGCAGCTCCGGGCTGCCCCTGCCGCTTGGTCACTCCCTGTCGTGGAGGCAAGGAGGTCGGAGCGCTTTTGGCCCATGCCCACGCAAACAGGGTGTTTGGCAACTGCAGCTCTGCAAGGATGTTCAGAAATCACGGCCAAGACCTACGCTGGTATGGAGGTGCTTCTTCGGGGAGTTCTAGAGATCCCCCTCTCTTCTCCCCAAGTGCCGTTTGCAGCTAATCAGCCCGGCGCTGGGGGACGGACTGGGGAAGAACACAAGGACAGCCTCCGAGCTCAGTGTAAAGGTGGCTGAAGGCAACAGCAGGTAGCACGTGTCCTGTGTGCCTGAGCCCCTTTCTTTCTTGTAGGCAATCTGCGAGCCAAGGGCCTGTTCTCCAGAGCACCGGAGTCCGCAGGCAGGACCAAGGCCAGCTCCAGCATCCTGGCAAAAGTAAGCTGACACGATTCTTCAGTACAGCTCTCTCTGCTTGTTACCATTTACAGTGTGGCTTGTTTGCATGGAAGGAGAAGGCTGTTGTCCAATGGCAGTGAGAAAAACCGGCTCAAATACAACTGCATTACGAGAGCTGTTGCTTCTGCATGGCTCAGCCATCCAAAGGCAGGAAATGCAACGTGGAGGCTTTATGCGACCATATAAGCCTTTTTTCTGAAATGTGCAAAGACTCAGTGGTTGCCTGCTGTTTTTCATGTGCAGGTTTCCTCGTCCAGGTCAAACTCGCTCTATACTTTCTCCAGCTGGTGAAGAGCTTTTCAGCCCCCAGTTGTTTCAAACTCTTGTCAGAGGCAGAGCAAGAGCTCCCAGAAGCCCGGCCTTAGGCTCTGCCTCAAGGTCCTGGGGACCAGGAAAGGCAGCTCTGCCTATGACCTAAGAGGCCGACCCTCTGTAGCCCTAAAGGGAGATATGACCTGATTAAGGAGTGATTTTTGGACTGGAGGGAATTCATTTCCCGTCCCCTGTCCTGCTTGCAGCTGCAGAGCAACTGACAGAAGCGGGAGCAAGTCACAGAAACGGGAGGATGCCTCCTGTCCTCTGCCAACACAAAGAGGACGAGTAGAAGCCCTAACCTAGAATTACACACGAGCTCACTGGACTTTTTCCATCTTGCCTCTTTCTCAGGAGTTTTCTGGCTCATCTGGCATTTCATCCTGCTGAGCGTAACGTTTCCTCAGCGCTTTGTGCTCCACGTTTTGGGCACTATTGCAAGGTAAAGCTGAGGCAGCACCTTTTCTTGAGAGTGGGGGGAGAACAGTCTCGGCACAAGTACCGACTGGATGGTGGGCAGGAGAAGCGGGTGTGAATTATGTCCTTTGCGTCTCCAAAGAATCGCCTCTACTCCCTTAGGCAGGAAGTACGGCCCTAGCTTTTGTTGGCACTGCTTCTCCTGGTCTGGAGTTAATCCTCCATCCCTAGCTCCCCTATGCCAATCCTCACCCTCCCAAATGCCCCACTGCCACAGTGGCTGAAAACTTGACCACTGACTGGAGCTCGTGCGCGAGCAGGCCACTTCCCAAGTCAGTAACGCCAGGTGCAAGAGCTGCAGTTGCTACTGCTGCTCTGGAGCCTGCTTAGGGCCTGCACAGCTGCAGCCAGCTTCACCCTTCTTTTCCTCCATGCTCCTCCACAGGCAAAAGAAGGCTCGGAAGACAGTTCTCCTGGTGCTGCTTGCTCTGTTTGCCTCCCTTCTTGGTGAGTGTCTGTAGAGCCCCGAAGTCACGGTGGTTCTTTACGAGAGACCCCGTGCTTGCTTCTGCTTGGGTCCATGTAGACGGCTGTGGCCAGAGGAGCCCAACTAGGAGCAGGAAGGCCCTGAGAGAGGGCTGCCCCGCTTCCACGTGCCTCAGAGCAACGGGGGTGGGCACAGGGTGACTTGCTTTTCCCCGGAGCTGAAGCTAAGTCTCCTAAGCCTGGGGAGCGGCAGTGGCTAGCCTGCTTGCCCCAGGAAGTGGGGAAGCTTCCTTCAGGAGAGAGCAGCATGTCCCGGGGAAGGAATCTTCATCTCTTCAGAGGCCCCTCTTCCATCATCCTCTCTTCCCGAGAAGAAGAGAGGAGACACAATGATGGCATCTGTGCCTGACCCTCAGAGTGCAGCAGGCAGCCCTATGGAGGGAGGCAGCTGGTTAAGGTTTCATGAGGTGCTAACAAAGCCTGGGAGATCCCCGTGCTGGCTTGTCACCCTTCCCAAGCAGTCTCCAGCCGCAGGAGCACTTGCAGCCTGTCTTTTGCTGGCACACCAACTCACGCACAGCTTCCTAACATCAGCTGGGTGTCAGCATGCCTGAAGGACTGGAGCCCTACTTGCACACAGCTCTTCTGGCATGAGCAAGTTCGAAGTGTAAAGAGAGCTTTGGTTTGTGACCAACAGGTGTTTACCACGTGGGGCTGCTGGATGAAGGAAGCATCCGGACGACCGCAGCAGCAGCGAGGGCCTACATCTTCTCCTCCTTTCAACCTGTCTGTCAGCAGGTGACATTCTGGGTGCCTCAAATCCAGGCTGCTTCTGCCAGTCTTAACCCAAGGGCATCAAGGGTGGCTTTGTTAAAAGGCCCTTTCTTGCGGGGGCTAGCGCAAGGTCCACGAGCCACCATTGCCAGGTCTGTCAGGTGAAGGTAAACTGCCCAAACACCAGTGCCTTAACATGAAGCTCCTGGTATAGGGCACAGCTGAAAATGGACCGCTGTTATGCACGTGGTTACCTCAAAGTACTGGGTTGTTTCTGAAATCTTGAGTCTTTTGGTCTGGCTCATTCTTTGCCCAGCCGTTCAACACAGCAACCACTAAAAAGTGTGTCTGTGTGTGTTGTCTGTGTGTGTGTGCACGTGCACATGCCTAATAAAGCCAGCAGCTTTATAGTAATAGAGCCTTTCATGGTGGTCTTAAGAAAGGAACTGTAATGACAGCACACCTTGAAATGGAGCAATAACCAGTGTGGTACTGGCCCAGCTCTCCAGGAACAGAGGAAATTCAAGGACTATGCACAAAGGCATGTGGTGTAGGCATCTCTTGAGCTGTCAAGTCAGTGGCCGACAAATGGTAGAAGGCTTTTTAAGAATCGATCCGTTGGATTCAAGGAAATGTCGGTGCTTCTCGAATAGCACAATAGCCAGTGTGACTTGTGTTCTCTTGCCTGGCAGTCTCTCGGGATAATTTCCCAGTGCATGCTAGCGGAGTAGCTGGGTCCCCGGAGGCATGGGGTCTGTGCCTGTTTGCTTCCCGTTGCTGTAAAGGCCATACCATTGCCCCACACCTTCCTTTCTGCAGCAGGTCTGTTGGTGTTTGAACTGAACGTTCCCTTACTTGTCCCCATAGGAGGAGTTTCCTCTCTCTGGCGTGCACGTGAAGACGCAGAGGTAAAAATGATTTCCTCTTGGCTAGATGATGCTTTAGAGGAGCTCCAGGCCTGTCTCACACAAACTTCACACGACACAATTCCCAGGGCTCTTCCCACTGCCCTGCCTGCCTCTCTGCTTTTCCTTTCTCCCTAGTGGGCAGCTATATCTCCATGTCCCTTCGAGGCCTGGAGCAACCCCTCCATGAGCCTGTTAGCTAGGGCAGGGCTGTTGGAAGCTCCACCTTTCCGCTGCTGGAGAAGGGGCATAGGGGTAGGCCCCATCCTGCAGCTGCTTCTCACACTCTCAGCCACTGGCTGGAGTCCAGCCACTTGATGCTCCCAGGCACCTCGAGGGAGATTTGTTGCCTCTCTCCCATTCCCATGGCATAGCACCAGCCCGCAAGAACGGTGGTCTCTGTCTCTGTGGCGCACTTTTTCCAGGCAAGCGGATGAGGTATTAGGAGCAACACTTAGCGAAATCCAGACCCTCCAAGGAGAGCTGCGTGAGCTCCAGGAAGTCCTCCACGCTCTGAGATGGAGCGCAAAGGACGTTGCCCGGCGTGCTCTCAACGAAGCCCTGAAGCAGACTGAGGGCATGACAGCGTGGGTAAGAGACCATTGCAGAAGGCTCTCCTCAGAGATTTTTCTTCCCCGCCCCGGCACGTATCCTAGTAGAGTTCCCTGCCACAGCTAACAGAAAGGCTCGGAGCACTGGAGTGAGCAGCCCCGCCACTCTGATACTGGTCAATGGGAGCCAAGCAAACCTGGGAGCTTTTCAGGGAATTCCCAAGCTCCTTAGGCCAGAGTGCAACAGCCAAGTTCACCTTAGCTGGCCCAGGAAGGGAGCTGGGATGTGCCCCTTTGCCTCTAATAGCTGCTCTCTTTTCTGTGTCTTCCCAGCATGTTCAAAAGTTAATCGAGGAAGCACTGGAGAAGCTGGAATATAACCAAGTCCAGATGCCGGATTTGGCCCGCAAATCATCAGGTGCGGCTACAGCACGGGAACAACCAAGACAGGGCACCTCCTCTCTGTGCTTCAGCCTGTGTTAGCTTTCCTTTGCCACGGCCCATTAGCATAGCTCCATGAGCCACTGCTGTGTGTTCCAGGGGGGCTCACGCAAGGAAGACAGAGGGGAACGTCCCTGCTGGAGATCTAGGAATACCTAGTAGCATTTTTCAAGTTGACAGTGCAGTGGGAACAGGCGTCACCGTGGCAGTGTTCATTAGGACACAGCTATGTCCGCATGCCTTGATTCCTCCTCCGGGAGCACTAATTGGAATCCATGGAAGTAACAGTGGAGGGAAAGGAGGCAGGTACCAGGGCTGCGACGGTTCCCGTACAAGATGGCTGTTCAATAAATCCTTTTCTTTCCGAGTCTCTCCGGAGTTCATCCATGTCAGGAATTGAAATAACTGTCACAGGGGAGTGTCTCTGCTGCTTGTCTGAGGACAGGTCCACAGCCTACGGGGTTCATGAGATCCTCCGGAGAGATCACAGCCTTATAAACAGATGCAGTCCTCCAGGGAAGACTGGACTTGATCAGTGCATTCTTGTTTCAGGGGCTACCATCATTCATTCCAAGACTTCTGCCTCCTTCCGCGACACCAAAGGAATACTCTTCTGGGCTGGGCTCCCCTTGCTGCACTCCATGAAGTCTCCTGAGGTTATCCTTGAGGTAGGGACACCAAGAAACAGAGAGCAACCAAGCTGGGAGGGGAGAACCAAACCCACTGTGGAGAGTGTCCCTTTCCCACATGAACAGCGTGCACTGTTCTTCCTTCAGCCTGAAAATCATCCGGGAAACTGCTGGTCTTTCCCCGGGAGTCAGGGTCACGTCTTCATCAAGCTGCCCAAAGCAGTCTTTCCACGAGCTGTTACGCTGGAACATATTTCAGCGAGAGTGTCCCCTGGAGAAAACATCTCCAGTGCTCCGAAAGACTTTGCTGTCTATGTAAGTGCTTCCTCTAGAGTCGGGGGGGTTGTGAAGAGCATTTCTAAGCATGGCAGGGTGGCAGCGGGCAGGTGAATACAGGTCCCGCAACGCTGGGAGGATTCTCTCTGGCCTGCGACTTCCTCCGAGCCTGGAGGAGAAACAAACTCCTTTGAGTTACTCCATTTCCATCACACGCCTTTCCTTTGCGGTGTAGCCTCAGAGCAAAGCTTCCCATTTCCGGGGCCGCGCAGTGCTAAATGAGCCCTGAGTTGCAGGAGCTGGCACACTGGCTCTGCCACCACTCCTCCCAAATAATCCCCCTGCCCCTACTTCCTTTCTCCTCCTTGGTGCCAATTCTCTTTCCTGCGCACCCAAAGCTGCTCTTCCCAACACTCCCACCTCGGCCTAATTCTGGCCGCTTCAGTAGTTGCCCTAGGGAAGCTGAGTCTTCCCGCTGTGTACCTCCCTCTCTTCTTTTCTCCACCCCTGCCTTTCCGTAGGGGATGAAGGCGGAAAATGAGGAGCAGGGGCTGTTCCTAGGAGAGTTCACGTACGTGGCTGCAGAACATCCCTTCCAGACTTTCCAGCTGAAGGTACAGTGAGGAAGAGGCATGAGAAGTGTACGGGGGGAGGAGGAGGAGGAGGAGAAGTGTAGCTGGCAGGGGAGAAGCTCTAAGTAGTCGAAGGCCAGGGAGGAAAAGACAGCTCATCTCTTCTCATTTCAGAACGAGCGCTCTGACTCCATAGAGTACGTGAAGCTGAAGGTGCTGAGCAACTGGGGCCACCCGGAATACACATGCGTCTATCGAGTCAGGGTCCACGGTGACGCGGTACCCAATGAAGAGGACCCAGCATGGCGCTCTGCTGGAAACAACAGAGTACCCTGATTAAAGCTCGCAAGATTTGAGCAGCAGTGGTGATGGGCTACTGTGTGTGCCTTTCCTGCCTCCTTTCAATCCAGACTGCTCTGTCCTTGACAGCACCTCTTGAGATTGTTCTTGGCACTCTCATCGACTCGTTCCCATGCTTAAAGTGTCACCTGCAGGACGGGCTAGGCCTTCCCCCGTCCGTCCAGCATTTTTCTCACACCGCAATGGGCTATTGCTGGAGAAGGGGCAAGCCGGTGAGGAAAGCGGGGAAACCAAGAGAGCTTTCCTTTAAATGGAAAGGCAGAAATCCTCTTTGACTCGGAGGACAGTGGCAGAGCAAAGCAGCAGTTTGTCAGGCCAGTACAGCAAGCCACTGCTGTCCCTGGTTCCTTATGCCTTGCATGACTTGATGCCTGTTGGCTGCAGGAGGAGGCTCCCGCTGCATGCGGGCAAGCACTCTCCTCGTGTGGCTCCCCATCCTCCACTCAGCGTGGCTTTTACGGACAGGCTGGATGGGGCTGTTCCCCCAGCTTTTGGCCTCTTCTATCATCCCTCTCCCCCCCTTCAGCAGACCTTGTGGTCTCCCCTCCAGGCCCTTTTCTGTGCTGGTACAGGGGCTGGAAGATGGGGTCTCTGGCTGGCATCACCTCCTACGCTTTGTTCAGCATGTTTGGCTGATTTTCCTGGGACTAGGGGACCCTGACAGTCTAAGAAGGTGGCTTCTGATCCTGTGTGTATCAGCAGAGCAGTTTTCTGTTCCCACGCCCCTCGTCGTGTACATCGCACCTCCAAGTAACCCCTTTCCCCGTGCCCCGTGTCAGCGTGGTGGCGGTGGGTCTTCCTGGCACCAGGGCTTGGGACTCCGAGTGCTGGGAGGTTGTGCAGGACGCGCGTAGGTTTTCCTCTGTGGCAGGAGGAGCTGGTGTTTTCCCACCTCCTCTGATTTCCTCCCCTTTCCTCATAAGGCTTTTCTCCGCCACGCCAGTCAAACTCCTGTAAGCTGACCATCCAGTTCCTCCTCATTCACCCCGAGGCTTTGCCAAGCGTTGCCAAATTACCCCTCCGGGAAGGAAAGGTGTCTGCCTTTGCAGTTGCTGCATCCTTCTTTGCCTCCCCTTTTTGTGCTACACCTGCTGGGAAGCCCATGGTCTCCAGTGGAGCCATACCCTCACCCGGGGCTCCACTGGTTCAAGCACAGCCCCGGCTGGTAAAGAAGCCTTTACGGGCTCCTGGGGTGTGACAGGCCTGTATCATACCCTGCATCACCCTGATCCACAGCTCCTCCAGAGTGTCCAAGTCAGGCCTTACAGGGCTCGGGGCTCGGCTTTTGTACTCGCAGCAGCCCACGGCCACACAGATGGGCCGGTGCCTCCTGGACCTCTGTCCAGGGCATCCTTTCTCCCTTATCTCTGACACGCTCACAGGCTTCCAACTTCCCGATTCTTAGGCTCAGCCCTTGCTCCCCTAACGCCTCATCATCAGGCAGGGCTCAGAGAAGTGCCCCTGCCTTTGGCCAAGGCACTCCTCTTGTCGCCACGATTCGCGTAGCCTCCTCGTGTGAAAAAGGAGTACACGGCTCTCAAGTCCTGAGCACCTGTACCACACAGGCCATGCTCCTTCTTGGTTCTTCCAAACCTCCTCCTTTCTGGCCATGTCCCCGTTCCTGCCATGGTGGCTTGTGCCTGGCAACTGGTGCTCTGCTTCCCCGCTCTGCAGGTCTTGTCCTCCTAATAACCACCACAGCTACCTCCTTCACTGCCCTGGCCTCTTGTATCAGAGGGCTTTCCTCACCCTCGGAATCCCAAACATCCCCATCCCACGTCTCCAGGTCCCAGGCACTTTCACTCAATGCTGCTGCTTCTCTCTGCTCTAAGCCTTTTCCCAGACACAGCACTGCAGCCAGGCACCGCACCATGGCGCTGGTGCCTCCTTAGGAGCCCTGCCCCAATTGTTTTGTGCCGTTTGTAAACGCTGCTCTTTTCCTTGCCCCACAGCTTCTGCAGCACTGGCCAGATCAAACAACAGCTGCTGGCAAGCAGAGCACTTCCTCTCTGCCTTTGGTTGATGCAAAGAAAGGCCATTTTCGCAATGGCTTTCACCACTGATGAGAGGGGCAGCTTGCTTAATGAGTAAGTCAGTCATCCCCAGCATCCCCTCCGTGCTCTCACAGAGCTTGCCCCAACAAACCTCGGCTTCTCGGGCCAGAGGACACGTCCACTCCTTTTGCTCCTTGCTTTTTCCTCCCTCCTTGAAGAGGGGCTTTTCACCCTTCCCAACAAGGTCCTCCTCCCTGGCCCAGGGGGCACCCTTACTTCCCCACACTTCAGCAAGGCCGCCTGGGCACCTCTGTGGCAGATGGCTCTTGGCTAATCCTGCTCAGACCCACAGGAGGCAGTAGGGACGGCTTAGCTCCCAGGCGTCATCGGCCGTGGGGAATATCCCCAACTCACCTGTCTGATGCCTGAGGTAGTGACAACTAAACTGTCCCCAAGCATTACATCCTGCTAGTAGGATTGCTACCCTTTCCACGTTAGGACGCAGACTAGAAACCTGGAGGTTTTCAAACAGAGGTGCATAGGCGATACAAGGTTTGAGAAGACCAGTTTCTCTGTCATCCGCCTACTTCTTCCAACAAGCCAGTCAGCTTGCAGCTAAGACCTCATCTACCTAGTTCCTTGGCAGGCACGTGTCCCTCTGTCTTCTGGGCTCTGGAGAGCTGGTCTCCCTTTGAATTCTTGGCCCTTGCTAACTGGCTCCATAGCAGTTGGAGAGCTGGCTTTCAGCCCTCAGAGCTTGAAGGCAGCACTCTTGCCATGTCAGTCACTAGCAAGAGCCCAGCAGCTCCTCTGCTAAGCACCTGGCAGGGCCCCAAGTGCCCTAGCAGGCCTTAACAGTGCTGACCATCCTCACCTGGGGCCTGCACCAGCACACCCCCCCTCACCTCACCCCACAGGTGTCCATGGGCCCAGAAGCCCTATTTAAGCTTGGGCCTGGGCCTGGGCCTGGAGCCCCTGCCTGAGCTCTGTTGGAGCGCTGTTGCTCTTCAGCTCAGCCAGGGCCCTCCCTGGCCAAGCGCCCTGGTGGCCCAGAGCCTGCTCTGGGGACTGACCTTCTGCCTTCTTCTCCTGGTGCTGCCTTGTCATCTTGGGCCTGCCTGGCAGTCACTGGGCCTGACCCTGACCCTGACCCTGACCCTGACCTGCTCTTGTGGCTTCCCCTTGGACCTGCCTCGTCGTCCTGAACTTGCCTCATGCTCTGCACTCTTATTGGAGCTGGCCATGATCTCTGGGCCTGTCCTGCTTGGGTGCTGTGGGACAGGGCCCTTGCTGCTGATGCCCTGGCCCTGCATTTGCCTCCTGGCTCCCCATCCTTAAGGAGCAGCTGGCCCTTCCCGGTCCCAGACGCACCCTAGGATGCCAGTGGAGAAGTCTCTTGATGAGACTTGGGAGGTGCCCTCACCAAGGACCTTACTCAGAGCACGGCTGCTGTGACAGGTGTCTTGGAGTCACCTTGAACGACTGAGCGCACAGACCGCTCGTCCTCCTTTTGGGCTGTGATGTTCTGCTGAGACGCGGTATTGGAGCCTGGCATGGAGGGGTTGTGTTCTGGTGCCTCGGGCCCTGTATGCAGGGAGGGGGCCTTCTGTGAAGCCCCCACCTGGAGGGTCTCTCTCAGCATGGTGAGCTGGTGTGTACAGGAAACTCCAGTCTGAGGTACATCTGCGCCAAGGTAAAAGGAGTGACTGACTGACTGACTGACTGACTGATGGAAGTGTAATGTGCCATTAACTTCCATCCCAAAGCAAAAGATGGGGAGTTTTACAGGAGGAAGAGCTTACTTAGCTGCAGCCTAACAAGGCCTCGTGCACTGGAAACACTGGTAAGCACCACAGGAGAAGGACCACGAATACCTTCGGTATACGAGCTAGGAAAACCAACGACAACCACCATCCAACAGCCTTCTCATTTACGGCCCAGGCAAGCCTCAGGGCGAGCAACGAGGGATGCGCCTCAGGGCGCGGCGCGGCGCGGCGCGGCGCGGCCGCAGCCCTCCCGCTCGGGGGCACAAGGGAGCGCGGCCGGCAGAGGCGCGGTACTTGCCGCCAGCAGCGTAGCGGTGGCTGCGAGCTGCGGGCGGCTCCTTGACGGCGCGCCTCATCCCGGAGACCCGCCTCGGGGAGAGAAGAGAGAGAAAGCCGGCCCGGGCTGCGCCCGCCCCACCGCCGCGCGGCTCCGCGCCAGGAACGGACGCCCAACGGCTGCGCGCTCCTCGCCGCCGCCGCCGCCGCCGCCGCCCAGCTCCCTCCCGACCGCTCCGCGCACCGGCGGAACCGGCCGGCCGCGCGCGAAGCCGCCCCAGCGGCCCGCCGTCCCCATGGCAACGGCGGCGGCGGCTCGGGGCTCTTCGCCACCACCCCCCGCCCCGCCCGCAAGGGGGCGTGGCCTGCAGCCCCCACGCCCCGAACCCGCGGCGGGATAGGCGGGTGGGGAAGGCGCGGAAGCTGCGTCCCCTGCCGCTTGCCGTCGCCGCCGTTTTGCCGGGTGCCGTCGCCGCGGTAGCGGTGAGGGTTGAAGCATGGCGCAGCCCGTCTGATGCCCTGCTCAGCTGGTCCGCAGTTCGGCGTGGGCTCGGGGCGTGTACTCAGCGGGGGCTGTGCTCAGGGGTGCGGGCTGCCTGCCCTCGCGGCATCCTGGCCGGGCTGGGGTCGGCTGTGCAGGCCCCGCAGAAGCGATGCCGCCAGCCACGCCGGGATTTATGCTCCCGTCGAGCCGCGTGAGGTTTGGTGCCTCCGCCGTTGCTGCGGCGTAGCACAAGCCGGCCAGAACAGTGCTTTTGCTCTGTGTGATGCACTCTTTCTAGGCGAGCAGGTGAGGAGTGAGGAGCTGAACCTCCAAGTTCACCTTGGCTGGCCTTGTAAGGGGGGCTGGCTTGCGCCCGGTGGCCCGTTCCTTTTCCTGCTAAGGGCCGCTCTTTTCTGTCTTCCTTCCCAGGACGTGCAAAAGCTAATCGATGAAGCATGGGAGAAGCTGGAAGGTGGTAACCAAGGCCAGACGCTGGATTGTGCCCACAAATCGTCAGGTGCGGCTACGGCACATGAACAACCGAGGCAGGGCGCCTTCCAAAGCGCCTCCTGTCTAGCTGGACAAGGTTTGCATTGGAACGTCCCCAGTGGCAGGAGAGACAGGGTAAAAAGTTGAGGGCTGCCGCCTGCTCAAAAGGCATGATGTGACTGACGGGGTGTGTGATGTGGCAAACCACATATGAAAGACCTCAAGCCTAGGTGTCCTTGTTTGCTAGCAGAGGGCTGTGTTAGCTTTCATTTTCCACAGCCTATTGGGAGAGTTCAGTGAATCACTGCTGTGCGTTCCAGGGGGCTCATGCAAGGAAGACAGAGGGGGCTATCACTGCTGGAGATCTAGGAATATGTAGTAGCACCTCTCAAGTTGACACAGCCACAACACACATGGTTCATAGGACCCTCTGGACAGATGAAATGCTTATATCCAGATATATATCCAGATATATGTCCTTCCTCCAGGGAAGACAGTACTTTATCATTGCATTTGTGTTAAATTTTCAGGGGCTGCTGTCCTGCTTTCAATGACTTCTGTCTTCTTCCGGAATACCGAAGAAAACTCTGCTGGGCTGGGCTCCCATTGTTGGGTGAGATGAAGTTTCCTGAGGGCAGCCAAGGTGGGGTTCACTAATCCAGTGTTAGGGGTTTCCCTTACCCTTGCCTCTGTTTCTGCATTGCTCTTGCAGGTACCTACTTGCTTCTTGTGTCTCCCTACAGGGGAGTATTTCCTCTGCAAACCTGCCTCAGGTCCTCAGTGCTGAGTGGCTTCTAACAGGGGAACTTGGTCAGGCAGGGTTTGCCTTCCCAGTCCTTGTGAAGACTGTTGGTATTATTACATTGAAGGTAAAGGAGCATGGGGCCTCGAGAGGCCTGAGGTGTGAGCGATGTGGGGCTCCAAGTGAGCACAGGTGGGCACTGGCAGCCAGCACTGTTGACTTGCCTCAAATTTAATTTGCCAGACTGTCCTGCCATGGCAACAAAACTCTTTTGCTGATTCTGTGAATTGTTACTTTCTGGGGGGGAAGGGAAAAAATAAAGTCTTCCCTTTTCCATAGGGAAATGGGGGGCTGACTGCAGTCCCTAGAGATCCCATGAGGTAGCAAAAAAAGCGAGATTCAGATATGCTCCCTTCCCCTCCTCTAAACACGTCTCCTATCCTCTGCAGTCAAGAGCCTGCTGCCCAGAGCAACAACTAGAAAAAAAAGTGCAGGCCCAGCCCTTCTCTTATGCCACTGTGCCTTCTTCGGGCTACAGGAAAAAAGCTGCTGCCGCCACCATGAAGCTGAGCCGCCGGCAGAGAACTGCTGACTGTACGTGGTTGCTCGCTTCAGTTGGCTCTGCAGGCCCTGGTGGTGCAGAGTGTCAAAAGCAGGGACTAGACAAGGCTGCTGGTGGCTCCCAAATCACTCCCTCCTCCCTGGGACTTCAGAGAGTTTAATACTTGGGAGGAGATGTTGTGATTTCTGAGGGCTGCCTCTCTGCAGAGGAAGAGAGCAGCTTCTGTGTCCTGTCAGGTTGAGCTTGGCCTGGAAATACGGCGCTGCCTTGTCTACTGTGATGTCACTGCCTGCCGTTGACATCACAAGCCGTCGCTGCTGTGTGAGGTAGCAAGAGCAGGGCGGCAGCTCCGGGCTGCCCCTGCCGCTTGGTCACTCCCTGTCGTGGAGGCAAGGAGGTCGGAGCGCTTTTGGCCCATGCCCACGCAAACAGGGTGTTTGGCAACTGCAGCTCTGCAAGGATGTTCAGAAATCACGGCCAAGACCTACGCTGGTATGGAGGTGCTTCTTCGGGGAGTTCTAGAGATCCCCCTCTCTTCTCCCCAAGTGCCGTTTGCAGCTAATCAGCCCGGCGCTGGGGGACGGACTGGGGAAGAACACAAGGACAGCCTCCGAGCTCAGTGTAAAGGTGGCTGAAGGCAACAGCAGGTAGCACGTGTCCTGTGTGCCTGAGGCCCTTTCTTTCTTGTAGGCAATCTGCGAGCCAAGGGCCTGTTCTCCAGAGCACCGGAGTCCGCAGGCAGGACCAAGGCCAGCTCCAGCATCCTGGCAAAAGTAAGCTGACACGATTCTTCAGTACAGCTCTCTCTGCTTGTTACCATTTACAGTGTGGCTTGTTTGCATGGAAGGAGAAGGCTGTTGTCCAATGGCAGTGAGAAAAACCGGCTCAAATACAACTGCATTACGAGAGCTGTTGCTTCTGCATGGCTCAGCCATCCAAAGGCAGGAAATGCAACGTGGAGGCTTTATGCGACCATATAAGCCTTTTTTCTGAAATGTGCAAAGACTCAGTGGTTGCCTGCTGTTTTTCATGTGCAGGTTTCCTCGTCCAGGTCAAACTCGCTCTATACTTTCTCCAGCTGGTGAAGAGCTTTTCAGCCCCCAGTTGTTTCAAACTCTTGTCAGAGGCAGAGCAAGAGCTCCCAGAAGCCCGGCCTTAGGCTCTGCCTCAAGGTCCTGGGGACCAGGAAAGGCAGCTCTGCCTATGACCTAAGAGGCCGACCCTCTGTAGCCCTAAAGGGAGATATGACCTGATTAAGGAGTGATTTTTGGACTGGAGGGAATTCATTTCCCGTCCCCTGTCCTGCTTGCAGCTGCAGAGCAACTGACAGAAGCGGGAGCAAGTCACAGAAACGGGAGGATGCCTCCTGTCCTCTGCCAACACAAAGAGGACGAGTAGAAGCCCTAACCTAGAATTACACACGAGCTCACTGGACTTTTTCCATCTTGCCTCTTTCTCAGGAGTTTTCTGGCTCATCTGGCATTTCATCCTGCTGAGCGTAACGTTTCCTCAGCGCTTTGTGCTCCACGTTTTGGGCACTATTGCAAGGTAAAGCTGAGGCAGCACCTTTTCTTGAGAGTGGGGGGAGAACAGTCTCGGCACAAGTACCGACTGGATGGTGGGCAGGAGAAGCGGGTGTGAATTATGTCCTTTGCGTCTCCAAAGAATCGCCTCTACTCCCTTAGGCAGGAAGTACGGCCCTAGCTTTTGTTGGCACTGCTTCTCCTGGTCTGGAGTTAATCCTCCATCCCTAGCTCCCCTATGCCAATCCTCACCCTCCCAAATGCCCCACTGCCACAGTGGCTGAAAACTTGACCACTGACTGGAGCTCGTGCGCGAGCAGGCCACTTCCCAAGTCAGTAACGCCAGGTGCAAGAGCTGCAGTTGCTACTGCTGCTCTGGAGCCTGCTTAGGGCCTGCACAGCTGCAGCCAGCTTCACCCTTCTTTTCCTCCATGCTCCTCCACAGGCAAAAGAAGGCTCGGAAGACAGTTCTCCTGGTGCTGCTTGCTCTGTTTGCCTCCCTTCTTGGTGAGTGTCTGTAGAGCCCCGAAGTCACGGTGGTTCTTTACGAGAGACCCCGTGCTTGCTTCTGCTTGGGTCCATGTAGACGGCTGTGGCCAGAGGAGCCCAACTAGGAGCAGGAAGGCCCTGAGAGAGGGCTGCCCCGCTTCCACGTGCCTCAGAGCAACGGGGGTGGGCACAGGGTGACTTGCTTTTCCCCGGAGCTGAAGCTAAGTCTCCTAAGCCTGGGGAGCGGCAGTGGCTAGCCTGCTTGCCCCAGGAAGTGGGGAAGCTTCCTTCAGGAGAGAGCAGCATGTCCCGGGGAAGGAATCTTCATCTCTTCAGAGGCCCCTCTTCCATCATCCTCTCTTCCCGAGAAGAAGAGAGGAGACACAATGATGGCATCTGTGCCTGACCCTCAGAGTGCAGCAGGCAGCCCTATGGAGGGAGGCAGCTGGTTAAGGTTTCATGAGGCGCTAACAAAGCCTGGGAGATCCCCGTGCTGGCTTGTCACCCTTCCCAAGCAGTCTCCAGCCGCAGGAGCACTTGCAGCCTGTCTTTTGCTGGCACACCAACTCACGCACAGCTTCCTAACATCAGCTGGGTGTCAGCATGCCTGAAGGACTGGAGCCCTACTTGCACACAGCTCTTCTGGCATGAGCAAGTTCGAAGTGTAAAGAGAGCTTTGGTTTGTGACCAACAGGTGTTTACCACGTGGGGCTGCTGGATGAAGGAAGCATCCGGACGACCGCAGCAGCAGCGAGGGCCTACATCTTCTCCTCCTTTCAACCTGTCTGTCAGCAGGTGACATTCTGGGTGCCTCAAATCCAGGCTGCTTCTGCCAGTCTTAACCCAAGGGCATCAAGGGTGGCTTTGTTAAAAGGCCCTTTCTTGCGGGGGCTAGCGCAAGGTCCACGAGCCACCATTGCCAGGTCTGTCAGGTGAAGGTAAACTGCCCAAACACCAGTGCCTTAACATGAAGCTCCTGGTATAGGGCACAGCTGAAAATGGACCGCTGTTATGCACGTGGTTACCTCAAAGTACTGGGTTGTTTCTGAAATCTTGAGTCTTTTGGTCTGGCTCATTCTTTGCCCAGCCGTTCAACACAGCAACCACTAAAAAGTGTGTCTGTGTGTGTTGTCTGTGTGTGTGTGCACGTGCACATGCCTAATAAAGCCAGCAGCTTTATAGTAATAGAGCCTTTCATGGTGGTCTTAAGAAAGGAACTGTAATGACAGCACACCTTGAAATGGAGCAATAACCAGTGTGGTACTGGCCCAGCTCTCCAGGAACAGAGGAAATTCAAGGACTATGCACAAAGGCATGTGGTGTAGGCATCTCTTGAGCTGTCAAGTCAGTGGCCGACAAATGGTAGAAGGCTTTTTAAGAATCGATCCGTTGGATTCAAGGAAATGTCGGTGCTTCTCGAATAGCACAATAGCCAGTGTGACTTGTGTTCTCTTGCCTGGCAGTCTCTCGGGATAATTTCCCAGTGCATGCTAGCGGAGTAGCTGGGTCCCCGGAGGCATGGGGTCTGTGCCTGTTTGCTTCCCGTTGCTGTAAAGGCCATACCATTGCCCCACACCTTCCTTTCTGCAGCAGGTCTGTTGGTGTTTGAACTGAACGTTCCCTTACTTGTCCCCATAGGAGGAGTTTCCTCTCTCTGGCGTGCACGTGAAGACGCAGAGGTAAAAATGATTTCCTCTTGGCTAGATGATGCTTTAGAGGAGCTCCAGGCCTGTCTCACACAAACTTCACACGACACAATTCCCAGGGCTCTTCCCACTGCCCTGCCTGCCTCTCTGCTTTTCCTTTCTCCCTAGTGGGCAGCTATATCTCCATGTCCCTTCGAGGCCTGGAGCAACCCCTCCATGAGCCTGTTAGCTAGGGCAGGGCTGTTGGAAGCTCCACCTTTCCGCTGCTGGAGAAGGGGCATAGGGGTAGGCCCCATCCTGCAGCTGCTTCTCACACTCTCAGCCACTGGCTGGAGTCCAGCCACTTGATGCTCCCAGGCACCTCGAGGGAGATTTGTTGCCTCTCTCCCATTCCCATGGCATAGCACCAGCCCGCAAGAACGGTGGTCTCTGTCTCTGTGGCGCACTTTTTCCAGGCAAGCGGATGAGGTATTAGGAGCAACACTTAGCGAAATCCAGACCCTCCAAGGAGAGCTGCGTGAGCTCCAGGAAGTCCTCCACGCTCTGAGATGGAGCGCAAAGGACGTTGCCCGGCGTGCTCTCAATGAAGCCCTGAAGCAGACTGAGGGCATGACAGCGTGGGTAAGAGACCATTGCAGAAGGCTCTCCTCAGAGATTTTTCTTCCCCGCCCCGGCACGTATCCTAGTAGAGTTCCCTGCCACAGCTAACAGAAAGGCTCGGAGCACTGGAGTGAGCAGCCCCGCCACTCTGATACTGGTCAATGGGAGCCAAGCAAACCTGGGAGCTTTTCAGGGAATTCCCAAGCTCCTTAGGCCAGAGTGCAACAGCCAAGTTCACCTTAGCTGGCCCAGGAAGGGAGCTGGGATGTGCCCCTTTGCCTCTAATAGCTGCTCTCTTTTCTGTGTCTTCCCAGCATGTTCAAAAGTTAATCGAGGAAGCACTGGAGAAGCTGGAATATAACCAAGTCCAGATGCCGGATTTGGCCCGCAAATCATCAGGTGCGGCTACAGCACGGGAACAACCAAGACAGGGCACCTCCTCTCTGTGCTTCAGCCTGTGTTAGCTTTCCTTTGCCACGGCCCATTAGCATAGCTCCATGAGCCACTGCTGTGTGTTCCAGGGGGGCTCACGCAAGGAAGACAGAGGGGAACGTCCCTGCTGGAGATCTAGGAATACCTAGTAGCATTTTTCAAGTTGACAGTGCAGTGGGAACAGGCGTCACCGTGGCAGTGTTCATTAGGACACAGCTATGTCCGCATGCCTTGATTCCTGCTCCGGGAGCACTAATTGGAATCCATGGAAGTAACAGTGGAGGGAAAGGAGGCAGGTACCAGGGCTGCGACGGTTCCCGTACAAGATGGCTGTTCAATAAATCCTTTTCTTTCCGAGTCTCTCCGGAGTTCATCCATGTCAGGAATTGAAATAACTGTCACAGGGGAGTGTCTCTGCTGCTTGTCTGAGGACAGGTCCACAGCCTACGGGGTTCATGAGATCCTCCGGAGAGATCACAGCCTTATAAACAGATGCAGTCCTCCAGGGAAGACTGGACTTGATCAGTGCATTCTTGTTTCAGGGGCTACCATCATTCATTCCAAGACTTCTGCCTCCTTCCGCGACACCAAAGGAATACTCTTCTGGGCTGGGCTCCCCTTGCTGCACTCCATGAAGTCTCCTGAGGTTATCCTTGAGGTAGGGACACCAAGAAACAGAGAGCAACCAAGCTGGGAGGGGAGAACCAAACCCACTGTGGAGAGTGTCCCTTTCCCACATGAACAGCGTGCACTGTTCTTCCTTCAGCCTGAAAATCATCCGGGAAACTGCTGGTCTTTCCCCGGGAGTCAGGGTCACGTCTTCATCAAGCTGCCCAAAGCAGTCTTTCCACGAGCTGTTACGCTGGAACATATTTCAGCGAGAGTGTCCCCTGGAGAAAACATCTCCAGTGCTCCGAAAGACTTTGCTGTCTATGTAAGTGCTTCCTCTAGAGTCGGGGGGGTTGTGAAGAGCATTTCTAAGCATGGCAGGGTGGCAGCGGGCAGGTGAATACAGGTCCCGCAACGCTGGGAGGATTCTCTCTGGCCTGCGACTTCCTCCGAGCCTGGAGGAGAAACAAACTCCTTTGAGTTACTCCATTTCCATCACACGCCTTTCCTTTGCGGTGTAGCCTCAGAGCAAAGCTTCCCATTTCCGGGGCCGCGCAGTGCTAAATGAGCCCTGAGTTGCAGGAGCTGGCACACTGGCTCTGCCACCACTCCTCCCAAATAATCCCCCTGCCCCTACTTCCTTTCTCCTCCTTGGTGCCAATTCTCTTTCCTGCGCACCCAAAGCTGCTCTTCCCAACACTCCCACCTCGGCCTAATTCTGGCCGCTTCAGTAGTTGCCCTAGGGAAGCTGAGTCTTCCCGCTGTGTACCTCCCTCTCTTCTTTTCTCCACCCCTGCCTTTCCGTAGGGGATGAAGGCGGAAAATGAGGAGCAGGGGCTGTTCCTAGGAGAGTTCACGTACGTGGCTGCAGAACATCCCTTCCAGACTTTCCAGCTGAAGGTACAGTGAGGAAGAGGCATGAGAAGTGTACGGGGGGAGGAGGAGGAGGAGGAGAAGTGTAGCTGGCAGGGGAGAAGCTCTAAGTAGTCGAAGGCCAGGGAGGAAAAGACAGCTCATCTCTTCTCATTTCAGAACGAGCGCTCTGACTCCATAGAGTACGTGAAGCTGAAGGTGCTGAGCAACTGGGGCCACCCGGAATACACATGCGTCTATCGAGTCAGGGTCCACGGTGACGCAGTACCCAATGAAGAGGACCCAGCATGGCGCTCTGCTGGAAACAACAGAGTACCCTGATTAAAGCTCGCAAGATTTGAGCAGCAGTGGTGATGGGCTACTGTGTGTGCCTTTCCTGCCTCCTTTCAATCCAGACTGCTCTGTCCTTGACAGCACCTCTTGAGATTGTTCTTGGCACTCTCATCGACTCGTTCCCATGCTTAAAGTGTCACCTGCAGGACGGGCTAGGCCTTCCCCTGTCCGTCCAGCATTTTTCTCACACCGCAATGGGCTATTGCTGGAGAAGGGGCAAACCGGTGAGGAAAGCGGGGAAACCAAGAGAGCTTTCCTTTAAATGGAAAGGCAGAAATCCTCTTTGACTCGGAGGACAGTGGCAGAGCAAAGCAGCAGTTTGTCAGGCCAGTACAGCAAGCCACTGCTGTCCCTGGTTCCTTATGCCTTGCATGACTTGATGCCTGTTGGCTGCAGGAGGAGGCTCCCGCTGCATGCGGGCAAGCACTCTCCTCGTGTGGCTCCCCATCCTCCTCTCAGCGTGGCTTTTACGGACAGGCTGGATGGGGCTGTTCCCCCAGCTTTTGGCCTCTTCTATCATCCCTCTCCCCCCCTTCAGCAGACCTTGTGGTCTCCCCTCCAGGCCCTTTTCTGTGCTGGTACAGGGGCTGGAAGATGGGGTCTCTGGCTGGCATCACCTCCTACGCTTTGTTCAGCATGTTTGGCTGATTTTCCTGGGACTAGGGGACCCTGACAGTCTAAGAAGGTGGCTTCTGATCCTGTGTGTATCAGCAGAGCAGTTTTCTGTTCCCACGCCCCTCGTCGTGTACATCGCACCTCCAAGTAACCCCTTTCCCCGTGCCCCGTGTCAGCGTGGTGGCGGTGGGTCTTCCTGGCACCAGGGCTTGGGACTCCGAGTGCTGGGAGGTTGTGCAGGACGCGCGTAGGTTTTCCTCTGTGGCAGGAGGAGCTGGTGTTTTCCCACCTCCTCTGATTTCCTCCCCTTTCCTCATAAGGCTTTTCTCCGCCACGCCAGTCAAACTCCTGTAAGCTGACCATCCAGTTCCTCCTCATTCACCCCGAGGCTTTGCCAAGCGTTGCCAAATTACCCCTCCGGGAAGGAAAGGTGTCTGCCTTTGCAGTTGCTGCATCCTTCTTTGCCTCCCCTTTTTGTGCTACACCTGCTGGGAAGCCCATGGTCTCCAGTGGAGCCATACCCTCACCCGGGGCTCCACTGGTTCAAGCACAGCCCCGGCTGGTAAAGAAGCCTTTACGGGCTCCTGGGGTGTGACAGGCCTGTATCATACCCTGCATCACCCCGATCCACAGCTCCTCCAGAGTGTCCAAGTCAGGCCTTACGGGGCTCGGGGCTCGGCTTTTGTACTCGCAGCAGCCCACGGCCACACAGATGGGCCGGTGCCTCCTGGACCTCTGTCCAGGGCATCCTTTCTCCCTTATCTCTGACACGCTCACAGGCTTCCAACTTCCCGATTCTTAGGCTCAGCCCTTGCTCCCCTAACGCCTCATCATCAGGCAGGGCTCAGAGAAGTGCCCCTGCCTTTGGCCAAGGCACTCCTCTTGTCGCCACGATTCGCGTAGCCTCCTCGTGTGAAAAAGGAGTACACGGCTCTCAAGTCCTGAGCACCTGTACCACACAGGCCATGCTCCTTCTTGGTTCTTCCAAACCTCCTCCTTTCTGGCCATGTCCCCGTTCCTGCCATGGTGGCTTGTGCCTGGCAACTGGTGCTCTGCTTCCCCGCTCTGCAGGTCTTGTCCTCCTAATAACCACCACAGCTACCTCCTTCACTGCCCTGGCCTCTTGTATCAGAGGGCTTTCCTCACCCTCGGAATCCCAAACATCCCCATCCCACGTCTCCAGGTCCCAGGCACTTTCACTCAATGCTGCTGCTTCTCTCTGCTCTAAGCCTTTTCCCAGACACAGCACTGCAGCCAGGCACCGCACCATGGCGCTGGTGCCTCCTTAGGAGCCCTGCCCCAATTGTTTTGTGCCGTTTGTAAACGCTGCTCTTTTCCTTGCCCCACAGCTTCTGCAGCACTGGCCAGATCAAACAACAGCTGCTGGCAAGCAGAGCACTTCCTCTCTGCCTTTGGTTGATGCAAAGAAAGGCCATTTTCGCAATGGCTTTCACCACTGATGAGAGGGGCAGCTTGCTTAATGAGTAAGTCAGTCATCCCCAGCATCCCCTCCGTGCTCTCACAGAGCTTGCCCCAACAAACCTCGGCTTCTCGGGCCAGAGGACACGTCCACTCCTTTTGCTCCTTGCTTTTTCCTCCCTCCTTGAAGAGGGGCTTTTCACCCTTCCCAACAAGGTCCTCCTCCCTGGCCCAGGGGGCACCCTTACTTCCCCACACTTCAGCAAGGCCGCCTGGGCACCTCTGTGGCAGATGGCTCTTGGCTAATCCTGCTCAGACCCACAGGAGGCAGTAGGGACGGCTTAGCTCCCAGGCGTCATCGGCCGTGGGGAATATCCCCAACTCACCTGTCTGATGCCTGAGGTAGTGACAACTAAACTGTCCCCAAGCATTACATCCTGCTAGTAGGATTGCTACCCTTTCCACGTTAGGACGCAGACTAGAAACCTGGAGGTTTTCAAACAGAGGTGCATAGGCGATACAAGGTTTGAGAAGACCAGTTTCTCTGTCATCCGCCTACTTCTTCCAACAAGCCAGTCAGCTTGCAGCTAAGACCTCATCTACCTAGTTCCTTGGCAGGCACGTGTCCCTCTGTCTTCTGGGCTCTGGAGAGCTGGTCTCCCTTTGAATTCTTGGCCCTTGCTAACTGGCTCCATAGCAGTTGGAGAGCTGGCTTTCAGCCCTCAGAGCTTGAAGGCAGCACTCTTGCCATGTCAGTCACTAGCAAGAGCCCAGCAGCTCCTCTGCTAAGCACCTGGCAGGGCCCCAAGTGCCCTAGCAGGCCTTAACAGTGCTGACCATCCTCACCTGGGGCCTGCACCAGCACACCCCCCCTCACCTCACCCCACAGGTGTCCATGGGCCCAGAAGCCCTATTTAAGCTTGGGCCTGGGCCTGGAGCCCCTGCCTGAGCTCTGTTGGAGAGCTGTTGCTCTTCAGCTCAGCCAGGGCCCTCCCTGGCCAAGCGCCCTGGTGGCCCAGAGCCTGCTCTGGGGACTGACCTTCTGCCTTCTTCTCCTGGTGCTGCCTTGTCATCTTGGGCCTGCCTGGCAGTCACTGGGCCTGACCCTGACCCTGACCCTGACCCTGACCTGCTCTTGTGGCTTCCCCTTGGACCTGCCTCGTCGTCCTGAACTTGCCTCATGCTCTGCACTCTTATTGGAGCTGGCCATGATCTCTGGGCCTGTCCTGCTTGGGTGCTGTGGGACAGGGCCCTTGCTGCTGATGCCCTGGCCCTGCATTTGCCTCCTGGCTCCCCATCCTTAAGGAGCAGCTGGCCCTTCCCGGTCCCAGACGCACCCTAGGATGCCAGTGGAGAAGTCTCTTGATGAGACTTGGGAGGTGCCCTCACCAAGGGCCTTACTCAGAGCACGGCTGCTGTGACAGGTGTCTTGGAGTCACCTTGAACGACTGAGCGCACAGACCGCTCGTCCTCCTTTTGGGCTGTGATGTTCTGCTGAGACGCGGTATTGGAGCCTGGCATGGAGGGGTTGTGTTCTGGTGCCTCGGGCCCTGTATGCAGGGAGGGGGCCTTCTGTGAAGCCCCCACCTGGAGGGTCTCTCTCAGCATGGTGAGCTGGTGTGTACAGGAAACTCCAGTCTGAGGTACATCTGCGCCAAGGTAAAAGGAGTGACTGACTGACTGACTGACTGACTGATGGAAGTGTAATGTGCCATTAACTTCCATCCCAAAGCAAAAGATGGGGAGTTTTACAGGAGGAAGAGCTTACTTAGCTGCAGCCTAACAAGGCCTCGTGCACTGGAAACACTGGTAAGCACCACAGGAGAAGGACCACGAATACCTTCGGTATACGAGCTAGGAAAACCAACGACAACCACCATCCAACAGCCTTCTCATTTACGGCCCAGGCAAGCCTCAGGGCGAGCAACGAGGGATGCGCCTCAGGGCGCGGCGCGGCGCGGCGCGGCGCGGCCGCAGCCCTCCCGCTCGGGGGCACAAGGGAGCGCGGCCGGCAGAGGCGCGGTACTTGCCGCCAGCAGCGTAGCGGTGGCTGCGAGCTGCGGGCGGCTCCTTGACGGCGCGCCTCATCCCGGAGACCCGCCTCGGGGAGAGAAGAGAGAGAAAGCCGGCCCGGGCTGCGCCCGCCCCACCGCCGCGCGGCTCCGCGCCAGGAACGGACGCCCAACGGCTGCGCGCTCCTCGCCGCCGCCGCCGCCGCCGCCGCCGCCCAGCTCCCTCCCGACCGCTCCGCGCACCGGCGGAACCGGCCGGCCGCGCGCGAAGCCGCCCCAGCGGCCCGCCGTCCCCATGGCAACGGCGGCGGCGGCTCGGGGCTCTTCGCCACCACCCCCCGCCCCGCCCGCAAGGGGGCGTGGCCTGCAGCCCCCACGCCCCGAACCCGCGGCGGGATAGGCGGGTGGGGAAGGCGCGGAAGCTGCGTCCCCTGCCGCTTGCCGTCGCCGCCGTTTTGCCGGGTGCCGTCGCCGCGGTAGCGGTGAGGGTTGAAGCATGGCGCAGCCCGTCTGATGCCCTGCTCAGCTGGTCCGCAGTTCGGCGTGGGCTCGGGGCGTGTACTCAGCGGGGGCTGTGCTCAGGGGTGCGGGCTGCCTGCCCTCGCGGCATCCTGGCCGGGCTGGGGTCGGCTGTGCAGGCCCCGCAGAAGCGATGCCGCCAGCCACGCCGGGATTTATGCTCCCGTCGAGCCGCGTGAGGTTTGGTGCCTCCGCCGTTGCTGCGGCGTAGCACAAGCCGGCCAGAACAGTGCTTTTGCTCTGTGTGATGCACTCTTTCTAGGCGAGCAGGTGAGGAGTGAGGAGCTGAACCTCCAAGTTCACCTTGGCTGGCCTTGTAAGGGGGGCTGGCTTGCGCCCGGTGGCCCGTTCCTTTTCCTGCTAAGGGCCGCTCTTTTCTGTCTTCCTTCCCAGGACGTGCAAAAGCTAATCGATGAAGCATGGGAGAAGCTGGAAGGTGGTAACCAAGGCCAGACGCTGGATTGTGCCCACAAATCGTCAGGTGCGGCTACGGCACATGAACAACCGAGGCAGGGCGCCTTCCAAAGCGCCTCCTGTCTAGCTGGACAAGGTTTGCATTGGAACGTCCCCAGTGGCAGGAGAGACAGGGTAAAAAGTTGAGGGCTGCCGCCTGCTCAAAAGGCATGATGTGACTGACGGGGTGTGTGATGTGGCAAACCACATATGAAAGACCTCAAGCCTAGGTGTCCTTGTTTGCTAGCAGAGGGCTGTGTTAGCTTTCATTTTCCACAGCCTATTGGGAGAGTTCAGTGAATCACTGCTGTGCGTTCCAGGGGGCTCATGCAAGGAAGACAGAGGGGGCTATCACTGCTGGAGATCTAGGAATATGTAGTAGCACCTCTCAAGTTGACACAGCCACAACACACATGGTTCATAGGACCCTCTGGACAGATGAAATGCTTATATCCAGATATATATCCAGATATATGTCCTTCCTCCAGGGAAGACAGTACTTTATCATTGCATTTGTGTTAAATTTTCAGGGGCTGCTGTCCTGCTTTCAATGACTTCTGTCTTCTTCCGGAATACCGAAGAAAACTCTGCTGGGCTGGGCTCCCATTGTTGGGTGAGATGAAGTTTCCTGAGGGCAGCCAAGGTGGGGTTCACTAATCCAGTGTTAGGGGTTTCCCTTACCCTTGCCTCTGTTTCTGCATTGCTCTTGCAGGTACCTACTTGCTTCTTGTGTCTCCCTACAGGGGAGTATTTCCTCTGCAAACCTGCCTCAGGTCCTCAGTGCTGAGTGGCTTCTAACAGGGGAACTTGGTCAGGCAGGGTTTGCCTTCCCAGTCCTTGTGAAGACTGTTGGTATTATTACATTGAAGGTAAAGGAGCATGGGGCCTCGAGAGGCCTGAGGTGTGAGCGATGTGGGGCTCCAAGTGAGCACAGGTGGGCACTGGCAGCCAGCACTGTTGACTTGCCTCAAATTTAATTTGCCAGACTGTCCTGCCATGGCAACAAAACTCTTTTGCTGACTCTGTGAATTGTTACTTTCTGGGGGGGAAGGGAAAAAATAAAGTCTTCCCTTTTCCATAGGGAAATGGGGGGCTGACTGCAGTCCCTAGAGATCCCATGAGGTAGCAAAAAAAGCGAGATTCAGATATGCTCCCTTCCCCTCCTCTAAACACGTCTCCTATCCTCTGCAGTCAAGAGCCTGCTGCCCAGAGCAACAACTAGAAAAAAAAGTGCAGGCCCAGCCCTTCTCTTATGCCACTGTGCCTTCTTCGGGCTACAGGAAAAAAGCTGCTGCCGCCACCATGAAGCTGAGCCGCCGGCAGAGAACTGCTGACTGTACGTGGTTGCTCGCTTCAGTTGGCTCTGCAGGCCCTGGTGGTGCAGAGTGTCAAAAGCAGGGACTAGACAAGGCTGCTGGTGGCTCCCAAATCACTCCCTCCTCCCTGGGACTTCAGAGAGTTTAATACTTGGGAGGAGATGTTGTGATTTCTGAGGGCTGCCTCTCTGCAGAGGAAGAGAGCAGCTTCTGTGTCCTGTCAGGTTGAGCTTGGCCTGGAAATACGGCGCTGCCTTGTCTACTGTGATGTCACTGCCTGCCGTTGACATCACAAGCCGTCGCTGCTGTGTGAGGTAGCAAGAGCAGGGCGGCAGCTCCGGGCTGCCCCTGCCGCTTGGTCACTCCCTGTCGTGGAGGCAAGGAGGTCGGAGCGCTTTTGGCCCATGCCCACGCAAACAGGGTGTTTGGCAACTGCAGCTCTGCAAGGATGTTCAGAAATCACGGCCAAGACCTACGCTGGTATGGAGGTGCTTCTTCGGGGAGTTCTAGAGATCCCCCTCTCTTCTCCCCAAGTGCCGTTTGCAGCTAATCAGCCCGGCGCTGGGGGACGGACTGGGGAAGAACACAAGGACAGCCTCCGAGCTCAGTGTAAAGGTGGCTGAAGGCAACAGCAGGTAGCACGTGTCCTGTGTGCCTGAGGCCCTTTCTTTCTTGTAGGCAATCTGCGAGCCAAGGGCCTGTTCTCCAGAGCACCGGAGTCCGCAGGCAGGACCAAGGCCAGCTCCAGCATCCTGGCAAAAGTAAGCTGACACGATTCTTCAGTACAGCTCTCTCTGCTTGTTACCATTTACAGTGTGGCTTGTTTGCATGGAAGGAGAAGGCTGTTGTCCAATGGCAGTGAGAAAAACCGGCTCAAATACAACTGCATTACGAGAGCTGTTGCTTCTGCATGGCTCAGCCATCCAAAGGCAGGAAATGCAACGTGGAGGCTTTATGCGACCATATAAGCCTTTTTTCTGAAATGTGCAAAGACTCAGTGGTTGCCTGCTGTTTTTCATGTGCAGGTTTCCTCGTCCAGGTCAAACTCGCTCTATACTTTCTCCAGCTGGTGAAGAGCTTTTCAGCCCCCAGTTGTTTCAAACTCTTGTCAGAGGCAGAGCAAGAGCTCCCAGAAGCCCGGCCTTAGGCTCTGCCTCAAGGTCCTGGGGACCAGGAAAGGCAGCTCTGCCTATGACCTAAGAGGCCGACCCTCTGTAGCCCTAAAGGGAGATATGACCTGATTAAGGAGTGATTTTTGGACTGGAGGGAATTCATTTCCCGTCCCCTGTCCTGCTTGCAGCTGCAGAGCAACTGACAGAAGCGGGAGCAAGTCACAGAAACGGGAGGATGCCTCCTGTCCTCTGCCAACACAAAGAGGACGAGTAGAAGCCCTAACCTAGAATTACACACGAGCTCACTGGACTTTTTCCATCTTGCCTCTTTCTCAGGAGTTTTCTGGCTCATCTGGCATTTCATCCTGCTGAGCGTAACGTTTCCTCAGCGCTTTGTGCTCCACGTTTTGGGCACTATTGCAAGGTAAAGCTGAGGCAGCACCTTTTCTTGAGAGTGGGGGGAGAACAGTCTCGGCACAAGTACCGACTGGATGGTGGGCAGGAGAAGCGGGTGTGAATTATGTCCTTTGCGTCTCCAAAGAATCGCCTCTACTCCCTTAGGCAGGAAGTACGGCCCTAGCTTTTGTTGGCACTGCTTCTCCTGGTCTGGAGTTAATCCTCCATCCCTAGCTCCCCTATGCCAATCCTCACCCTCCCAAATGCCCCACTGCCACAGTGGCTGAAAGCTTGACCACTGACTGGAGCTCGTGCGCGAGCAGGCCACTTCCCAAGTCAGTAACGCCAGGTGCAAGAGCTGCAGTTGCTACTGCTGCTCTGGAGCCTGCTTAGGGCCTGCACAGCTGCAGCCAGCTTCACCCTTCTTTTCCTCCATGCTCCTCCACAGGCAAAAGAAGGCTCGGAAGACAGTTCTCCTGGTGCTGCTTGCTCTGTTTGCCTCCCTTCTTGGTGAGTGTCTGTAGAGCCCCGAAGTCACGGTGGTTCTTTACGAGAGACCCCGTGCTTGCTTCTGCTTGGGTCCATGTAGACGGCTGTGGCCAGAGGAGCCCAACTAGGAGCAGGAAGGCCCTGAGAGAGGGCTGCCCCGCTTCCACGTGCCTCAGAGCAACGGGGGTGGGCACAGGGTGACTTGCTTTTCCCCGGAGCTGAAGCTAAGTCTCCTAAGCCTGGGGAGCGGCAGTGGCTAGCCTGCTTGCCCCAGGAAGTGGGGAAGCTTCCTTCAGGAGAGAGCAGCATGTCCCGGGGAAGGAATCTTCATCTCTTCAGAGGCCCCTCTTCCATCATCCTCTCTTCCCGAGAAGAAGAGAGGAGACACAATGATGGCATCTGTGCCTGACCCTCAGAGTGCAGCAGGCAGCCCTATGGAGGGAGGCAGCTGGTTAAGGTTTCATGAGGCGCTAACAAAGCCTGGGAGATCCCCGTGCTGGCTTGTCACCCTTCCCAAGCAGTCTCCAGCCGCAGGAGCACTTGCAGCCTGTCTTTTGCTGGCACACCAGCTCACGCACAGCTTCCTAACATCAGCTGGGTGTCAGCATGCCTGAAGGACTGGAGCCCTACTTGCACACAGCTCTTCTGGCATGAGCAAGTTCGAAGTGTAAAGAGAGCTTTGGTTTGTGACCAACAGGTGTTTACCACGTGGGGCTGCTGGATGAAGGAAGCATCCGGACGACCGCAGCAGCAGCGAGGGCCTACATCTTCTCCTCCTTTCAACCTGTCTGTCAGCAGGTGACATTCTGGGTGCCTCAAATCCAGGCTGCTTCTGCCAGTCTTAACCCAAGGGCATCAAGGGTGGCTTTGTTAAAAGGCCCTTTCTTGCGGGGGCTAGCGCAAGGTCCACGAGCCACCATTGCCAGGTCTGTCAGGTGAAGGTAAACTGCCCAAACACCAGTGCCTTAACATGAAGCTCCTGGTATAGGGCACAGCTGAAAATGGACCGCTGTTATGCACGTGGTTACCTCAAAGTACTGGGTTGTTTCTGAAATCTTGAGTCTTTTGGTCTGGCTCATTCTTTGCCCAGCCGTTCAACACAGCAACCACTAAAAAGTGTGTCTGTGTGTGTTGTCTGTGTGTGTGTGCACGTGCACATGCCTAATAAAGCCAGCAGCTTTATAGTAATAGAGCCTTTCATGGTGGTCTTAAGAAAGGAACTGTAATGACAGCACACCTTGAAATGGAGCAATAACCAGTGTGGTACTGGCCCAGCTCTCCAGGAACAGAGGAAATTCAAGGACTATGCACAAAGGCATGTGGTGTAGGCATCTCTTGAGCTGTCAAGTCAGTGGCCGACAAATGGTAGAAGGCTTTTTAAGAATCGATCCGTTGGATTCAAGGAAATGTCGGTGCTTCTCGAATAGCACAATAGCCAGTGTGACTTGTGTTCTCTTGCCTGGCAGTCTCTCGGGATAATTTCCCAGTGCATGCTAGCGGAGTAGCTGGGTCCCCGGAGGCATGGGGTCTGTGCCTGTTTGCTTCCCGTTGCTGTAAAGGCCATACCATTGCCCCACACCTTCCTTTCTGCAGCAGGTCTGTTGGTGTTTGAACTGAACGTTCCCTTACTTGTCCCCATAGGAGGAGTTTCCTCTCTCTGGCGTGCACGTGAAGACGCAGAGGTAAAAATGATTTCCTCTTGGCTAGATGATGCTTTAGAGGAGCTCCAGGCCTGTCTCACACAAACTTCACACGACACAATTCCCAGGGCTCTTCCCACTGCCCTGCCTGCCTCTCTGCTTTTCCTTTCTCCCTAGTGGGCAGCTATATCTCCATGTCCCTTCGAGGCCTGGAGCAACCCCTCCATGAGCCTGTTAGCTAGGGCAGGGCTGTTGGAAGCTCCACCTTTCCGCTGCTGGAGAAGGGGCATAGGGGTAGGCCCCATCCTGCAGCTGCTTCTCACACTCTCAGCCACTGGCTGGAGTCCAGCCACTTGATGCTCCCAGGCACCTCGAGGGAGATTTGTTGCCTCTCTCCCATTCCCATGGCATAGCACCAGCCCGCAAGAACGGTGGTCTCTGTCTCTGTGGCGCACTTTTTCCAGGCAAGCGGATGAGGTATTAGGAGCAACACTTAGCGAAATCCAGACCCTCCAAGGAGAGCTGCGTGAGCTCCAGGAAGTCCTCCACGCTCTGAGATGGAGCGCAAAGGACGTTGCCCGGCGTGCTCTCAATGAAGCCCTGAAGCAGACTGAGGGCATGACAGCGTGGGTAAGAGACCATTGCAGAAGGCTCTCCTCAGAGATTTTTCTTCCCCGCCCCGGCACGTATCCTAGTAGAGTTCCCTGCCACAGCTAACAGAAAGGCTCGGAGCACTGGAGTGAGCAGCCCCGCCACTCTGATACTGGTCAATGGGAGCCAAGCAAACCTGGGAGCTTTTCAGGGAATTCCCAAGCTCCTTAGGCCAGAGTGCAACAGCCAAGTTCACCTTAGCTGGCCCAGGAAGGGAGCTGGGATGTGCCCCTTTGCCTCTAATAGCTGCTCTCTTTTCTGTGTCTTCCCAGCATGTTCAAAAGTTAATCGAGGAAGCACTGGAGAAGCTGGAATATAACCAAGTCCAGATGCCGGATTTGGCCCGCAAATCATCAGGTGCGGCTACAGCACGGGAACAACCAAGACAGGGCACCTCCTCTCTGTGCTTCAGCCTGTGTTAGCTTTCCTTTGCCACGGCCCATTAGCATAGCTCCATGAGCCACTGCTGTGTGTTCCAGGGGGGCTCACGCAAGGAAGACAGAGGGGAACGTCCCTGCTGGAGATCTAGGAATACCTAGTAGCATTTTTCAAGTTGACAGTGCAGTGGGAACAGGCGTCACCGTGGCAGTGTTCATTAGGACACAGCTATGTCCGCATGCCTTGATTCCTCCTCCGGGAGCACTAATTGGAATCCATGGAAGTAACAGTGGAGGGAAAGGAGGCAGGTACCAGGGCTGCGACGGTTCCCGTACAAGATGGCTGTTCAATAAATCCTTTTCTTTCCGAGTCTCTCCGGAGTTCATCCATGTCAGGAATTGAAATAACTGTCACAGGGGAGTGTCTCTGCTGCTTGTCTGAGGACAGGTCCACAGCCTACGGGGTTCATGAGATCCTCCGGAGAGATCACAGCCTTATAAACAGATGCAGTCCTCCAGGGAAGACTGGACTTGATCAGTGCATTCTTGTTTCAGGGGCTACCATCATTCATTCCAAGACTTCTGCCTCCTTCCGCGACACCAAAGGAATACTCTTCTGGGCTGGGCTCCCCTTGCTGCACTCCATGAAGTCTCCTGAGGTTATCCTTGAGGTAGGGACACCAAGAAACAGAGAGCAACCAAGCTGGGAGGGGAGAACCAAACCCACTGTGGAGAGTGTCCCTTTCCCACATGAACAGCGTGCACTGTTCTTCCTTCAGCCTGAAAATCATCCGGGAAACTGCTGGTCTTTCCCCGGGAGTCAGGGTCACGTCTTCATCAAGCTGCCCAAAGCAGTCTTTCCACGAGCTGTTACGCTGGAACATATTTCAGCGAGAGTGTCCCCTGGAGAAAACATCTCCAGTGCTCCGAAAGACTTTGCTGTCTATGTAAGTGCTTCCTCTAGAGTCGGGGGGGTTGTGAAGAGCATTTCTAAGCATGGCAGGGTGGCAGCGGGCAGGTGAATACAGGTCCCGCAACGCTGGGAGGATTCTCTCTGGCCTGCGACTTCCTCCGAGCCTGGAGGAGAAACAAACTCCTTTGAGTTACTCCATTTCCATCACACGCCTTTCCTTTGCGGTGTAGCCTCAGAGCAAAGCTTCCCATTTCCGGGGCCGCGCAGTGCTAAATGAGCCCTGAGTTGCAGGAGCTGGCACACTGGCTCTGCCACCACTCCTCCCAAATAATCCCCCTGCCCCTACTTCCTTTCTCCTCCTTGGTGCCAATTCTCTTTCCTGCGCACCCAAAGCTGCTCTTCCCAACACTCCCACCTCGGCCTAATTCTGGCCGCTTCAGTAGTTGCCCTAGGGAAGCTGAGTCTTCCCGCTGTGTACCTCCCTCTCTTCTTTTCTCCACCCCTGCCTTTCCGTAGGGGATGAAGGCGGAAAATGAGGAGCAGGGGCTGTTCCTAGGAGAGTTCACGTACGTGGCTGCAGAACATCCCTTCCAGACTTTCCAGCTGAAGGTACAGTGAGGAAGAGGCATGAGAAGTGTACGGGGGGAGGAGGAGGAGGAGGAGAAGTGTAGCTGGCAGGGGAGAAGCTCTAAGTAGTCGAAGGCCAGGGAGGAAAAGACAGCTCATCTCTTCTCATTTCAGAACGAGCGCTCTGACTCCATAGAGTACGTGAAGCTGAAGGTGCTGAGCAACTGGGGCCACCCGGAATACACATGCGTCTATCGAGTCAGGGTCCACGGTGACGCGGTACCCAATGAAGAGGACCCAGCATGGCGCTCTGCTGGAAACAACAGAGTACCCTGATTAAAGCTCGCAAGATTTGAGCAGCAGTGGTGATGGGCTACTGTGTGTGCCTTTCCTGCCTCCTTTCAATCCAGACTGCTCTGTCCTTGACAGCACCTCTTGAGATTGTTCTTGGCACTCTCATCGACTCGTTCCCATGCTTAAAGTGTCACCTGCAGGACGGGCTAGGCCTTCCCCTGTCCGTCCAGCATTTTTCTCACACCGCAATGGGCTATTGCTGGAGAAGGGGCAAACCGGTGAGGAAAGCGGGGAAACCAAGAGAGCTTTCCTTTAAATGGAAAGGCAGAAATCCTCTTTGACTCGGAGGACAGTGGCAGAGCAAAGCAGCAGTTTGTCAGGCCAGTACAGCAAGCCACTGCTGTCCCTGGTTCCTTATGCCTTGCATGACTTGATGCCTGTTGGCTGCAGGAGGAGGCTCCCGCTGCATGCGGGCAAGCACTCTCCTCGTGTGGCTCCCCATCCTCCTCTCAGCGTGGCTTTTACGGACAGGCTGGATGGGGCTGTTCCCCCAGCTTTTGGCCTCTTCTATCATCCCTCTCCCCCCCTTCAGCAGACCTTGTGGTCTCCCCTCCAGGCCTTTTTCTGTGCTGGTACAGGGGCTGGAAGATGGGGTCTCTGGCTGGCATCACCTCCTACGCTTTGTTCAGCATGTTTGGCTGATTTTCCTGGGACTAGGGGACCCTGACAGTCTAAGAAGGTGGCTTCTGATCCTGTGTGTATCAGCAGAGCAGTTTTCTGTTCCCACGCCCCTCGTCGTGTACATCGCACCTCCAAGTAACCCCTTTCCCCGTGCCCCGTGTCAGCGTGGTGGCGGTGGGTCTTCCTGGCACCAGGGCTTGGGACTCCGAGTGCTGGGAGGTTGTGCAGGACGCGCGTAGGTTTTCCTCTGTGGCAGGAGGAGCTGGTGTTTTCCCACCTCCTCTGATTTCCTCCCCTTTCCTCATAAGGCTTTTCTCCGCCACGCCAGTCAAACTCCTGTAAGCTGACCATCCAGTTCCTCCTCATTCACCCCGAGGCTTTGCCAAGCGTTGCCAAATTACCCCTCCGGGAAGGAAAGGTGTCTGCCTTTGCAGTTGCTGCATCCTTCTTTGCCTCCCCTTTTTGTGCTACACCTGCTGGGAAGCCCATGGTCTCCAGTGGAGCCATACCCTCACCCGGGGCTCCACTGGTTCAAGCACAGCCCCGGCTGGTAAAGAAGCCTTTACGGGCTCCTGGGGTGTGACAGGCCTGTATCATACCCTGCATCACCCTGATCCACAGCTCCTCCAGAGTGTCCAAGTCAGGCCTTACAGGGCTCGGGGCTCGGCTTTTGTACTCGCAGCAGCCCACGGCCACACAGATGGGCCGGTGCCTCCTGGACCTCTGTCCAGGGCATCCTTTCTCCCTTATCTCTGACACGCTCACAGGCTTCCAACTTCCCGATTCTTAGGCTCAGCCCTTGCTCCCCTAACGCCTCATCATCAGGCAGGGCTCAGAGAAGTGCCCCTGCCTTTGGCCAAGGCACTCCTCTTGTCGCCACGATTCGCGTAGCCTCCTCGTGTGAAAAAGGAGTACACGGCTCTCAAGTCCTGAGCACCTGTACCACACAGGCCATGCTCCTTCTTGGTTCTTCCAAACCTCCTCCTTTCTGGCCATGTCCCCGTTCCTGCCATGGTGGCTTGTGCCTGGCAACTGGTGCTCTGCTTCCCCGCTCTGCAGGTCTTGTCCTCCTAATAACCACCACAGCTACCTCCTTCACTGCCCTGGCCTCTTGTATCAGAGGGCTTTCCTCACCCTCGGAATCCCAAACATCCCCATCCCACGTCTCCAGGTCCCAGGCACTTTCACTCAATGCTGCTGCTTCTCTCTGCTCTAAGCCTTTTCCCAGACACAGCACTGCAGCCAGGCACCGCACCATGGCGCTGGTGCCTCCTTAGGAGCCCTGCCCCAATTGTTTTGTGCCGTTTGTAAACGCTGCTCTTTTCCTTGCCCCACAGCTTCTGCAGCACTGGCCAGATCAAACAACAGCTGCTGGCAAGCAGAGCACTTCCTCTCTGCCTTTGGTTGATGCAAAGAAAGGCCATTTTCGCAATGGCTTTCACCACTGATGAGAGGGGCAGCTTGCTTAATGAGTAAGTCAGTCATCCCCAGCATCCCCTCCGTGCTCTCACAGAGCTTGCCCCAACAAACCTCGGCTTCTCGGGCCAGAGGACACGTCCACTCCTTTTGCTCCTTGCTTTTTCCTCCCTCCTTGAAGAGGGGCTTTTCACCCTTCCCAACAAGGTCCTCCTCCCTGGCCCAGGGGGCACCCTTACTTCCCCACACTTCAGCAAGGCCGCCTGGGCACCTCTGTGGCAGATGGCTCTTGGCTAATCCTGCTCAGACCCACAGGAGGCAGTAGGGACGGCTTAGCTCCCAGGCGTCATCGGCCGTGGGGAATATCCCCAACTCACCTGTCTGATGCCTGAGGTAGTGACAACTAAACTGTCCCCAAGCATTACATCCTGCTAGTAGGATTGCTACCCTTTCCACGTTAGGACGCAGACTAGAAACCTGGAGGTTTTCAAACAGAGGTGCATAGGCGATACAAGGTTTGAGAAGACCAGTTTCTCTGTCATCCGCCTACTTCTTCCAACAAGCCAGTCAGCTTGCAGCTAAGACCTCATCTACCTAGTTCCTTGGCAGGCACGTGTCCCTCTGTCTTCTGGGCTCTGGAGAGCTGGTCTCCCTTTGAATTCTTGGCCCTTGCTAACTGGCTCCATAGCAGTTGGAGAGCTGGCTTTCAGCCCTCAGAGCTTGAAGGCAGCACTCTTGCCATGTCAGTCACTAGCAAGAGCCCAGCAGCTCCTCTGCTAAGCACCTGGCAGGGCCCCAAGTGCCCTAGCAGGCCTTAACAGTGCTGACCATCCTCACCTGGGGCCTGCACCAGCACACCCCCCCTCACCTCACCCCACAGGTGTCCATGGGCCCAGAAGCCCTATTTAAGCTTGGGCCTGGGCCTGGAGCCCCTGCCTGAGCTCTGTTGGAGAGCTGTTGCTCTTCAGCTCAGCCAGGGCCCTCCCTGGCCAAGCGCCCTGGTGGCCCAGAGCCTGCTCTGGGGACTGACCTTCTGCCTTCTTCTCCTGGTGCTGCCTTGTCATCTTGGGCCTGCCTGGCAGTCACTGGGCCTGACCCTGACCCTGACCCTGACCCTGACCTGCTCTTGTGGCTTCCCCTTGGACCTGCCTCGTCGTCCTGAACTTGCCTCATGCTCTGCACTCTTATTGGAGCTGGCCATGATCTCTGGGCCTGTCCTGCTTGGGTGCTGTGGGACAGGGCCCTTGCTGCTGATGCCCTGGCCCTGCATTTGCCTCCTGGCTCCCCATCCTTAAGGAGCAGCTGGCCCTTCCCGGTCCCAGACGCACCCTAGGATGCCAGTGGAGAAGTCTCTTGATGAGACTTGGGAGGTGCCCTCACCAAGGGCCTTACTCAGAGCACGGCTGCTGTGACAGGTGTCTTGGAGTCACCTTGAACGACTGAGCGCACAGACCGCTCGTCCTCCTTTTGGGCTGTGATGTTCTGCTGAGACGCGGTATTGGAGCCTGGCATGGAGGGGTTGTGTTCTGGTGCCTCGGGCCCTGTATGCAGGGAGGGGGCCTTCTGTGAAGCCCCCACCTGGAGGGTCTCTCTCAGCATGGTGAGCTGGTGTGTACAGGAAACTCCAGTCTGAGGTACATCTGCGCCAAGGTAAAAGGAGTGACTGACTGATGGAAGTGTAATGTGCCATTAACTTCCATCCCAAAGCAAAAGATGGGGAGTTTTACAGGAGGAAGAGCTTACTTAGCTGCAGCCTAACAAGGCCTCGTGCACTGGAAACACTGGTAAGCACCACAGGAGAAGGACCACGAATACCTTCGGTATACGAGCTAGGAAAACCAACGACAACCACCATCCAACAGCCTTCTCATTTACGGCCCAGGCAAGCCTCAGGGCGAGCAACGAGGGATGCGCCTCAGGGCGCGGCGCGGCGCGGCCGCAGCCCTCCCGCTCGGGGGCACAAGGGAGCGCGGCCGGCAGAGGCGCGGTACTTGCCGCCAGCAGCGTAGCGGTGGCTGCGAGCTGCGGGCGGCTCCTTGACGGCGCGCCTCATCCCGGAGACCCGCCTCGGGGAGAGAAGAGAGAGAAAGCCGGCCCGGGCTGCGCCCGCCCCACCGCCGCGCGGCTCCGCGCCAGGAACGGACGCCCAACGGCTGCGCGCTCCTCGCCGCCGCCGCCGCCGCCGCCGCCGCCCAGCTCCCTCCCGACCGCTCCGCGCACCGGCGGAACCGGCCGGCCGCGCGCGAAGCCGCCCCAGCGGCCCGCCGTCCCCATGGCAACGGCGGCGGCGGCTCGGGGCTCTTCGCCACCACCCCCCGCCCCGCCCGCAAGGGGGCGTGGCCTGCAGCCCCCACGCCCCGAACCCGCGGCGGGATAGGCGGGTGGGGAAGGCGCGGAAGCTGCGTCCCCTGCCGCTTGCCGTCGCCGCCGTTTTGCCGGGTGCCGTCGCCGCGGTAGCGGTGAGGGTTGAAGCATGGCGCAGCCCGTCTGATGCCCTGCTCAGCTGGTCCGCAGTTCGGCGTGGGCTCGGGGCGTGTACTCAGCGGGGGCTGTGCTCAGGGGTGCGGGCTGCCTGCCCTCGCGGCATCCTGGCCGGGCTGGGGTCGGCTGTGCAGGCCCCGCAGAAGCGATGCCGCCAGCCACGCCGGGATTTATGCTCCCGTCGAGCCGCGTGAGGTTTGGTGCCTCCGCCGTTGCTGCGGCGTAGCACAAGCCGGCCAGAACAGTGCTTTTGCTCTGTGTGATGCACTCTTTCTAGGCGAGCAGGTGAGGAGTGAGGAGCTGAACCTCCAAGTTCACCTTGGCTGGCCTTGTAAGGGGGGCTGGCTTGCGCCCGGTGGCCCGTTCCTTTTCCTGCTAAGGGCCGCTCTTTTCTGTCTTCCTTCCCAGGACGTGCAAAAGCTAATCGATGAAGCATGGGAGAAGCTGGAAGGTGGTAACCAAGGCCAGACGCTGGATTGTGCCCACAAATCGTCAGGTGCGGCTACGGCACATGAACAACCGAGGCAGGGCGCCTTCCAAAGCGCCTCCTGTCTAGCTGGACAAGGTTTGCATTGGAACGTCCCCAGTGGCAGGAGAGACAGGGTAAAAAGTTGAGGGCTGCCGCCTGCTCAAAAGGCATGATGTGACTGACGGGGTGTGTGATGTGGCAAACCACATATGAAAGACCTCAAGCCTAGGTGTCCTTGTTTGCTAGCAGAGGGCTGTGTTAGCTTTCATTTTCCACAGCCTATTGGGAGAGTTCAGTGAATCACTGCTGTGCGTTCCAGGGGGCTCATGCAAGGAAGACAGAGGGGGCTATCACTGCTGGAGATCTAGGAATATGTAGTAGCACCTCTCAAGTTGACACAGCCACAACACACATGGTTCATAGGACCCTCTGGACAGATGAAATGCTTATATCCAGATATATATCCAGATATATGTCCTTCCTCCAGGGAAGACAGTACTTTATCATTGCATTTGTGTTAAATTTTCAGGGGCTGCTGTCCTGCTTTCAATGACTTCTGTCTTCTTCCGGAATACCGAAGAAAACTCTGCTGGGCTGGGCTCCCATTGTTGGGTGAGATGAAGTTTCCTGAGGGCAGCCAAGGTGGGGTTCACTAATCCAGTGTTAGGGGTTTCCCTTACCCTTGCCTCTGTTTCTGCATTGCTCTTGCAGGTACCTACTTGCTTCTTGTGTCTCCCTACAGGGGAGTATTTCCTCTGCAAACCTGCCTCAGGTCCTCAGTGCTGAGTGGCTTCTAACAGGGGAACTTGGTCAGGCAGGGTTTGCCTTCCCAGTCCTTGTGAAGACTGTTGGTATTATTACATTGAAGGTAAAGGAGCATGGGGCCTCGAGAGGCCTGAGGTGTGAGCGATGTGGGGCTCCAAGTGAGCACAGGTGGGCACTGGCAGCCAGCACTGTTGACTTGCCTCAAATTTAATTTGCCAGACTGTCCTGCCATGGCAACAAAACTCTTTTGCTGATTCTGTGAATTGTTACTTTCTGGGGGGGAAGGGAAAAAATAAAGTCTTCCCTTTTCCATAGGGAAATGGGGGGCTGACTGCAGTCCCTAGAGATCCCATGAGGTAGCAAAAAAAGCGAGATTCAGATATGCTCCCTTCCCCTCCTCTAAACACGTCTCCTATCCTCTGCAGTCAAGAGCCTGCTGCCCAGAGCAACAACTAGAAAAAAAAGTGCAGGCCCAGCCCTTCTCTTATGCCACTGTGCCTTCTTCGGGCTACAGGAAAAAAGCTGCTGCCGCCACCATGAAGCTGAGCCGCCGGCAGAGAACTGCTGACTGTACGTGGTTGCTCGCTTCAGTTGGCTCTGCAGGCCCTGGTGGTGCAGAGTGTCAAAAGCAGGGACTAGACAAGGCTGCTGGTGGCTCCCAAATCACTCCCTCCTCCCTGGGACTTCAGAGAGTTTAATACTTGGGAGGAGATGTTGTGATTTCCGAGGGCTGCCTCTCTGCAGAGGAAGAGAGCAGCTTCTGTGTCCTGTCAGGTTGAGCTTGGCCTGGAAATACGGCGCTGCCTTGTCTACTGTGATGTCACTGCCTGCCATTGACATCACAAGCCGTCGCTGCTGTGTGAGGTAGCAAGAGCAGGGCGGCAGCTCCGGGCTGCCCCTGCCGCTTGGTCACTCCCTGTCGTGGAGGCAAGGAGGTCGGAGCGCTTTTGGCCCATGCCCACGCAAACAGGGTGTTTGGCAACTGCAGCTCTGCAAGGATGTTCAGAAATCACGGCCAAGACCTACGCTGGTATGGAGGTGCTTCTTCGGGGAGTTCTAGAGATCCCCCTCTCTTCTCCCCAAGTGCCGTTTGCAGCTAATCAGCCCGGCGCTGGGGGACGGACTGGGGAAGAACACAAGGACAGCCTCCGAGCTCAGTGTAAAGGTGGCTGAAGGCAACAGCAGGTAGCACGTGTCCTGTGTGCCTGAGCCCCTTTCTTTCTTGTAGGCAATCTGCGAGCCAAGGGCCTGTTCTCCAGAGCACCGGAGTCCGCAGGCAGGACCAAGGCCAGCTTCAGCATCCTGGCAAAAGTAAGCTGACACGATTCTTCAGTACAGCTCTCTCTGCTTGTTACCATTTACAGTGTGGCTTGTTTGCATGGAAGGAGAAGGCTGTTGTCCAATGGCAGTGAGAAAAACCGGCTCAAATACAACTGCATTACGAGAGCTGTTGCTTCTGCATGGCTCAGCCATCCAAAGGCAGGAAATGCAACGTGGAGGCTTTATGCGACCATATAAGCCTTTTTTCTGAAATGTGCAAAGACTCAGTGGTTGCCTGCTGTTTTTCATGTGCAGGTTTCCTCGTCCAGGTCAAACTCGCTCTATACTTTCTCCAGCTGGTGAAGAGCTTTTCAGCCCCCAGTTGTTTCAAACTCTTGTCAGAGGCAGAGCAAGAGCTCCCAGAAGCCCGGCCTTAGGCTCTGCCTCAAGGTCCTGGGGACCAGGAAAGGCAGCTCTGCCTATGACCTAAGAGGCCGACCCTCTGTAGCCCTAAAGGGAGATATGACCTGATTAAGGAGTGATTTTTGGACTGGAGGGAATTCATTTCCCGTCCCCTGTCCTGCTTGCAGCTGCAGAGCAACTGACAGAAGCGGGAGCAAGTCACAGAAACGGGAGGATGCCTCCTGTCCTCTGCCAACACAAAGAGGACGAGTAGAAGCCCTAACCTAGAATTACACACGAGCTCACTGGACTTTTTCCATCTTGCCTCTTTCTCAGGAGTTTTCTGGCTCATCTGGCATTTCATCCTGCTGAGCGTAACGTTTCCTCAGCGCTTTGTGCTCCACGTTTTGGGCACTATTGCAAGGTAAAGCTGAGGCAGCACCTTTTCTTGAGAGTGGGGGGAGAACAGTCTCGGCACAAGTACCGACTGGATGGTGGGCAGGAGAAGCGGGTGTGAATTATGTCCTTTGCGTCTCCAAAGAATCGCCTCTACTCCCTTAGGCAGGAAGTACGGCCCTAGCTTTTGTTGGCACTGCTTCTCCTGGTCTGGAGTTAATCCTCCATCCCTAGCTCCCCTATGCCAATCCTCACCCTCCCAAATGCCCCACTGCCACAGTGGCTGAAAACTTGACCACTGACTGGAGCTCGTGCGCGAGCAGGCCACTTCCCAAGTCAGTAACGCCAGGTGCAAGAGCTGCAGTTGCTACTGCTGCTCTGGAGCCTGCTTAGGGCCTGCACAGCTGCAGCCAGCTTCACCCTTCTTTTCCTCCATGCTCCTCCACAGGCAAAAGAAGGCTCGGAAGACAGTTCTCCTGGTGCTGCTTGCTCTGTTTGCCTCCCTTCTTGGTGAGTGTCTGTAGAGCCCCGAAGTCACGGTGGTTCTTTACGAGAGACCCCGTGCTTGCTTCTGCTTGGGTCCATGTAGACGGCTGTGGCCAGAGGAGCCCAACTAGGAGCAGGAAGGCCCTGAGAGAGGGCTGCCCCGCTTCCACGTGCCTCAGAGCAACGGGGGTGGGCACAGGGTGACTTGCTTTTCCCCGGAGCTGAAGCTAAGTCTCCTAAGCCTGGGGAGCGGCAGTGGCTAGCCTGCTTGCCCCAGGAAGTGGGGAAGCTTCCTTCAGGAGAGAGCAGCATGTCCCGGGGAAGGAATCTTCATCTCTTCAGAGGCCCCTCTTCCATCATCCTCTCTTCCCGAGAAGAAGAGAGGAGACACAATGATGGCATCTGTGCCTGACCCTCAGAGTGCAGCAGGCAGCCCTATGGAGGGAGGCAGCTGGTTAAGGTTTCATGAGGCGCTAACAAAGCCTGGGAGATCCCCGTGCTGGCTTGTCACCCTTCCCAAGCAGTCTCCAGCCGCAGGAGCACTTGCAGCCTGTCTTTTGCTGGCACACCAACTCACGCACAGCTTCCTAACATCAGCTGGGTGTCAGCATGCCTGAAGGACTGGAGCCCTACTTGCACACAGCTCTTCTGGCATGAGCAAGTTCGAAGTGTAAAGAGAGCTTTGGTTTGTGACCAACAGGTGTTTACCACGTGGGGCTGCTGGATGAAGGAAGCATCCGGACGACCGCAGCAGCAGCGAGGGCCTACATCTTCTCCTCCTTTCAACCTGTCTGTCAGCAGGTGACATTCTGGGTGCCTCAAATCCAGGCTGCTTCTGCCAGTCTTAACCCAAGGGCATCAAGGGTGGCTTTGTTAAAAGGCCCTTTCTTGCGGGGGCTAGCGCAAGGTCCACGAGCCACCATTGCCAGGT